>NC_069657.1:427731950-428039543 GCF_027244095.1 Hemicordylus capensis | reverse complement strand
TGTGGAGAGCCTGCAGGGGGGTTGCAGGGAGAGGATGTTCGCCCTGATCAGCCGTCCACATGATTACCGGCTCTATCATGGAGCCAGTTGGAGCAGTACAGACCCTATTCTGTAGGGATAGTAATATAAACTGGAGAAATAGCTCTGAAAAGCAAAGTCTGCACTCTGAAACCAGACCCTCTTCTGTAGGGATTATATTGAAAATATCAACTGGGGAAATAGCTTTGAAGAGCAAAATCTGTGCACTGAAACTAGACCCTATTCTGCAGGTATTATATTGATAATATCAACTGGAGAAATAGCTCTGAAAAGCAAAGTCTGTGCTCTGAAACCAGACCCTATTCTGTAGGAACTATAGTGAAAATATCAACTGGGGAAATAGCTCTAAAAAGCAAAGTCTGTACTCTGAAACCAGACCCTGTTCTGTAGTGATCACAATATAAACTGGAGAAATAGCTCTGCAAAGCAAAGACTGGGCTTTCTCAAATGAAACCTGACCCTACTAGCTGAACCAGCACAGATCATTTGTGCCCTGGGACTTTGTTGCTCTCCTTGCCCCCCACCACAGCCCTTGCTTTATTGCTCAGTGTCAGCCACCCACTCTCGCTTGCCTCCTCCCCGCTGCTTGCCTGCATGCCCACCCCCTCCCCTGGCTCACCAGCATGCAAGCCCCCTCCCTGATGCTCACCCACATGCTCGCCCCATCCCCAACGCTCACCTCCACACTCACCCCCTACCCGCTCCTCTTCCCTATCTGCATATGAAATCCCCAATGCCCAGTCACCCCAGTGCTTCTGTTTCGTAACCTCCAATTGGCAAAGCACTGTGTGGCTGGGGCATGCCACTTACAACCTTAGTGTTATAGATAGATAGATAGATAGATAGATAGATAGATAGATAGATAGATAGATAGATAGATTCTATAGGGGTTATAATATAAACTGGAGAAATAATTCTGAAAAGCAAAGGTAGTGCTCTCTCAAATGAAATCAGACCCTATTCTGCAGGGAATATAACTGAAGAAATGTTCTGAAAAACAGTCAATCAGCTCTCTCAAAATCAGACCTTTCTCCCCCCAAATCCTCACACTCTGAAACATAGCACCTCCTGGCCAGACGTTTATATATCTGGCCACCAATGTTCTAATTTTTTTCATCTATGTGTGGAATGAGTTTTGTTCTGGGTGACAGTATCAAGGCAGTATGTGCGCACATGCATTCAGAGTGGGGCCTTCCTGAGTCAACCTGAGTGGGATCTAAAATTTTAGAAAGCATATGAAATCTTGGCTTTTTACCCAGGCTTGTTGTCTCTACTGCTGCTTCTTTGTATTTTATATGGTTATATAGTGCTTGTATTTTAAATATTTTTAGCCATATCTATGTTTTTATATTCTAGCTTAATATTTTAATTGTAATTTTTATAGTCTTTTAAAAAAATTTCTCTGTGAACCGCCTTAGGATTGTTTTAATGAAGGGCAGTATACAAATTTAACAATCAATCAATCAATCAATCAATAAAATTAACCGAGTGCACATCAGAAAATGTGTGAGCATGTGCACCTGCACATGCCCTAGAGGGAACAGTGCTGGCCATCCACTCACCCACACTTGGAGCTTTGAGGGAGGAGATTCAGTGGGTTGCCCATGCCGGGAGAGCCTCCTCCTTCCTCCTCTAGCCTCCTCTCAGGCCACAGATCTCATCACAACTCTCACAAGAGTCCAAAGTCCCCTCTCATGAGACTTCTGACAAGATCTGCAGCCGCCCGCATCCTAAAGCCTGTTGCAGCAGCCAAAAGAGATGGGCCAGAGAAGGGGACAGGGGGGAGGTGGGAGAGGGAAGCATTGGGAAATCGTGACTCTGCAGTGCATGGTCATGAGCTGGGAAATATGGTGGGTATTCATGGCTGTCATGGGTAAATTGGGACAGTTGGCAAGTATGGAGGAATAGTCCCATTCAGACATTTACCAAATAAAAAATAAAAAATGCCACTCATGGTTACAGTGCCAAATGTGGGTAGGAAGTCCTATCCCAGTGCTTTCTCTCAACCCACTGCTCTAACTGCTCACAGTTACAGCAGCGTTTATGTGCCCAAGCTGTTGATCATGGAAGCGCCTGCCCTTACAAATATGGCATTTCCATGTGTGCACAAATGCTGCTGTAACCATGAGCATCTAGAGCAGGGTTTCTCAACGTGTGGGTCCCCAGATGTTCTTGGACTTCAACTCCCATAATCCCCAGCCCCAGTGGCCTTTGGTTGGGAATTGTGGGAGCTGAAGTCCAATTACATCTGGGGACCCACACGTTGAGAATCCCTGATCTAGAGCAGGGATTCTCAAACTTGGGTCCTCAGGTGTTATTGGACTTCAACTCCCATAATCCCTAGCCTCAGTGGCCTTTGGTTGGGGATTATGGGAGTTGAAGTCCAATAACACCTGAGGACCCAAGTTTGAGAATCACTGATCTAGAGAGAGGGGGTGAGTGGGTGGGACTTCCAACCTGCTTTTGGTGCAGCAACTGTGAGAATTTTTAAAATTCTGAATGGGGCTCAGGTGTGACCGCCCTAGCAGGGTTTGCTCATGTGACTTGCTGGCACTCTAGGACAGGGTAATGGAGCTGCATAGAGAGATGCATGTGAAGCAGTCACCAACACATGAGCATCTGGAGAGGGGGACAAGAGGAGGCAGTTCTCAGTTCCCATTGAATTTAGTGGGGCATACTCCCAGGGAGGGGGTGCTGGTCTCCCCCCCCCCACAATTGCTGGCTTTGCCCCCTCCAGAAAAAAATCATTTTCCAGGGGGACACCCATGCACCAAAGCTGTGACTCTCATCACTGATCACCCCATGTTCCTCAGTTGAATAGAGACTGTTTGGGTTTCCACAGAAGAAATATTCACCTCTATCCTGCAGTCTTACATTCAGCAGCTTCAGAAAATTAAGGTTGGGTAGAGAATTTTCTGCTCCAGTTTTGGGTGTGGGGTTGGAGGCAAAAGTGAGGGACAAAAATTGCACTGATGGTTTGATAATTAGGAGATCAGCCAACATCTTATATGCTCCATAATGGAGTGCTCACTTTTGTTTGAAAATTCTGCATTTACTCGAAAGAATTCTGACTTTCACACCAGGGATTCTGGTAACATCGAGGGACAAAAACTGGTTTTCTTCTCCTCAGCTAGCAACCCCAATAAGAAAAGCAATAATGAAATAACACATATAGCTGACTTCTCCTCTATGAAGATCCCATTGATCTGCATGGGAAGGGAGAGAACACAGGACATTGATTCAAAATCATGTCTTTTCCTTTTAGCAACTATTGCTGTAAAGAGGAATCAAATGATGTGACCTTTTCTGTGGCTTCCACAACTACAGGATCAGATCCAATTCCATAGGAAGTCAATAGAAGAAGGCCTCTCATTGATTTCCACAAGACTTGGAGAAGTTCCTGCAAATGAAGTACAGCTCATTATCAATGAATAACTGTCTGAAACAAAATCACCCTGTTTTCATTCCCCAATAAGTCAAATCAGAGTGGGTTCGCCTTTTTATTTTTTACGTGCAAGGAGTTTTTATGTGGGAGATTATTCAAACATGATGCACACTCCTACAGTCTGAAATGGGAAAGCCCTTTCTACCACTTCAGGCTTTTACCACCTCATTCTGCTGCATGAGCAGATCAGGTCCCAGGTATTTGAAGCCCCTTGTATTATATCTTCTTACTAATCCCTGGAGTTACCCAGCCCCTACAGAACAAGCTATTGTGCAGCCACAGAGCTGGTTAAGCACCTGAACTTTGTGAATTCCATGGCCGATGGATAATTCTAGGGCTCTTGTCAGAAAAATGGCTTATCAGGCCCCAGACCGATTGTTTGTTTCTTCATTGATCTTCACAGCTCTTTCTTGCTAACGGCTCTGCTCAGGATACAAAGAGAAGGGTCAATGCTTCCTTCCCCAACGCACACTTTTTCCAGACAGGATTAAATATGTAGCCCTTCCTAGATTTGCTACTTTTTGTGTCTGATCAGACCAGACTTTATTTAGCTAAGCAGAGACTCTACAACACTGTCGATCGACATTTAACACACACACCCCAATACACTTGTGCTGTCCAGTCCAAGCAGGGGCGTAGCAGGGTTGGAGTGGGCCCAGAGACAAGATTTTAAAATGCCCCCCCTCACTGAAGCTCAGCTCATGAAGTAAAGAAATCTTAAATGAGGCTGAATAGTGGTAACAAAAAGCATAACCTATGTGCCACAAAAGAACATCATCCTAAATTATTCTTTAAAGGTTTCGTAAATTGTGGTCGATGCAAGTCGTTTAATGGTACTAGAGAAAGACATGCTGTTCTGGTAGCTCCAGGTCTTAACACTCACATCAATTTCAGAGGATGAATACAACTGAAGGAAGCCCGGGCGGGTGTGCAGCTGGGGGAGTCAGTCATGTGACTTGCATCTGGGGGGCCCCCCAAGACAGTGGGCCCCCAGACAACTGTCTCCCCTTGCCCTATTATAGTTACAACCCTGAGTCCAAGGATTAAGCTATAATAGGGCTGATGAGTTCTTTGAACCTGGGCTGCCAAGCTCCTGGGAGCCACCTGACTTGGCCCTCCCCATGGCCAGAGCCTCAAAAGGGTCGTGCAAACCTTCTGGAGCTCGTTCCCAGGTGGTGTTTGCTGGCTGGGTGCATGTTTTTTCATTGCCTGCGTGAGGGAGCAAACAAACAAAATGTACACCCAACCAGCAAACGCCAGCTAGGCATGCTTCCTTCCGGGGCTCTGGCCACACCCCTTGTGTGTGACATCATGTGCAAGGACATCACTGTCACACATGCTGCATGCACCCAGCAGGGCTGCCGGGGATGGAGGCAAACATGGTCCCCCGTTCCCTTTGCTCCGCCACTGGTCCAGTCAGTATAGTGACATGCCTGCTGTCTTTGGCTTAGGCTCTGAAATGAGCTGTCACCCCAACCCCACTGCAGATATATGTTTCATTACATGTTCTTGATCAAATTGCATACCCATTTGTAAAATGGGTATGAGCCCGTGTTGTGCAGTGGTTAGATTGTTGGACTAGGGCTGAGGAGATTTAAGCTCAAATCCTCATTCAGCCATGAAACTCACTAGGTAACATTGGACCAGTCACGGCTCTTTGAATCTAACCTACCTCACAAAGTTGTTGTGGGGAGAAACATAGCTATGTGTACTGCTCTGCACTTCTTAAAATAAAAGTGAGATAACAATGTAAGAGACATAAGTTTTGGGCGGTATAAAATATGTTTTTTTAAAATTATTATTATTAATAAGAATAAACAATGTACAAACAAACAAGGAGAGGAGAGCTGGTCTTGTGGTAGCAAGCATGACTTGTCCCATTAGCTAAGCAGGGTCAGCCCTGGTTGCATATGAAAGGGAGAATAGAAGTGTGAGTACTGTAAGTTGTTCCCCTCAGAGGATGGAGCCGCTCTGGGAAGAGCAGAAGGTTCCAAGTTCCCTCCCTGGCTTCTCCAAGATAGGGCAGAGAGAGATTCCTGCCTGCAACCTTAGAGAAGCAGCTGCCAGTCTGTGTAGACAATACTGAGCTAGATGGGCCTATGGTCTGACTCAGTATATGGCAGCTTCTTATGTTCCTAAACAAATAAACAAGTATCTCACCAGGTTGTACACATGAATGAGCTCAACTTTGGGGCAGGGTTGTAGCTCAGTGGTAGAGTGCCTGCTTGGCATGCTGAAGGTCCCAGGTCCCACCATCTCCAGGTAGGACTGGGGAAGACTCCCACCTGAAACCCTGGAAAGCCAATTTCAGTCAGTGTAGCAGACAATATTGACCTTGGTGGATCAATGGTCTAATTCAGTACAAGGCCACTTCACAGGTTCAGCAGGAACATCTATAGCTCAGTGGGCAGACTACACATGGAGAAGGTCCTGGTATATCCAAGTAGGGCTATGGTTCAAATGCTCCAAGTGCATCACATCACACTGTAAGAATCTTGAGGCACTGTAAAGACAAATACATTTGCAGCACAAACAAACATTTATATACCGCTTTTCGACAAAAGTTCCCAAAATGGTTTACACAGAGAAAACAATAATAAAGTAGTAAGATGGAGCCCTGTCCCCAAAGGGTTCACTGTTTAAAAAGAAACATAAGGTAGACACCAGCAGCAGCCACTGGAGGGATGTTGTGCTGGGGGCTAGATAGGGCCAGTTGTTCTCCCCCTGCTAAATATAAGAGAATCACCACTTTGAAAGGCACCTCTTTCCTCAGTTAGCAGGTACTATACATTTTTACTCAGAAATAAACTCCACTGTTGTTCAAAGAGGATTACTCTCAGGTAAATATGCATTGGATGGCAGCCTTATTGAGACATAGGTTCCCATGGACTTGAACCCATTTAATTAGATGCATAAAGCGCTATTCTTAGTTGGCAGATGTATGGAGAAGAAATGCAAACCAGGGGCCTAATGACTGTGAAATGCAAGATGTGGACATGTCTATGTGAATCTCAAATGTATATACATCATTCACAACAGGGACAGACTGTAACACTGTCTTCCTAGCTTTTCTGCAGAATTTAACTGGTTTGAAAATGGTTTAATTGTCAAGACTTCCCTCAAAGAACTTAGGGAATTTTTTGTTTTGTAAGGGCTTTGGCAAAATTCCAGGTCTTTTGGGAGAGATCTCTAAATTGGGAAATTACAGTTCCCAATTGCCTTGGCTGAGAGCCATGACTAGCAAACTGGTTTGAAACTAGATTAAAACTAGTTTAAATGTATCATGTAGACATGTCCTAGTTTAAATGTATAGTGGACAGTTGGTCTTGGAACCAACCAGAGAGAAGGCGACCTTGGACTTAATCCTGAGTGGCACCCAGGACCTGGTGTGTGATGTCAGTGTCATCAACCCTTTAGGGAACAGTGACCATAGTGCGATCAAATTCAGCATACATGTGGGGAGAGAATCACCAAGGAAGTCTAACACAGACACTTTGAATTTCAGAAGAGGAAACTTCTCCAAAATGAGAAGTATGGTGAAAAGAAAGCTGAAAAGGGAATCAGGAGAGTCACTTCACTCCAGAATGCATGGAGTTTACTCAAAACCACAATACTAGAAGCCCAGTTAGACTGTATACTCAAAAGGAGGAAAGGTACCACTAAGTCCAGGAGGGTGCCAGCATAGCTAACAGGTACCGTCAAGGAAGCCATAAAAGGGAAGAAGACTTCCTTCCAAAATTGGAAGGCCTGTTCAAATGAAGAGAACAGAAAGGAACACAAACTCTGGCAAAAGAAATGCAAGGTGACAATAAGGGAGGCAAAAAGAGAGTTTGAGGAACATTTAGCTAAAAGCATCAAGGGGAATAACAAAATCTTCTTTAAAGACATCAGATACAGGAATCCTGCCAGGGAGACGGCTGGACCATTAGACAATGAGGGAGTGAAAGGGATTATTAAGGAGGATATGGAGGTTGCAGAGAAGCTCAATGAGTTATTTGCATCCGTCTTCACGGCAGAAGATACTGAGCATATACCTGTTCCTGAACCAGGCTTTTGAGGATGGAGGCTAAAGAACTGAGTCAGATAGAAGTGACAAGAGTTGATGTTCTAAACTGTCTGGAAAAACTAAAAATGAGCTAATTGTGAGGGCCAGATGGCATCCATCCAAAAGTTCTCAAAGAACTCAGATGTGAAATTGCCAACCTCCTTGCTAAAATATATAACTTATTCCTGCAATCAAACTCTGTATCAGAGGACTGGAAAGTACCAAATGTAATTTTCAAAAAGGGATTCAGGAGTGATCCGGGAAATTACAGGCTGGTTAGCTTAATGTCCGTTCCAGGCAAATTAATGGAAAGCATCCTCAAGGATAAAATTGTAAAGCATATAGAACAGGCCCTGCTGGGAAAGAACCAGCATGGCTTCTGCAATGGTAAATCTTGCCTCACAAACCTTTTGGAGTTCTTTGAGAGTGCCAACAAGTGTGTGGATCAAGGTGATCCAGTTGACATAGTATACATGGACTTCCAAAAAGCTTTCGACAAAGTTCCTCATCTAGCACTCCTAAGAAAATTTAGCAGTCATGGGATAAGGGGACAAGTACATGTGTGGATTGCTAAGTGGTTGAAGGACAGGAAATAGAGGGTAGTTATAAATGGGGAGTTTTCACAATGCAGGGAAGTAAGACGTGGGGTCCCCCATGGATCTGTACTGGGACTGGTGCTTTTTAATTTATTCATAAATGATCTAGAAGCAGGGGTAAGCAGCGAGGTGGCCAAATTTGCAGATGATACCAAACTCTTCCGGGTAGTGAAATCCAAAACGGTTTGTGAGGACCTCCAAAAGGATCTCTCCAAACTGGGTAAGTGGGCAACAAAATGGCAAATGTGGTTCAATGTTGGCAAGTGTAAAGTGATGCACATTGGGATGAAAAACCCCAACTTCAAGTATACGCTGATGGGATCTGAGCTTGTCAGGGACTGACAAGGAGAGGGATCTTGGGGTTGTGGTGGACAGCTCGTTGGAAACGTCAACTCAGTGTGCAGCAGCTGTGAAAAAGGCCAATTCCATGCTAGGGATCATTAGGAAAGGGATTGAAAATAAAACGGCTAATATTATAATGCCCTTATACAAAACGATAGTGCGGCCACACCTGGATTACTGCATACAATTCTGGTCACCACATCTAGAAAAGGACATTGTAGAACTGGAAAAGGTGCAGAAGAGGGCAACTAAGATGATCAAGGGTCTAGAGTGCTTTTCTTATGAGGCAAGGCTACAACACCTGGGGCTATTTAGTTTAGAAAAAAGACAACTGCGGGGAGACATGATAGAGGTCTATAAAATCATGCATGGTGTGGAGAAAGTGGATAGAGAGAAATTCTTTTTCCTTTCACATAACACTAGAACCAGGGGTCATCCCATGAAATTGATTGCCAGGAAATTTAGGACCAGCAAACAAAGGTAATTTTTCACACAATGCATAATCATCTTGTGGAATTCTCTGCCACAAGATGTGGTGACAGCCAACAACCTGGATGGCTTTTGGAGCGGTTTGCATAACTTCATGAAGGAGAGGTTTATCAATGGCTACTAGTCAGAGGGCTATAGGCCACCCCTAGCCTCAAAGGCAGGATGCCTCTGAGTACCAGTTGCAGGGGAGTAACAGCAGGAGAGAGGGCATGCCCTCAACTCCTGCCTGTGGCTTCCAGCGGCATCTGGTGGGCCACTGTGCGAAACAGGATGCTGGACTAGATGGGCCTTGGGCCTGATCCAGCAAGGATGTTCTTATGTCCTTTGTGTGCTAATATAACTGCTCCTCAAAATCATAAGGATCCTGGTTAAAAAGTTAATCAAGATTAGTGAGCCTCGTGGAGCTTATTGTGTGAACCCAGAATTTCAGGGCAATCCTGGAAATTGCTCCAGTTAACCAGCATTTAACCAGGGCAGGAAATCAGGATTGTATCATTATCTATCCCTGTTAAATGCTGGTTAACCAAAATGGTTTGATGAGGATTGCCGTGAAATTATGGGTTCCAGGGGGTTTACTAATCCTGATTTATTTATTTTTTTAAACTAGGATACTCATAATGTTGTTGTTGGAAGTGAAGTACTATACACTGTCTCTTGTCTCAATGACAGGAGGACAGACTAGTGAGTCAGAGGGCTAGAGGGTCAAGACATTGGTCATCCCTTCTCTACTGCTCTGACACTATCCTTTTGATATGTAGATTGCTATTCTAAGGGACTTCCTTCCTTCCAGCCACTTCCTCTCTCTTGTCTCCCTTCCTTCTCCCTTGCAACATGCAAGCTTCTCTCTCCCTGCACCATGTGTGCAGAGATGCAGAATCCATCTGCATCCAGCTAGCTAGCTAGATTAGAGCTCCTATCTCTTCACTTTGCTATCTAGAATGGAGTTCTATAATAAATACTCCTTATATTGATTTGAAACTATGAACTGGCTCCAAGTTATTTTACTCTCAGCATACACGCACGCCTAACCAAATTCCACTGTGTTGTGCCTCTGTGCATCCTGCTATAATGAAGAAGGGCTTCTATTACCAGAGAGAATTCCCAACAGTTGTGGACTCAGTCATAGTTGAAGAAAAGACCCTGATTCTGATTAAGGCCTACACAGATAGAAACAAACATAAATTCTAATTTAGCAATAATTACAGTAATCCTTATAACCACCCATCTGCTTTAAAACCTGTCTATGCATATTAAGAAGCTAGCTTTTTAAATACCAGTTCAAAATTTCCCAGTTTTCCTTCACTTATGCAAAATCTCAGAAACTGATTAGGTTGGCAGAATCGGTCTCCATCTTTTTGCATTTCTCCTTCTTGCTTCGTGATTACTGTTCACATTTTATTCGCGTTTTAAAATTTTATTGATTTTTACAATACCTTAACAATCAAGTTACACTTAATTAAGTAAATATTGACTTCCCGCTTACCAGTCTGTGCGGTTCTTGTTAACTATACATATAAACCATTGCTATAATAATACAAAACATATACTGTTCACATTTTAGATCAGCTCCCAATTCAATTAGTGTCACCACAATTTTCTCCTGACAATTTCGCTGCAAGCCTCTGGAGACCCCATTAAAATGTCATTATACTACCAATGTATTGTGAGACTTCAACAGGAAAACAATTTCAAGGCAGTTCTTCAGAGTGCTTGTTATGAATTCATTAGAATGTGAAATGTAAATATCATCAACTATTTCTGTGCAAACTTTGAGTCCCATTCCTGATATTATCAGGATATGAAATTAAAATGGGAATTTATATCTCTCCAAGCCTGGGGAGATATCAGCAAAAACTGAAAGCTAAGTAAGATAAAAAGCTTGGATGGAGTGGGAAACCTACAAGAACAAAAACATTTTGTATTTGTATATACAGATCTCCACAAGATTCCATCTTGGATTAATTACCCCTGCTTTGCTTTTACTTAGCATTTGCTCCATTATTAGGTGTCATTAATGTAATATGAATAAAGCAATAAAAGGTTAGCTTGTATGTTATATGACTGCCGGTGTGTGTGTGTGGGGGGGGTCCCTTTACATCACCCCACCTGGTGGCTGTTACTGAGTGGCAGGCTGTTTGTGTACAGCAGCAGGTCACAATGTGAATCTAGCATGATGGCACATAAGTTGTTCTAGCAGGGCAAACAGTCGCCTCGGAGGCAGCCATTTTCATCAGGAAAACCTTATAGGGGACTGAGCGAAACAAAACCCTCCCCTGGCACTGCGGTTGCAATCCGGACTGCTGCCACCTGCAGCTGCAACTTAACAACATTTAAAAGAGATGGGAGATCTGCTCATGAGCCTCCATTATCTGGTCCTGCGAAGACTTTCAAAAGTAACAGGGTCAGGCACACATTCAAGAGGTCCTCAGCAAGACTGACCTGCAGAGGGTTCCCTCTGACCTGGTGAACGCCTCTCCTTCCTGGGGCAGCAGAGGCCGTTTTCTTTCATTCTCAGCAGCTTGCATAGAATGTGAAAAGCTTTCTTATACATTCTAAGGGCACGCTTATTCACCTTCTACACATATCTGCAGCAGGCTTCCATCCTACATCCCAGCATGATCTCACACTCACAATCTGATTATTGTAAGCTGTGGCCTTGCATGATTTTTGCAGTGCCACCTGCTGGCCAGCTCTTACTTTCTGAGAAGAACCAGCTCTTTCTCCATTCACCAGAAAATTAGTAACTGGCTATTCTTGGAAAGCAAGAGCTGGTCAGTAGGGCTGCGCATGAGCTGAATTACCGGCCTGATCCCAATCCTGATCCTGACCATTCTCACATTGTGTAAACGCTGCAGGGTGTGGCTAGGATTGCATCAAGTCCATAATTGATATCAGCTCGATACATTGGGAAGGGGTCGGTGAGTGAGGCTTATCATTTAATGAAGAGCTGGCTTCTGCTGAGAAAGTTTCTGCCTTTGGAGCAGCCACAGCGGCAGCATTGAAAACTGCCACCGTCTCCTTCTTTATATCACCCTAAAACAGGGTGGGCAAACTGGGCCCTCCAGTTATCGTTGAACTACAACTCCCATCATCCCCAGCCACAATAAATTGTGACTGAGGGTGATGAGAGTTGTAGTTCAATGACAGCTGGAGGGCCAAGCTGGCCCACCCCTGTTCTAGGGTGATATCAGGAAGGGAAGTAACGTCATGACCTTTTCCTGGTGCATTACTTGCGGGGTGGGGGGTGGGGGTGGCCACAACCTGTACTTACAGGATCATAGGATTTCTTTGTATCCACAAATACACAGATTGGATTACCTGAAAGATATGAAATTTAACTCATAATATAAAACCAAGTAAGACTTAAAGCAATCCTCTTCAGGAATGTAGGGTCAACACAGACAAGCCGGATGCTTCTACGGTTTTGACAACTTTTACCGTCACCAAGGCGTAGGAATCCTGCAGAACTAGTTAGCACAGAAATTCCTAAATGTGATGGACAGACGGTCATAATCGTTTATCCAAGCTAGCCATTTAGCAACGTCTATGGACTCCATCTCCCACTCGACCTTTTCATGCAATCTTTTTCCACTGGATTTTCCATCATTTGCAGACGGCAGAACCCATCAAATAAAACATCAGAGCAACTTTGGATTCAGACACCCTCAATCAAAAGCCTTCACAGTCCGGGTCACTGCTCTTCCTGCAACATATTTCAGGCATGGCCAGGCGATTTCAGATAAGATCAGGTCTTCCATATGTCAGTTACTTTGCAAATACACATTTGGAGACAGTCTCTGCTTACTGAATATCCACCCAACACAAATATCCAGTGACAGACAGAAAGGCTCACTCACTATCTAAATACGGAAGAAACAGAGGCAAGTCAGCAACTCAGGATTACAGAGAGGGCCAAAACAAAGGAATGAGAAGACAAGGGCCTGCCTATTCCAAACCTGTGAATGTATCCACCACCACTGCTTCCTCATGTCCTCTGCCTCTGCTGTCTTCCTTACCTTCTTCACAGAGGCCCATTGCACAGGCATGACAGCCTTCAAAATGGCTGCTGTGCTGCGGGGAAAGGCCCGAATGGGCCGAAGAACAGCTGAACAGGCCAGTTTTGGAAGGAAGGGAGGCCAGCAGGGGAAGGGGAACCTTCATGGACACACCCACACCCTGCCACCTCAGAGAACCCCCAAACCAAACCGAGGGGTGCATTTCGAGGGGGTGCTGGACTGAACTGTCCCGGTCTGGTTCAGGTCCGGTTCGGACTTGAACCGGACTGGACCAGCCAGTTCCATGCATACCCCAGTGGAACATCTGCTTGAATCCAAAAGGTCTCGTGTTCAATCTCTGGCATCTCCAGGCAGAGTTGGGAAAGACTCCTACCTGAAACCTTGGAGAGCTGCTACCAGTCATTGTAGACCAGGGCTGCACAACTTTGGCCTTCCTGAAGATGTTGAACTACAGCTCTCATCATATCTAATTATTGGCCACTGTGGCTGGGGATAATAGGAGTTGTAGACCAAAAACAAGGATTCAAGTTGTGCATCCCTGGTGTAGACAATGCTTAGCTAGATGGACTAATGGTCTAACTCAGAATAAGGCAGCTTCCTATGTTCCTAGTATGCCATAACAGATGCAGAGAAAGTAAGGAAACCAATATATCTTATTGAGCCTACTTCAGTTAGCAGAGCATTTAAGCTTCTGCATTACTCAGAGCGCTTCATCTTCTCACTCGGCAAGGATATAGGTTACGGAGAACATTTTATGTGCCTCAACAATCTGCATTATCCTCCAGCAGCAGAAGTTGGCCCAACAAAAGCGATCGCCTTATCTCGTTTGCATCTCTTATTATCCACGAACCCAAGCACCCACATCTGTCTATATGTTTCGAATATGCATTGTGATCCTTGTCTTTCTAAGCACCGATTTGTCAAGCAATTGTTGCCAGAAACATTTGGGCTTTGGTCTTGGCTCTCACTCCTCCTGCTGTTAGCTCCCCTGACAAATGAAAGTCATTCTCAAACTATGTAGCTTTGTAATTATTATCTTTAATAAATGTTTTGAAAAGCAGGGAAGAGTTGCTGTTCTCTCGCAAGTCAGCTTGGAGTGCCTGCCAGTAGTTCAATTTAGCTGTCAACACCTCTGTTGAAGAACTTAAATAGATTGGAGTCGGGCTGGATTGTCACACACATTTACATGCTCTGTTTTCTGGAGGACAGACAGCGGCCTCCTAATGAAGCCTCGAGTCCTGTTTAGTCATGTTCACCAACTAAATGCTGAGGTTGAGTTAGTTTATGTCCCACTGCAATTATACAGGGACAATAGTCCCTGTATAGTTAGAGTTAGTGTGAGAATTGTGTTCTCTTAGTATAAGCCCTAAACATTCTAGGACAGTTTCCAGGCTCGACATTAGGATAGGAGAAGCCTCCTACTTTAATTTGGGAGCCACACACACTCCCGTTTTGTGACCGTGTGTTGGATAGAAACAAGGCCAGAGGCTGGGAGCTTGATCGCGAGCTAAGATGCAGCTAAGTAAGAGAAGCGTGCCCTACCCAGATTCCACCCTCAGCTTTGGAATGAGGTAGGAAGAAAAATTGTCCTAGCTGTTGGAGTTGAAGTTCCAGTGACAATGACCTTTTGCACCAACTATCCCAGTGACCACTGGGGGCATTGGGAGTAGAGGTAGTTAGTGAGGGTCTCTTTACCTGTCCCTGCTTTATCCCTACTCGATGACCCCTGCTTTGACTCCTCAGGTACTTCCTTTTCTCCTAGAGAAAAGATGGAGACATATCTCTCTCTCCCTATTTATTCCTTATGTCACTATTAGATAGGATCAGGTCTTTCTTTTCCTAATGTATTTCACCAATAAACTAGTTAAGTAATTTAGACGCTATAGTGATCTCCGTGCATGTTCTTTAAATAGCTGCAACAACTAGACTTTACCAGGCCTGTTCAACTTAGGCCCTCCAGCAGTTTTTGAACTACAACTCCCATAATCCCCAGCCATGGTGTCCAATAACCAGGGATTATGAGAACTGTAGGCCAACATATGCAGGAGGGCCAAAATTGAGCAGCCTATACTCTGTAACTGGAGTGGAAGCTTTCCCTAGCATTCTGCTAGAATACTTTGCACTTTCCCTAAAGGGAAAGAGAAATAAGCATAAAACCCCAACACTCCCCAGCTTAGGCTTAACTCACGATCAGGCTCCCCGCCTTTGACCTTGTTTATATCTAACACAGGATTTTAAAACAGGGGCACAAACGACTCCCAAATTAGGGTAGAAGGCTTCTCCTGTCCTTCTGTTGATTGTGTGAATTGCCCTTCTACCCATCATAAAATCAAAACCATCCATTCAATCCACCTGAGATGTGCTGCCACCTTTTCTAGTTTGGTGCAGACCCATTGAGATCCTTGGCCTTTACCAGTGCCAAGGCTATTATGATCCAATGTCTTAGGGACATTGAGTACCAACGCCTTGTCTCCCTGGCGAATAGATGTTGTTCTCCCATATATCTTGTTATTTCCCTCCCCGCTCGAAATCATCCTGCTAAATATCTCTCCACGCTCCATCTGGTTATATTCAGGTCAGCCTTTGCTTAAATTCAGGTCACCCTCTGCCTTGCTCCTTAGAAGGTTTCGCAAGGATTCCCCTGTTTCGGGGCTATGTTCTTGTGGAGAGGGCTGCTTAGAAACAGTTGCTCATGTGCTTTTGTACTGCCCTCTGTTCCATGACTCAAGGAAAGAACTACTGACCCCTTTATTTGATCAGTTTCCAGGCAGGCCTGACTCATTTTATCTTAATTTATGTCTTGCTGATGTTAATGTGGCTATTACTAAACTAGTTGCTAAATTTTTATATGGGGCTATGAAACTGACCTCTCGTCATGGGGTTCTATGAGGCCGATTGTGTATCTTTTGGTTGTATATTTATGCCTGGTAACAGTCTAAAGTTTTAATTTTGTTTGGCTTATGGCCGTAAATAAAATGATTCTGAATGATTCTGACCCATTGAGGATGCACCAACAGACAGCCTTTTGAAATAGAAAGCTGTGTTTCTCCTAGTAAGCCATTATATTCAGCAAAGTGTGGAGAGGCTGCCTTGCAGAGGTGCGCATGAATTGTCCCTGTTGCTAAGCAGGGTCCATCTTGGTTTGTATTCGGATGGATGACAAAATGTGAGCCCTGTCTAAGATATTCCCCTTAGGGGGTGGGGCCATAGCTCAGTGGTAAAGCTTCTGCTTGCAAGCAGAAGGTCCGAGGTGCACTTCCTGGCATCTTCAGGTAGTGCTGGAAAAGATTCCTGCCTGAAGCCTTGGAGAGCTGCAGCCAGTCAGTGTAGAGTTCTGAGCTAGAAGGACCAATTGTCTGACTGGGTATAAAGCAGCTTCCTGTGTCCCTAAAAGATGGCCTACCTCCCCTGCCCCCATTGTCCATATAAATGTACCAAAACAAATCCACAAAGCAGTATGTGCTTATGTTGCTTTGAAAGATAATCCACTGAGAATATTTCACAAGTTATTTGCCTGTGAAGTCTCCAGTTTAACAAGGTAATCAACTGAGGGTGCAAATCATACCACATTTCAAATGCATTGATAATTTCTTCCCAGCTGCAATATTTCCGCTCCGTAAAGATGGCTGCTGCCTGCCTTTATTCTTAGTTTTGTGGCCTAGCTGATCCACCGTAACAAACGGAGGTGTGTGTCTAAATTGACTCTTGTTCGGAGCAGAGATTGCTGGCTTGCTGGACTTCTTTTGTGTCTGCAGCAGCTGCCTGACAGTACAGTCAGTGGCGCTCTTACCCCTGGACTTTGGGGCCCAAGTCCAGGGCCTCCACATCCCCTCGGGGGCCCCAAATCCTCTTCAGTCTGTCCTGGGTAGTGTGGTCGCCACTGCGCCAGGTGGCCGAGCATGATTGTGACCTGTGCCGGGTACTTTAGAAATAGAGGTGGGAGTGGGGAATGGGAATATGTGGGATGGGAATATGTTATGTGTTTCTGCTAATGCATATTTGCATAAATATATATGTTTTATATTACATTCTTATGAGTTCAGTTGATGTTTGTGCCCTCAAGAACCCACGTGTTAAAAATACTGTGTGGGTCACGATGTAAGTGTGTGTAGGGGGATGATGCTTAACTTGTGGGGAGGGCTCCAGCAAGGGGGAGGGATCCAACGGCCTTCAGATCCAGGCTCCAAAATTACCTAGGTGCATCTCTGAGTACAGTTCTGGGCAGACATGAATTCATCAGGTGCATATCTAGCAAGTGATTGAGGAAGCTGGACCTGTTGGATTTCTGCTTGGTTACAGCTTTTCTCAGCACAGTTTTGAATTGAAAGACCAAGGCAAAGTATGGGTGCATTGACCGTAACTGGTAAAGCCAGGATAATATATGAGTATGTACACAATCTTTACTGCTTACAGAGTGTGGAAGTTGTGACCCACTAACTTGTATTTTCTATTCCTTTTAGAGCACAAGAGAAAATAACAAGCATCTTAACTTTCATTTTAAATCAAAGGTTTTTTGATATTTTAATATTCTTGTCAGAAAAGCTTACTGAGTTCACTGGTGGGCATTGCTCTTTACATGCCTCAACATATTGCACACAGACCTTGAAAAAACATTTCAGTATGACTTCCTTATTACTGCCATCTTTTGAAATCTCGATTTGGCACTGTCTGATTCAGTACGTTCAGTATTTCCTGCAGTAGGGTGGGCACCATAACTGCACCTTTCAGTACCAGGGTGCATGTGTTGAAAAGACCGAGCCCAATCAGGTGCAACTGCAAACGTAATTTAAAGACAAGGAACATCATCTACACTTCATTGTGTTTGCTGTGGGAAACTCCAATATTATTTGCCATGTTAAAGGTAAAGCCACCCAGAGGGCCAAATAGGGACGGGTCTGTAACTGAGTGCTTGGGTGTTCTGCGCATCGGCTACCTTGGGCCGGGGAGCCACTTCACTCACCTTCCATAGCCTCCACGGCAGCCCCTCACTCACTGTCACTGTCACTTGCCCCCACCCCACTGGCCTTCATGGCAACCCCCACTCATCACTGCCATAGCCTCCCCCCCCCCGCCAGCCTCTCATTATAACACCATGACACGGTATAATGACATCACTGCCGTGGCATATGATGTCATTATACTGTGTCGCAGTGATATAATGGGAGGCTGGCCGATCACAGAAGTGGCAGCCATCATGGTGACACCAGGTGCTTTTCACACAAACACCACTGTAACCATGAGCAGCTGGAGAGAGGGGGTGAGTGACAGCTCTGGAGTGGGCCCTCTTTCCTGCTTTCAGAGCTGTAACCATGAGTGGTTTAGGGGATGGGAGGTTGGGGGCATAAGAATGGGGCTCCAGTTGCAGGCCGTTGAAAAACCAAGTCTTGGAAATTTCAATCTTCTGCATGCACAAGCGCCAATTCATGCAAAACGTTTGGACACGGTTGCTAATCTGAGCGTGCAAGTCCGATTAGTGTTCAGATCCCACTATGACATAGCCTCACCTGATAATCCAGACCGTGTGAGAATGTTATGCATCTCATGTGGGAACCCAGGCCACACCCTTGCTGAGCTGAGTTCCTGGGCATGGAGATGTCACCCAATGCTTGTTTAAACTCAGACACCAAATGGATGAGCTTGTTCATGGGCATTGACGCCCACCCCACCACCCTGGAGGCTTCGAGACCTGGCATTCTGCATGGCGCCCTATGGATTTTCTCAGCCTCCAACTTCCTGTCAGACAGATCAACCTGGTAAATCTTCTTACAGCAGATAACAAATAACTTAGTAATAGTTACTCAGCCTGCTCTGTGGAGCCTAGCCAGACCACACACTCAATAACTCAGGAAGTTGATGTGTGCTCCAGGACGCATGAAAGAAGGGTTTCCTGGACTTGCTTGATTCACAGGGGCATAGATTGTGCCAGCAGGCGGCAAGGTTGACTGTAAATGTTTGAAAACACTATCAAGCCAAGCTCTGGAGTTAGCATGCTCCTGATACCTGTTTACTTGTTTGTTTGTTTGTTTGTTTGTTTGTTTGTTTGTTTGTTTGTTTTACACATTTTATATCCCGCTCTTCCTCCAAGGAGCCCAGAGCAGTGTACTACATACTTAAGTTTCTCCTCACAACAACCCTGTGAAGCAGGTTAGGCTGAGAGAAAAGTGACTGGCCCAGCGTCACCCAGCTAGTGTCATGGCTGAATGGGGATTTGAACTTGGGAGCCATGTAAAGTGGACGGGTAGATTAAAGATCACAGAGGTTCCAAGTTCCCTCCCTGGCATCTCCAAGATAGGGCTGAGAGTGACTCCTGCCTGCAACCTTGGAGAAGCCATTGCCAGTCTGTGCAGGTAATAGTGAAAAGCTACCCAGGTTTTCCTCTGGCCTTGCTTCCACAAAACTGAAAATTGGGAGCACGCATTTCCAAACCTGGGTAGTAGAACACAGTTTTGATTGTATGAATGACCTCAGCAAATAAACATAGGTCACAGATATCAATGAGATAGACCACAGTATATAGCAGAAGTGTTGGTAGGGTAGTTAAGAGTTTAAAAAGTGCTCCTCGTGAGAGTCAGTCAGCAAGGTGTGTGGCATGTTTTAAGGGAAGATTGCATCTGCCTGTGGGAGCAGAGTTATTTCATTGATCCAACCCTATTGATGTCAGCCAGATTTCAAGGACCAAACTTCATATGATAAAAGGCATCCACAACTGGATCTCTCAGCGTTCCTGGCATTAAAACAGCTGCAGGGTGACTTCCAGATTGACTGAAGCCATGGCAGAAAGTGTTTGTGCATGGGAGGAGGTGTTAATCCTTTCCCCCTGCCTCATTTTCTCAGTCCAAAAATCCAATCAAGCCCATAGCAGAGAACATATTTGTACAGTATTTTCCCACTGCAGGGGCTAACAGAAGCTGGTGGTGGAGGGAGGGAGATCAGGGAAAGAGTGTAGAGGGCAAAGGTAATCATCCCCATCCCACTGCTTATATCAAATTTGGAGTAGAGGTGTGCATTCATTTTCATGAGAAAAAATAATAATGAATGGGATGCATTTGTTTCATTGTTGCTACTAAAGCTGGATCTTACATTGGAAAGGGGGAAATGAACGGAAATAATGGGAAATAATGCAATTTTAATAAATGGATGGATGAAGCCAAGCTGAACAAAAGCAAATGTAATAAGTAAACAAAACATATCTTGCATGCCCTTTGTTCAGAAACCCTAGCAGTTGTTTCAGAGAAAAAATTGAAAAGGAGATCAATTAATGAAAATCCTGTGCCATATGTATTTTTATTATACCTAGTGGCCCACATGTTCTGCAACACAACACAGGTGGTTCTGAGCTGCCTGTACCACTGCAGACTCCTAAGAAACCCCTGGGGCAAATACTTAGAGTAACAAGCCTGGAGCACTACTTACATACAATGTTATCATCATCTGCATTGCACTGCACAATATGTGAGTGATTATTTTCAGCTGAAATATGTATATGCCATTTTTCAACAACAAAAAATTCTCAAAGAGGTATACACAGCAAAAGGTTTAAGAAAATGGTTCCTGTCCCAAAAGGGCTCGCAATCTAAACACACACACACACAAAACATAAGCAACAGACACTGAGAAGGATGCTGTGCTGGTCTGAACAGGGATAGTTTCTCTCCCCCTGCTAAATATAAGAGCTGCCACATTGCAAAATTTGAAGGGGGAAATATTAACAGTCCTCAAGCAACAGGTGATAGTTTACAGACTTGGAAAAGAATATTCTCCAATTCTAATTTTTCCCAATTATCTTTCTCATGGAACTTTTCCACACTGTGCTTTTACTCCGAATCTCCGCTGGAACTACGGTGTGTGTGTGTGTTCACACATCGGCCAGATTCTCCCCAAAGTCCGTGCAAAATCTTTGGGGGCACTTCACCACAACTCGGGTTTTTCCTTTCTGAATTTAAGCTTAGCCCAATTTATGTCTGGGGTTAAAAAAACAACAACAAACCCTGTATTTCAGCCACTTTTTCTGGATAAAACGAGAGCGGGTGCCAGTCAAGCTTCTGAGTTGCAAATAGGAAGCTGCCGTGATTCTTATCCAATGTGTCTTCGCTCATCAGATATGCCGAGAGCTGAAAGCACTGTCTGGAAAAGCTCCTGGAAGGGATGGAAATAATTTGGAGAATCCAGGTGAAGGATAATTGAGGGGGGAAATCAAATTGGAGGATATTCTTTTCCAAGTCTAGGGCTTCACAACTTTGCCCCTGCTGCAGACGTTGGCCTACATTTATTTATTTACTAATTTATTTATTGAATTTTTATACCACCTCACCAAGATGCTCTAGGCGGTTCACAAATATAAACACCGTTAAACAAATAGATGACTCATGACAAATACGAATATGACAAGTATTTATATACTGCATATCTACACCAAGAGCAGCCACTGCTGGGATGCTGTCCTGGGGATGGATAGGGCCAGTTGCTCTCCCCCTGCTAAATATAAGAGAATCACCACTTTCAAAAGGTGCCTCTTTGCTCAGTTAGCAGGGGAAACATTAAAAGAAAATTAAAACCAGTTTAAAATGATTTCAGTACTCACTAAAGGGCTTCCCCTAGAAGCCCTGCAGAGGAGTGAGAAGATCATCATCTGCTTCTCCTTCAGTGCTCCTCGGGGTGAGAGACCGAGTGTGTGCTGTTGGCTCCTTCTGCTACCACCTGCCTGCTTCTGCTTCTCCCTGTGAGGCTGCAGCCTGCTGCCTCTGGGTGACATCTGGGGAGTGTGTGCAGGACTAGGGCCAGGGGTGGGTGACTCAGCAGTTCCTAGGGTCAGCTGCCTAGCTCTGGGCTTTATGGGAAGGCTGCCTGTGGTGGTTGGGTCACCACCGGCAGGGTTGCCACCAAAGGGGCAACGCCAAAGGGGGTTGTCCCTTTGGGGGAGCCACTTTGGGGGGACAATGAAAGCGATGGACAGGCTGTTTGGCTCAGGAGCCCTCGTGGTGTGTGAAGGTGGGTGGGTATTTTAATTCGGCTTCTGTCTAAAATCCTGGGTGAGTTGAGTTTTAATGTGTCTGGGTCTATCTGGAGATGTGGAGACAGGGGATGTATCCACTGACTATGGGGCAGCTATTCCTGTGGTGATGGGGAATAGAAGAAGTAACATTGACAGGTCAGCAAGCCTTTGCAGGGGAAGGGGAATCAGAAACTTAATTGCTGTCTCCCCTTCTGGCTGTCCTGCCAGCTCTTTGACCTTGGAAAGCAATGCCAACCACCCACAGAGCCTCGTCTTGCTCCTTTTTAATGCCAGGTCGGCCCAGAATAAACCTGAAATCATCCATGATTTGATTCTGGATGAAGGGGCTGATCTGGTATGTATTACAGAGACTTGTTTGGGGGAGGCTGGTGGCCCGGTGTGGTCCCAGCTTCTCCCTCCAGGGTACTGTGTTGAGGAGCAGGGGAGGGGACGTGGGTGAGGAGGTGGAGTGGCTGTGGTCTATAAGAACGATATCTCCCTTGCCAGGATCCCTGTCGAAGTGTCTGACCATATTGAATGTGTGTACCTATGTTTGGGGACCAGGGATAGACTGGAACTTCTGTTGGTATACCGTTCACCTCGCTACCTGACGGAGTCCCTAACTGAGCTGACAGACTTGGTCTTGGGCTTGGCGTTGGAGTCTCCCAGGCTTGCAGTGCTGGGGGACTTCAATATCCACTTTGGGACCAATTTATCCGGGGTGGCTCAGGAGTTCATAGCAGCCATGATGACTATGGGCCTATCTCAAGTGGTCTTGGGACCGACGCATATTGCTGGTCACACGCTTGATCTGGTCTTTCACTCTGAACAGGGTGGTGTTCCATGGGTGGGGACTCCTGTGATTTCCCCATTGTCATGGACGGACGACTGTCTGGTTAATGTTGGACTCACCACCACATCCCACTTCTGCAGGGGTGGAGGGCCCATTAGGATGGTCCACCCGAGAAGATTACTGGATCTTATAGGATTCCAGGAAGCCTTGGAGAGATTTAGTGTTGGCTCTGCTGGTAACCCTGTCAACACTCTGGTGGAGAATTGGAATAATCAACTCACAAGGGCAGTGGATACGATCACTCCTAAGTGTCCTCTCCGACCCGCTTTGAAATTGGCCCCTTGGAAGAACTACAGGGGCTGAAGCGGCGAGGTAGATGACTAGAGTGCGAGTGGAGGAAGACTCGACTCGAATCCAACAGATTATTACATAGAGAGCATTTGAAGATCTATGCTCTGGCCATACGTGTGGCAAAGAAGCGATTCTTTTCCTCCTGTATTGCATCTGCAAGTTCACGTCCAGCGGAGTTGTTCAGGGTTGTGAAAGGGCTAATGTGCGCCTCTTCCCCCTTGAATCAGTACTTGGAATCAACAATTACTCACTGCGACCTTTTAAATGAGTTTTTTTGTGGACAAAATCTCTTGTATTCGGACCGACTTAGATTCAATTATTACAATTATTAGATTCAATTATCACAATTATTACGGAATCTGATGCCAAGGTGTCCAGCAGCTCCTCTTATGTGGTGACCCTGGATCAGTTTCAGTTCGTGACCCCTGAGGATGTGGACAGGTTGCTTGGAATGGTGCGACCTACCACCTGCCCTCTTGATCCTTGCCCAACGTGGCTTATAAAATCTAGCAAGGAAGCTGTTGTAGAGGGCCTGGTAGAGATTATCAATGCTTCTCTGAGGGAGGACAGGATGCCTCCTTGTCTTAAGGAGGCAATCATTAGATCACTTCTGAAGAAGCCTGCCTTGGATCCCTCAGAGTTAAGCAATTACAGGCCTGCCTCCAATCTTCTATGGCTGGGCAAGGTGATTGAGAAGGTGGTGGCCTCCCTGCTCCAGCAAATCTTGGAGGAAACCGATAATCTAGACCCATTTCAAACTGGCTTTCGGGTGGGCTATGGGGTGGAGACTGCCTTGGTCGGCCTTATGGATGATCTCCAATTGGGAACTGACAGAGGGAGTGTGACTCTGTTGGTCCTTTTAGACCCCTCGGCGGCTTTTGATACTATTGACCATAGTATCCATTGCTTGGGGCAGCAACAGAGAAGGCCTGTCCCTGAGTAGCCACCAGATGAGCCGGTGGCAAATGCAGACAGACCTCTCCAGATGATCTTAGCAGGTGGTGAGGCTCATGGCAAAGAAGACATTCTCTTAAATACCCAGGGCCTAAGCTGTTTAGGGCTTTATAGGTAATAACCAGCACCTTGTATTTTGCCTGGAAACATATCGGCAGCCAGTGTAGCTCCTTCAATACACAAGTTATATGGTCTCTCCGAGATGACACAGAGGCCAACCTGGCTGCCGCATTCTGGAACAACTGTAGTTTCCGGACTACATATAAGGGCAGCCCCACATAGAATGCATTGCAATACATATGCTGGTAACCCCTAGGCTGGATTACCAGAATGCAGCAGCCAGGTTGGTCTCTGGGTCATCTAGGAGAGACCATATTACTCCTGTGTTGAAAGAACTACACTGGCTGCCCATACGTTTCTGGGCAAAATACAAGGTGCTTGTTATTACCTATAAAGCCATAAACAGCTTAGGCCCTGGGTATTTAAGAGAACGCCTTCTTTGCCATGAACCCCACCACCTGCTAAGAGTAAGACCATCTGGAGAGGTCCACCTGCGGCTGCCGCCAACTCATCTGGTGGCTTCTAGGGAACAGGCCTTCTCCATCGCTGCCCCTGAACTTTGGAATGTGCTCCCTGTTGAGATAAGGGCCTCCCCATCTCTGGCAACTTTTAAAAAGGCACTCAAGACGCATTTATTCACCCTGACTTTTAATTAGATCTAGGGTTCTAAAATATATATATATATATTAATACTTGGTTTCAAATGTGTTAAAATTGTTAATGTTTTAAATGTTTTTAATTGTTAAGTGATTTGATGTTTTAAATTATTGCAATTGTTGACCGCCCAGAGACGCAGGTTTTGTGTGGTACAGAAATGTAATAAATAATAATAAATAAACAATAAAGGACAGCCTAAAAAGATATGTTTTAGGGCTCTTTTAAAGGCTGCTAAAGCTCTTAAGTTTCTAATATCCATAGGGAACATATTCCAGAGCTTAGGAGCAGCTTCAGAGAAGGCCTGATCATGAATTGCTGCCAAGCGAGCTGGCAGAAGCTGGGGATGGACCTCTTCTGATGACCTTAAAGTGTGGTGGGAATCATACTGAAGAAGACACTCTCCCAGGAGCATTTTCAGACAGCAGGCTTTTCCACGGGTTTACTGCAAGCCTTTACTGTGAGTAGAGTTGTGGGGGGGGGGAACCAATGCAAAAAGTCCCATCCCCACCCCCCACCAGATATAAATCGGGCTACACAATGTTCTGCACAATGCAGAACATGAATCTGAATTGAATTCTTCCCAATAGTTCACAGGGATTTCAAAGTAAACCTGGCCAATATGTGAACACACACCCTCCATTCCAGAGGAGATGCGAACAAAAGGTCCTGTGTAAAAGAGTTCCAGGTAACCCGGTCCTAAGCCATTTAGGGGATCTTCCATGATCCCTCACTATTGGCCACTGTGGCTGGGGAGTTGTAATCCAAAAACAGCTGGAGGGCCGAAGTTACACAGCCCCGCTTTAAGCTGTTGTGTTGACAAATGTTCCATGTGACAGCACCACCACCCCTGCAGTGTTTCAGTTATATATACCACTTCAACACCAGACCAGCATCTCATCACCATTAAATGAACAACAAAAATAGCAGTAATATCAGTAACAACCACAAATGATACCTGGGCATTTTTACATGCAAAAAGATATAGGCTTGGAGTGCTTATAAGAACATAAGGCTTGCCTTGGGCCTCTCCTAGCTTCCCCTTCAAGACAGAGAGGTGGGTCTAACGATCCATGAGACCCGTTTTTGCTAAAACTGTGGGGAGAGCGGGCTAAGCCCGCTCTCCCCGCAGACGAGCGGGCAGGGAGCCCTGGGTGGCCGGATCGGCCGCCCACACGATGGCCAGCTCCGTGACGGAGCCGGTGGGGGTGGGAGGAGCGGGGGCCATGCGGCCCCCGCAAGCCCCAATATGCCCTGTGCAAGCGCACAGGGCATACTGGGGAGACCCCCGAGCTGGGAGGTGGCTTTTTGCCTCCCGGTCGGGCATCTACTCATGAGTAGGCACGGCGCGAAGCCGCACCGCGGCTACTCACGAGCCTAAAAAGCAGGTTTGCTGGAGCGCTCGCTCCGCAAACCTGCCTTTTAGCAGGAGTTCCCGAGTGGGTTACCCGCTCAAGAACCACCGGACTCGTCTGTGAGCCCGGTGGTTCTTACGACCAACAAAAATCGGGCTAGGCTTTCCTAGCCCGATTTTTGTTGGTCGTGAGAATCGCCCCATAGTGAAATAAATGGCAAAGCCCTTGAGACACACGAGTATTGCGTGCATGAAGTACCTGTATATGTATTGAGATGCTAGAAGATGTTTCTGTTGGAGGTAGGAGCCTGGCAGCATCAGCTCTCAGCTGCAATGTCTCATAGTGACCACTGGAGGGGTTAGGGTCGTGGATTAAAGTGCTGGCCTCCTCCCCTCTTTGTTCTTCCAGTGTTAGTCTCCATTTTGTCTCTCCAGAGAGGGCTGTTTGTATTTGGTCTCTCTCTTCAGCCATGATCTACAGCTGAAATTAAGCTGCCAGCTTTTTCACATTCATTTGTAACCCCTTCTTTAAATAAATCTTGTAGTTCTTCAATACTGAAGAACTGTCTCGAGAACTCTTGCTTTTCTGCTTTCTCACCAAACTGGTTTTGCCTTGCTATTTGGGGACTGAACTGCCATTCTTCCCCTACATTTTCAGGGTCTGTGGGTAGATGGATGGAGTCTATTGTGCCACTGATCTACAGTCTCCGGAACTTAATGAAGTTATTGTGGAATGTGGGGATTATACATCATGGACATGTAGAATCTGGTGATCTCATGTTCCCAGTAGTGACCTGAAGTACTAATCTAAACAATCAGTTTTATTACAGCCTTAAGCCAACCAGAAAGAAAACAATAGGAAAAAACATACAGCAGTACAGTAAATATCAATATCAAAAATATAGAAACAGACATGCAGATAAAACTAGAAATGCATTATAAAGAACCATGGCGGGATGTCTGTCTCATAGCCCCATAAATCAACCTAGCCACTATCCTGGCGACTTCATCATTAGTGTCAGCCAGGCAGTAGTTGAGACAGAAGGAATCAGGCCTACCAGGGAACTGCTGTAAAATAGGAGCCAATAGTTCTCTCCTAGAATCACGATACAAGGAGCAATATAGCAGGATGTGAGAGACAAGATTCAAGGCTACCCTCTCCGCACGTGCACAACCCCGAAGCAGTAGGATCTTTAGAAAACCTGCTTAGGAGTATAGCAGAAGGTAATACATTCAACCTGGCTCTAGCAAAGGCCGACCTGAATTTGACAAATTGGAGGGGAGATAAATATCTGGCAGCCTGGTTTCTAGCTGGGAGGGAGACGCCAAGATATAAGGGGGAGCAGCGTCTATTTCCAAGGGCAACCAGACCTTGATGCTCAATATCCTTTAGGTGCTGGATGACAATGGCCTTCGCCTTTACATAGCCCAAGGAGAGAATATGAGAGGGATAAAGCCCCATACTCAGCATTTTGTTGGTAATTGCAGACAGCCATGGATTAGAAAAAGAATCCCTCCACATATATTGAACATAAAGAGATCCCTAGGAGTTCGAGCAAAGTTTGAGCCAGTGTATAAGAGAAGCTTCCCAGGCTAGACAGGAGATCGAGCAGGAACCAGTCTCAAGGCAAAGTGTAGCATAGGACACGCATTTAGGGACTCAGAAGATAGCTCTAAGGAATCTAGACTGGATCAATTCAATATCCGAACAGATCCCCTGAGCCCAGGGGCGTAACAAGGCTGGAGTGGGCCCAGAGACAACATTTTAAAATGGGCCCCTCACTGATACACACACACACACTTCACAATATATAGTCATGTGACTTGCCTCTGGGGGGGGGGGGCTCGAGGCGTGGGGGCCCCCAGGCAGCCGCCTCCCCTTGCCTAATGGTAGTTATGCCCCTGCCTGATTCCATATGGAGACACCAAAGAGCAATTGAGCTGCAATTTTAGCGCGACACACACGCAAGGCCATGGGTATAAATTGGGTGCCTCTTCTAAAGAAGAAGCGCAAGAGGGCAAATAATGTATTGCGTGCCAAAGAGATAGCAAAAAGGCGCTGAGATTTCCAATTTAGATTGGCCTGAAAATAGATCCCAAGATATTTGAACTTGGTGACCTGTAGTGACCTGAAGTGTCAAGCTGGAGGGGCAGAAACTGGTGCACCCCAGTTGCTTGGGTACTGGCAGCCGCTCTCTTGCTCCCTTCTGGCCCCGCCCCAGCTGTAATTGAGCCGTGTGGGCTGGTCATTCATCCGGTAGGTTAGGAAAATCCCCAACTGAGTGGATGGACACAGTTGGGAATTCCCCTCCCCTACTGGATGAATGACCAGCCCACATCGCTCAAATATAGTGGCAGGGGGCAGAAGGGAGCGAGAGATCGGTTGCCAGTACCAAGCAGCTGCAGCTCGTTTTCTACCCCTCCAGCTCATTGGCACGGGCTGCTACTGCATGTCCCTGCACCTGCTAGAGAGAGACAGAAAGTGAAATATATGGGAATAGAATAGCAGTGGAAACTATCTTTCTAGGACCGCATGATACCTTCCACGCCAAGGTGGTCACTTCCAATGGCGATTTCCTTAAAAGTCTCTTCTTATATGTTCCTAGTCAGCCAGAATGTTCCATATAGGCATGGACAGTAAATGTCTACATGCATTGTTTTGAAATGTACCAGCTTATTTTAGCTATAGGGAGATATCTGAGTGGGAATAAGGCTGATATGTATCATACACATCATCTTTATTCCTCCTAGAATGTTTCCCTATAGCTAGGATAAGCTGGTACATTTCAAAACGGCATGGAGACATTTACTTGCCAGCCCTGACATCTCTTCTCTAACATCTCATGGCTGTGGTCATTTTTCATATATAAATTCCTACTTCACAATCTTGTGCTGACCTCAGTTCATGTATCCTTTACTCCAGGGCTGCTCAACTTCAGCCCTTCTGCAGACGTTGGCCTACAACTCCCATAATCCCTAGCCATTGTGGCTGGGGATTGTGGGAGTTGTAGTCCAAAAACAGCTGAGGAGCTTAAGTTGAGCAGGCCTGCTTTACTCCAAACCACAACTCATATCCAATATCCATTGTCTCCATGCCTATACTAAACATCAGCACTGGTGTTGCCAGCTCCTTTGCTTGACTTCAGCTTTCTCTTCATGTTTTAAAATGTGAAGTTAACTAGGGTGGAGTTCTTCAGACCTGATCAGCAGGGGTGACCCAATAGTATTATTGTGGTCCCTGAGGCAAGGTGCTCGATGCTGCTTTGCCTCTCTCCTCACACTCCTTACACTCTTTGTCCCATAACACTGGTGGGGCCAGCCCGCTTTCAAAACCAACCTTGCAAGGTTTGAAAGTGGCACAGGGGACAGGTAGGAGGGGAGGTTTCCTCTCCTCTCCTCATGCTTTCTACATGTTTCTCAAGGAGCATGAGGAGAGGCACTCCTTCTAAAGCTTGCATGGGTCTCCAAGAGCTGATCCAAGGGTGGCAGTAGTGGACATTTTGTTGCCTGGCTGGTGCTGCAAAAATCTGCTGCCTGAGGCAACCACTTCGACGCGCCTCATGAAAGGGCCTCTCCTGCTAATGGGTGAGAGGCAAAACCACACTTCTGATTAATTTCACCACTGAAATCTTTGTCCGTCCTCATACTTTGAGACAATGCCTTCTTCACTATGAGCCCAATTGCCCACTGAGATACGCTGGAGAGGTCCCTCTGTAGTTTCCACCGGCTCGTCTGGTGGCTTCTCAGGGGCAGGCCTTCTCCATTACCGCCCCAAGACTTTGGAATGCTCTCCCTGCTGAAACAAGAGTCTCACCATCTCTGAAAGCTTTTAAAAAATATTTTTAAATGTCTTTGTTCATGCAAGCTTTTAAACTAGAATTGTGGTTTTAAATGGTTTTAATGTTTTAATTTTTGCTTTAATGTGTTTGATGTTGCTGTAAATCACCCAAAAACATAAGTTTGGGGTGTGTACAAAGTAAATTTTGCTCAAGGGAGCATCCTGATGGCCATACTTTTCTGTAGTTCATAAAACCCTGCCCCATAGGCATTTTAAATGATGCTTCAGTTAGTGTACACTTTCTAGCAAACAGACATGCTGTGCTGATAAAAGCTGTATTACACTAAGATCTAGGAAGATGATGTACCAATTTGGCCATTCACTGAATGCCTCACTTGGTACTGATCAGCTACATTAAATCCCTCCAATTTCTGCACCCACCATCATCCTCCAACAAAATATTTTTGATTCTGAAAGCATTCTTTGTTTTTTGTTTTTGCTGGTGCTTAATTTTTATGGAGGAAATGAGAAGAGGGGGAAAGACAATGTATTCATGAGAGTTCTTATTGCAGCATGGTTTATGAGCACAGATGCTGTTTGGCGGAGATGGGAAATCATATCTGATGATGTACAATACAACACAGAGAAGCATCAATAAAGCAGATTGCATGGTAGGGAGTATAAACAGCTGGTCAAGATGGTAAAAGCAGATTCACTAGCAGAGCATGACTAACTATATGAGAATAATAGCACAACCCCTTCTGCAAAAATAAAAATGCACAAGATGCCAAGGTAACCTCCACGATAAAGATTCCCTGCTCATTCTGGGCGAAATGCACGCCATTGAGAAGACCCACGTATGGCCCCACACGTTCCTTTAAGCAGGGCTTGCTGAAAGTATTGCAGTGCCTGAGGTGAGATGCCAAATGCTGCCTTGTGCCATGACCCTGGTGGGGACCGGCTCCCTCACAAAGCCGAGCTTTGAAAGGGGAGGGTTGCCAAGAGCTTCCTCCTCTTTGGTGCTCGTGCCTCTTGCAAGCTTTGCAAAGCGTGTGAAGAGAGGCACTCGCTCCAACGTTTGTCAGGGTCAGATGGGTCCCAAAAAGCTGCTTCAATGGTAGCAGTAGGTAGCAGTCAGGTACCTGAGGCCACCATATCATCTTGCCTCACAAAAGGCTTGCCCCTGTCTTTAAGTCATGCACATCTCTAGGCATGCTAGATCCCAAAATTACTCTAGTTGAACAGAGGAACATAGGAAACTGCCTCATACGGAGTCAGAGACCATTGGTCCATATAGCCTAGTATTGTCTACACTGACCGACAGCGGCTTCTCCAAAGTTTCAGGCAGGAGTCTTTCCCAGCCCTATCTGGAGATGCCAAGGACCTTCTGCATGCAAAGTAGATGCTCTACCACTGACCACAGCTGCATCCCCTAAGGGGAAATCTCTGACACCAGGCAGCGCTCATATTGTCACGCATTCAAATGCTAACCAGGATGAACCCTGCTTAGCAAAGGAGACCATTCATGCTTGCTGACCAAAAGACTAGCTTTCCTTTAAAATGCAAAGGAATATAGGAAGCCTTATACTGAGTCAGACCCTTAATCCATTAAGCTGAATATTGTCTGCACTGACTGGCAGTGGCTCTCCACAGTTTGAGGCAGGAGTCTTCTCCAGCCCTACCTGGAGTTGCCAGGGACTGAAGCCGGGACCTTTTGCATGCAAAGCAGATGCTCTGCCATGGAGCTACAGCCCCATCTACCGCTAAGCTACAGGATGGGGGAGTCACTTCAAATGCAGATATGAGAATAACTTATTCATTCATTCATTCATTTGATTTATATGCTGCCCTTCCAAAAATGGCTCAGGGCAGTTTACATTAAAACAAAACCATTAGAATCAATTAACAATTAAAAACAGAGACTATAAAACACCATAAAACAAATTAAAACATTCAAAACAGTTTAAAAACCCTGGAAAACCAGGTTACAGCAAGTTAAAATCATTTACAACAAATCAAAAACCATGGAAGGCCAGGCCAAACAGATAGGCCAATAATGAATTCAAATTACGGATTTCTGCAGGGAGTTTGTTCCACAGCCCAGGAGCAGCTACAGAGAAGGCCCACCTCTGAGTCGCCACCAGACGTACCAGTGGTAACTGGAGACAGACCTCCCCAGATGACCTCAATGAGCAGTGGGGATCATGCAGAAGAAGGCGCTCTCTAAGGTAACCTGGACCTAAGCCGTTCAGGGCTTTAAAGGTAATAACCAGCACTTTGTATTTTGCATGGAAACATATCGGCAGCCAGTGCAGTTGTTTCAAAACAGGCATAATATGGTCTCTCCAGCTTGCCCCAGAAGCCAATCTGGCTGCTGAATTTTGAACTAACTGAAGCGTGTAAACTATGTACAAAGGCAGCCCCACGTAGAGCACATTGCAATAGTCAAGCCTGGACGTTACCAGCTGATGCACCACAGTTTTGAGATTGTCCTCTTAGGAACATAGCAACATAGGAAGCTGCCATATACTGAGTCAGACCATTGGTCTATCTAGCTCAGTATTGTCTACACAGACTGGCAGCAGCTTCTTCAAGGTTGCAGGCAGGAATCTCTCTCTGCCCTATTTTGGAGAAGCCAAGGAGGGAACTTGAAACCTTCTGCTCTTCCCAGAGTGGCTCCATCTCCTGAGGGGAATATCTTACAGTGCTCACATGTGGTCTCCCATTCATATGCAACCAGGGCAGACCCTGCTTAGCTAAGGGGACAAGTCATGCTTGCTACCATAAGACCAGCTCTCCTCTTCAAGGAATAGACAGAGCTGTCGAATCAGCCAAAGCTGATAGAAAGCACTTCTGGCCATAGCTCCCACCTGAGATACCAGGGTAAGGTCTGGGTCCAGGAGTACTCCCAAGCTCCATACCTGCTGCTTCTGGGGGAGTGTAACCTCATCCAGCACAGGAAGATCTAACTCATCCCTCAGATTCTGAACCACTACAATAAGCACCTCTGTCTTGCTTGGATTCAACTTCAATTTGTTATCCTTCATCCAGCCCATTACTGCCTGTAGGCAGGCAATTAGGGGATGAATGCCATTTCCTGATGATACAGAGGAAAAGAAGAAGTAGATTTGGGTGTCATTAGTATACTGATAACATCCAGCACTAAATATCCTGATGACCTCACCCAGTGGTTTCATGTAGATATTAAAAAACATTGGTGACAGAATGAGCCCTGAGGGACTCCATATGTCCTTTTCAGGTGCAAATGGTGACACAGCCAACAAGATCACACTGGCAAACCCCACCCTCTGTGCCAACACAGTGCACCACTCAAAGTGCCCCCGCTGTAAACAGAGCCAATGGGGGAGCACCAGCAAGCCCTACCTCCATATTGACACACTCCTTAACAATGCCTCCAGTCTCCACAGATTCAGAATTGGTCTGCAGAGATGCAAATGCTATAGACCGTCTGCATGATTAAGAATGATGGGTGCCCAGCATTCTTAATCACAGGGAGGATCTCTCCCCAAGTAGGACATTAATCTCTGCAGACAAATGCTGTATCTGTGGAGAATGGAGGCATGGTTAAGGAGTGTGTCAGCATGGAGGCAGGACTTACTGGTGCTCTCCCATTGATACTGGAACTGTTTACAACATACACGGTTATGTAATATCTCTTTCTCCATGGAATATGTGTATGCATCCTACAACCACCTTCTTTTTGTGATTTGTAATTTCATGCTGAAAAGTATGACAGGACTGAATATGTCCCAATTTTGATATTAGCTTCAAAGTCATTGTATTTGCTGCCGCAGAACCAATTGCCAAAAACATATCAATACGATTAATATTTATACAAAAAGTTTTGATATTAGTTTCAAAGTCATTGTATTTGCTGCCGCAGAACCAATTGCCAAAAACATATCAATACGATGAATATTTCAACAAAAGTTCCCAGAGTGATTTACATAGATTTTTTTTTTTTAAAGGGCTCCCTGTCCCCAAAGGGCTCACAATCTAAAAAAGAAACATAAGACAGACACCAGCAACAACCACTGGAGGGATGCTGTGCTGGGGAGGGATAGGGCCATTTGCTCTCACCCTGCTAAATAAAGAGAATCGCTGTGTTAAAAAGGCGCCTCTTTGCTCAGTTAGCAGGGGGAAATATGCTTGTTCCACCAAACTGTCATGTTGTTCAGATGCTGTGCTTCCTTGGTTGTTTCTTTCTTCCTTGATAGTTTCTTCTTTTGCTTCTTTGATTGTTTCTGCTTCATGGCACCATTTTCTTCCTTTGACCTTGGCTCATTTGCCATTTCTAAAAGACGCCGGGTTGAATCCTAAGTTGCCTGTGGCTGTGGTCTAGAAGGACGCTGTCTCCCTTACCAGGATCCTGTCAGGTATTGGCCCATATCGAGGCTCTGTGCCTAAGCCTAGGGACCAAGGATAGATTGGAACTAGTGTTGGTGTACAGTACCCCATGGTACCCCATTGTTCAACAGAGTCCCTAACTGAGCCGACAGAACTGGTTGCACGGTTGACACTGGAGTCGCCCAGACTGTTGATGGTGGGTGGCTTCAATGTCCACTATGAGACCAGGTTGTCAGGAGTGGCTCAGGAGTTCATAGCAACCATGAGGATTATGGGCCAATCCCAAGTGGTCTCTGGACCAACGTATGTTGCTGATCACATGCTCGATTTGGATTTTTACTCTGATCAGGGCGGTGTTCCACGGGTGGGAACTCCTGTTATTTCCCCATTGTTGTGGACAAACCACCATCTGGTTAACATAGGACTTGCAACCACAACCCACTTCTGTAGGGATGAAGGACCTCTTAGGTTGGTCTGCCTGAGAAGGTTATTGGATCCAATAGGAGTCTAAGAAGCCTTAGAAGGGTTTCAAGTTGGCTCTGCCAATGATTCTGTCAATGCTCTGGTGCAGACTTAGATTCACTAGAGCAACAGACACAATCACTCCTAAGTGTCCTCTCTTACTTGCTTCAAATATAGCCCTGTGGTACTCGGAAGAATTACGGGAGCTGAAACTGCGAGGTAGTTGACTAGAGTACAAATGGAGATAGACTTGACTTGAATCTGACAGGTTACAACATAGATCTATGCTCTGACAATACGCACAGCAAAGAAGCAATTTTTTTCTGCCCGTATCGCACCCACAAATTCATGTCCAATGGAGTAGTCTAGGGTTGTGAGAGGGCTAGTATGTGCACCTTCCCACTTGAATCCAAATCTGGAACCACGAGTTACCTGCTGTCATGCTTTTAATGATTTTTTTCATGAGCAAAATCTCTTGTACTCTGGTCAAACTGTATTCTACAATTAGGGCAGAGTCTATTACAGAGGTATCCAGCAACTCCACTTATGTGACCAAACTGGATCACTTTGTGACTCCTGAGGATGTGGACAAGCTGTTTTGGACTGTTTGGACCCTGCTCTCTTGACCCTTGTCCAACTTGGCTTATTTATCTAACAGATTGCTTCTCTGAGGGAGGGTAGGATGCCTTCTTGTCTTAAGGAGTCTATCATTAGACCATACTTGAAACATGTTGTTCTGCTAAGAACTAAACTGCCTATTTTCCTTTCACCAGTGAGGGTGGTGGCTAACATGTTCTGAGCAGTCTTGGAGGAAACTGATTATCTTCAAAACCCATTTCAAACTGGCTTTAGGGCAGGCTATGGGGTTGAGGCAGTCCTGGTTGGCCTGACAGACGACCTACGCCAGAGAATTGACAAAGGGAGTGTGACTTTGCTGGTTCTTTTGTATATCTTGGCAGCTTTCGATAGCATCGTCAATGGTATTCTTCTGGGTCGCTTGAGGGACGTGGGATTAGGTGGCACACTTCTACAGTGGTTCCATTCCTACCTCTCGGGTAGATTCCAAGTGGTGTCACTGTTGGTCTGCAAAGCAAGAGTTATTGTATGGAGTTCCACAAGGCTCCATACTGTCTCCAATGCTCTTTAACATCTACATGAAACTGCTGGGAGAGATCATCAGGAGATTTGATGCAACATGTTATCAATATGTTGATGGCACCTAAATCTATCTTTCCCTATCAACTTCATCAGGAAACAGCATAACTTCACTAAATGCCTGCCTGAAGGCAGTAATGGGCTGGATGAGGGATAACAAACTGAAGTTGAAACCAAATAAGATGAAGGTATTGATTGTGGGGGGGTCAAGACCCAAGATATGGTTTAGATATGCCTGTTCTAGATGGGTTTACACTCCCCCTGAACGATCAGGCATGTAGGTTGGGAATGCTGCTGGATCTAAGCTCTCTCCGGCTTCTCAGGTTGAAGCAGTGGCCAGGAGTGCCTTTTACAAGCTTAGGTTGAGACTCCAGCTACGCCCATTTCTGGAGGTAAATGACTTTGAAACAGTAGTACATGTGCTGGTAATCTCTAGGCCTGACTACTGTAATGCACTCTATGTGTCAGTGGTGGCTGGTGGTGTGGGAACATAGGAAACATAGGAAACTGCCATATGCTGAGTCAGACCATTGGTCTATCTAGCTCAGTATTGTCTTCACAGACTGGCAGCGGCTTCTCCAAGGTTGCAGGCAGGAATCTCTCTCAGCCCTATCTTGGAGAAACCAGGGAGGGAACTTGAAACCTTAAGCTCTTCCCAGAGCGGCTTCATCCCCTGAGGGGAATATCTTGCAGTGCTCACACATCAAGTCTCCCATTCAGATGTAAACAGGGCAGACCCTGCTTAGCTATGGGGACAGGTCATGCTTGCTACCACAAGACCAGCTCTCCTCCTGCCAGGAGGGTGGCACCTTTAAATGTAAATTAATAGATGCTTACCTTTCATACTGCTGCATCTGAAAGCTCTTCTCAGCAGTGACATGGTGCCCAGTACCCACTGTGGCACAGGATTGGCTCTGCCACTCAGCTGGCCTCTGCACATAGCAATAGCAATAGCAATAGCAATAGCAATAGCAATAGCACTTACATTTATATACCGCTCTATAGCCGGAGCTCTCTAAGCGGTTTACAATGATTTAGCATATTGCCCCCCAACATTCTGGGTACTCATTTTACCGACCTCGGAAGGATGGAAGGCTGAGTCAACCTTGAGTCATGTGTGGAGGCCATTTGCTGATCACACAAATGGCCTCCACCAGCTGGGTGGTGGAGCCAATCTTTCACCACAGTGGTTGCTGGGCAGTGTGCCGCTGCTGGAAAGAGCTTTTCAGGTGTGGCGATATGGGAGGTAAGCACCTACTACTTGACACTTAAAGGTGCCTCCCATCTCCCCACCACCACCGCAGTACCCACAACAGCCACTACTGCTCTGTGGGGATGCCTTTGTAAATATTTTGGAAACTACAACTGGTACAGAATGGAGCAGCCAAATTGGTCTCTGGGATAACCTGAAGGGACCATATAACACTGATTCTGAAAGAATTGCACTGGCTACCGATCTGTTTCCAAGCAAAATACAAAGTGCTGGTCATTATATATATAAAGCCCTTAATGGCTTAGGTCCAGGGTACTTAAGAGAGCGCCTTCTCTGTCGTGCACCCTGCCGCCTATTAAGATCATCTGGGGAGGTCTGGTTACAGCTGCCACTAGTTTGTCTGGTGGTGACATGGGACTGGGCCTTCTCCGTGGCTGCTCCATCACTGATTTTTTTTTAAGAGACCCTTAAAACTCAAGCTTTTAATTAAAATATTTAATTTTAAACTGTTGGGGTTTTTTTAACTCTGTGAATTGTTTTCATTGTTTTTCTTCTGTGAAAGTGTTTTTTTGTTTTTAATTTTTATATTGTAAATTGAATTGTGTACACCACCTAGAGATGTATATATCAGGCAGTATATAAATATAAATATGATAAATAAAGTACAACAGCTCTCACTCAAGCAGTCTTGTCCTGCCCTTCCTCCCTGCTGCAGTTCCCTGAGCACAAACCCACCCACCCCTGCAAAAAAAAAAAAAAGCTGCTCCTGAGGGCCAGGCATCCTTGGGAATGGGAGGAGATGTGATACAAGAGGCTAAACTAGGAGGTGGTATCCATTTGGGTGCAAGTCCCTTCTGTGAGTGGAGCTCTGATGCACAGTGCCTACACCCAGTTTTCCAGGAATTCCCCTCTCCCACTGCCCCCACCCCCAGCATCTCACCTGTCCCCAAGGCTCCCCAGCCCTCAGGAGTGGTTTGGGAGGGTGGGTTTTCAGCAAACAGCAGTGGGGAGGAGTGGAAGATCACTCACATGAGAGCCGTTGCCTTCCTGCTACTTAGGTTCCAACCCACTGTTACATATATTTAATGAGTAACATAATGGATGAGAGCAAATTAGTTTTTCAGGAAGAGCACCTTAAGTGGCAGCAGGGAAATGCTTGACTAACAAGCAGAAGTTTGCCAGTTCGAATCCCCACTGGTATGTTTCCCAGACTATGAGAAACACCTATATTGGGCAGCAGCGATATAGGAAGATGCTGAAAGGCGTCTTCTCATACAGCACGGAAGGAGGCAATGGTAAACCCCTCCTGTATTCTACCAAAGAAAACCACAGGGCTCTGTGGGCGCCAGGAGTTGGAATCGACTTGACGGCACATTTTACTTTACTTATGCCTAGGAGGCATGCACACATATAGGATAAATATGGACCTACAACAAAACATTTCAATATATCTCTAGTGTGCATGTATTACCTGAGTCTGTACTTGAGCATTTTGAAAATTTTAGGCAATCAGGGCTTGTGAATACTGAGCTGAAGCTTATGAGCTAGGATTGTATTCATTTGCTCTTACTTTGCTTCTTGTGATAAGTAAGTTAAATGTGATGTCTTAATAATATGGCTATTAATGGCGAGTTTGTCTTTGAATCAGTGTGAAATCCTTAGTACTAAGGCCCACTGGGAGTTTCTTGCTCTCTTTCTCTCATTTTAACTGTCTTTCTGAAAGACTAGAATATATTCCAAGCAGTGACACAGTTTACTCTGCATATCCTTTAATTATTTTCAGAGTATCTGGGAAAAGTCAAATTCTCCATTTATTTTTAAAACTTATGTAATAGTGATGCTACAATGCATAGTAGAGAATTAGACAGGCACTTCTGTTTAGTTTTCCAAGTACACCTCCACATAGTATATGGCTATTTCATGAGCCCCATCATACTGAAATTCGTAGTTTTCCAGCATTTATTGGTCTGGCTACGTCCACTGCTAAATAGTTTTTGAAATATTAAAAGATTAACGAGCTTGACTTGTATTTTTCAGCTGATATTATGGTAAAGTTATCTGAAAGATGGGTGTCAGATGTTTGGACAGGGGGCTCAATTTCAGTGCTTGCCCTAGGCGCTATTTTCTCTAGATACGCCTCTGAATAGATGTAAGATGATATACAAATGCATTGCCCTTTGGGTGTGCTTCAATTATTACGTTAACAGTTTTCATTGCCTTCATTTATTTATTTTTTGTTCACAATGTTTAAATAATAGAAGGAACTCTATGCTATTTAGCTGGCATGCTTTAAAATATTTACAAGCAATCCAATAAAAAGTCATTTTCAAGTAAAGATATGCATTGCTTTACTTAGCAGAGCCAGCATGGCATAGTGGTTAGAGTGGTGGACTAGGACCAGAAAGACCCAAGCGAAGATCCCCATTCAGCCGTGAAGCTCAATGGGTGATTTTGGGCCACCCACTTATCTCACAACCTAATCTACCTCACAGGGTTGTTGCAAGGATAAACATAACCATGTACACCACTCTGGGCTCCTTGGAGGAAGAGCGGGATATAAATGTAAATAAAACAAATAAATGTGTCTGAAGATAGCATTTAAACCACATTGTCCACATTATTTTTTTCCTCCTGATCAAATTTAGTTCAAATAATTTGCACAGTTGGAAAAAACATTTGAGATATTTATACAGCTTGTAAAATTAACAAATTAACATGTTTTCTTTTCTTTTGTTTTGTTACTAAATGTAAGTCAAATAAAAATGCTAAATCAGATCCCAATCAATTTGGAGCATTTGAGAAAAATCCAGAAGATGTTCTGGAAATTTTTCCAATTCAAAATTTTCCAAAAAATATATAATTATTTGATTATTGCATAATCTTGCCAATCCTCTTGAACCAAAAAAAGTAAAACCACCAACACCTTTGAATTATTTACTTATTTATTTTATTTTATTTAACATATTTGTAAACTGCCCAAAGCCACCTAATGGCGCAGTGGCAAAATGCTTGACTAACAAGCAGATGGTTGCCGGTTCGAATTCCCACTGGTACTATATCGGGCAGCAGTGATATAGGAAGATGCTGAAAGGCATCATCATCTCATACTGTGTGGGAGGAGGGAATGGTAAACCCCTCCTGTATTCTACCAAAAGAAAGCCTTTACCTATACTGCCCCAAACGCAAGTCTCTGGGTGATTTACAACAATACAATAAAAACAACAAATAAATAGGTTAAAACACATTACAACAATTTAAAATTTAAAACAATGGTAAAACTATTAAAAACCATCAAACTATTAAAGCAGTATCTAATTAAAAGCCTGGGTGAACAAATGCATCTTGACTGCCTTTTTAAAAAGTTGTAAGAGATGGGGAGGCTCTTATTTCAGCAGGAAGTGTGTTCGAAAGCCTCGGGGCAGCAATGGAGGGGGCGTGTCCCCGAGTAGCCACCAGACAAGCTGGTGGCAACTGCAGACGAACTTGACAGCTAAAGATAATAGATATAATTAAGGTCATTCCAAAATCTCCTGTCCTGAGCAGGGCTGGGGGAAAGGCAGGCCGGAGCCTACTTGCCTTCCCCCCAACATGATCCGGAGTCTAACCAGGGCTCCGCTGCTCATGCACCCACACGAGCACCTTGGTGGTGAGTGGCACAATGAGGGAGAGGCAGGGGAAAGATGCCCAGCCTCCAGAAAGCCCACAATGCCCTGCGCAAGCAGCATAGTGCATTGAAGAACTTCCTCCTGCCAGGTCAATCCTTCTGCTCGCTGTATGGAAACTTGGGCTGCTGGCAGCTTGTGTGTCCACACGACCAGGCAGTGAGGTAAAAGGGCACGCACACACCTTTCTACTTCACTTCTAGCTTAAGAAGAAAACCTGGTCTACCTGGCTGAGGAGCGCCAGGATCAAGACCGATCCTGGCGGTTCTCAAGACCAGTTCTATTCAGATAGAGGTGCGTAAGCCCAGGAAGAGCTCGTCATGAGAATGACCTCATTATCTTCTCAAGTTTTACATTTGAATAATACCTGCAACTTTTCAATGCCCTCATGGGCTGATTGTTTGAAATAATGTACATCTGACTGATGGGTTTGTGTGTTTTTTTGTTGTTAAAACTGCGCAGAAGCAGTCAAGTAGCATTCCATGCAGCTAATCTAGAGAAAATACAGTAAAATTTAGTAATGAGCAGACCTGTTATGGCATGAATATGGGTGTGTGTCTGGAAACCATCAAAGTTCTTGTGATTGGAATAGCAGATTTGAAGTACTCGGGAAGTAATGTTCTGATGGAACCAGCAAAAATGTTTTTTACATTAGGGAGACCTTTTTTTTTTTTAATGTGGCACAGAATGTTGATGGCAGTGCAGTAATGGGCATGAAATGCATATAAATTAAGAGCTAAGCAGCCTGCAGGTAACAATCATCACGAATGTATGAGGCATGGCACATTCTGGTTAGAGGTGGGATTTAAAGCGTATCAAGCCCACAGCTTTGAAAAAAAACCCACAGATTTTTCACTAGTAAAGCAAAGCGTCAATAAATATAAACATTAGATATTTCTTTCTGAAGGCTGACGCATCTAAGGAATCTGTTGCACTGGTATAAACAGGCATAGGGCTGGACAGTGCTAAAAGGACACCACTAGTAAGTTCTAAGGTGGTAGCCCATAGGCAAGGAAGCTAATTATCTGTGTGTGTATGATCACAAAGCACACAATTTTGCAATCTGAAAAACAAAGTTTCTGCTCTTTTGGCCATAAAGACAATCGGGGCAACATTGGGCTTCCAGCTTAGTACTTCCACAAATGGAAAATGTTTCACTAATGCAAGGAGGAGAGCTGATTTTGTGGTAGCAAACATTGCTACCCCTTTTGCCCCCTTTGCTAAGCAGGGTCCACCCTGGATTGCATTTGAATGGGAGACTACAGGTGTGAGCACTGCGAGATGTTCCCTTCAGGGGATGGAGTCGCTCTGGTAAGAGCACCTGCCTGCTCGCATGCAGAAGGTTTCAAGTTCCCTCCCTGGCTTCTCCAAGATAGGGCTGAGAGAGATTCCTGCCTGCAACCTTGAAGAAGCCGCTGCCAGTCTGTGTAGACAATACGGAGCTAGACAGACCAATTGTCTGACTTGGTAGAAGGCAGCTTCCTATGTTCCTATGAGGAAAAGGCAATTTTCATTCGTCCTCCTTCCCTCTACAGCTCCTGTTCCCCTTGAAGACTGTGCATAGTAGTGCTAATTTGCTGCCCATTTATTTCAAAATCTGTTTTTAAAAAGAAGAATTGCAATACATACTGAACATTCAAAAGTGCTGTGTGGATTAATTATTATGACTATTTCCATTTCTGGCTTGGCCTTTTTCAAAAAGCTCAGAATGAGTAACCAGCACACTTTTAATGTGTCTAATTAAAATGAATACAATAATAAAACATTGCTTACTGGCTGAATTCTAACCTTCAAAATATAAGAAGACTCCCCGAGTAGATGTCAGATGTTAAGTGGAAATAAATCTGGAATGCGTATTTAGGGAACGTATTCTCTGCATAACTGAAAGAAAAGTTTCAAACAATCAGTACAAATGGTATTTTGCACAGGTTGAAACAGATGTGTCATTTAAATGGTGATAGATTCTGATAGTACACATTTTCTAAAACAGAGAGCCCTTTCTCGTGAGCAGTGAGAAAGGGCTACACAGAGTTTGCAGGGAGGAAGCCCTGAAGAACTTACCTCCCTACAGACAATCATTCCGCCTTCCCTGGGTGGCAGATTGCCCACCCACCCAGGAAGCATCTCCCCGTATCACCCCGCACCCTGGAGCTCCAATAATGCACCATGCAATTGTGAGGTGCATTATGAGGATATCCCCCTCCCCTCCCCGGGTCTGCTAGCCAGGTCTGCTTGCAGCTGTGGCTGACAGACGATCATTAAAACAAGGTCAAGGGAGCACTCACTCCCTTATCCTTGTTTTAAAGGGAAGCTTCATAGGTGGGTATACCACCGTAGTGCCTCTGCGATTGGCCCAATCCCGGCGGTACACACACCGGTGCAAAACCAGGATGGGCTCCCTTAGATTGGTGTGGCATGTGTGTGTGAATAGCCTCAGGTTTTATGCATAGGAGAGACTCTTGAATATTGCAGGGGTAACGTCAGGGATGTCTCCAAGGGGTAGTAGGCACTCCCTCCAAGTTATTTCCCACTCCCCCATCCACCATACTGAAACTTTACATCCAAGTGTCAGACAATACACTTTAAAAGGCATCCATTATTTAAAGAAATCTTGTTCGCAACCAGGTAGGTAGGAGACTGCTCTAGCCTCCCAGGAGCCAGGCCAATCCCTTTACTTCCTTCCTACTCAGAAACTCTCTCGCCACCCCAGTCTTTCCTGCCACATGGTCTTGGACAGGAATAGGGAACTAGCCTGGAACACAGACTGGAAGGTGGCCTAATCCAAAATGTCAGTATTTTCTAAGAGGATTCTGGCTCACTTTCTGCGGCTATTCTCATGAGCAAGCAAAACCGGGCTAAGGGAGCCCAGGCTGGTTCTGCATGCTTGTGAGAACCACCAGGCTCAAGGGCGAGCCTGTTGTCTCCACGGCAGCAAGCCCGCCTAAATAGCCACCCTCTTAAACAAAGTTAAGGGAGCAAGCGCTCCTTTACCCTCATTTTTTTGATCGTGTGTCAGCCGCAAGTGCTTGCAGCCACAGCTGGCACACTTGTGGGGAGGGGGCTCCCAATTATTTATTTATTTATTTATTTATTTATTTATTTATTTGATTTCTATACCGCCCTTCCAAAAATGGCTCAGGGCGGTTTACACAGAGAAATAATAAATATATAAGATGGATCCCTGTCCCCAAAGGGCTCACAATCTAAAAAGAAATGTAGACACCAGCAACAGTCACTGGAGGTACTGTGCTGAGGGTGGGTAGGGCCAGTTACTCTCCCTCTGCTAAATAAAAGAGAATCACCACATTAAAAGGTGCCTCTTTGCCCAGTTAGCAGAGGTTGCTCCGCACATTCAAGCACTGCATTATTGGGGCTCAAGGAAGCATTGCCACACAGCGCTTCCTTGAGCCCAAACACCGGCCAAGCTCGGGGCGGCAAGGCACGGGAGACCCACAGGAGAATCGCCACTCTTCTCGGCGGGCGATCCGCCTGCCCAGCAATGTCCCTGTGATCGTCTGTGGGGAGGTAAGTACTTTTGGGCCTCCTTCCCGCAAAAGAGGGTAGCCCTTCTCACCGATCATGAGAAGGGCTTCTCGGAATAAGTTTGAAAGTAAGTTTCATTAATAAAGGTAAATAACTAACATTCATTACCATAAGTATTATATGTATAGCAAAATCCCGGCTCCCCTAATAATGTTGTTTTTGTTTGCCACCCCTTTGCTCCCCAAAACTAGTTGTTCTAAAGTCACTCCTGGGTAATGTTCCAGGAAAGTACCATTAACGTTAAAACCACGATATTCAAAGCTTAAACCTAACCCCCGCTTTGGTTAGGTTTCTGAGAAGTGTCATGCAGGCTGCTCCAAAACCTTTCAAGTTTAAATTTCCAATGTCACGAGCCAGCTGCTCAGTGAACACCACTTCTCAGTTGGCATGCGAGCATCAACATTTAAACTTAAAGGTCTTGGAGCAGCCTGTGTACCGCTTCTCAGCTTGTGTTGAGTTAGCAGGATGGTTTGGGTTGGATATTTAACAGTTAAAGTGGCTTCCCAAGTGGAAAAGCCCAAGAAAGAAACATTGGTAGACTTACCGTGAAGGGTTCTTTTTCAGGTATGGGGAGGGCATCCGTGACGTAATGGGTTATTCAGTTCTGCATGCTCCAAGACAGGGCCAATGAAATTGCAGCAGGCAGTCTACTCCGTCCGACACACCCCTTCTTACCCAGTTCTGGTCTGGTAGAGCGACAGGAGAGAAAAAACACTGCAAGCCTGCATAACTATTAGGTAATATGAAAACGCTGGACCTCAGGAAAAGAGAATGAAGAGTATCAGATTGGAAGGACAAAGGGATAGTCAAAACTGTGTCCCTAGGAGTTACTCCGCCACCCACATGAAGATACCTCCACATCCTCAGGTGGGCCGGATGCCCTCCCCATACCTGAAAAAGAACCCTTCACGGTAAGTCTACCAATGTTTCTTTTTCCAGTGTATGGGGAGGGCATCCGTGACGTAATGGGACATACCCAACCTAACTGCCTCGGGTGGGAGTGGATGGAGCCCCATGGAGCCCCATAATAGAGTGGGTGCTGGTTCAGATAACCTTCTGTAGCACCGTACGTGCCACGGCTGCCTGAGGTTCATAAAAGGAAGGGATTTTATAATGCTTAATGAACGGTGACAAAGAAGCCCATGTTGCCGCTTTGCATATGTCTTCCAACGGCACCCTAGCCGAGAAGGCCGCTGAGGCAGCTACGCTTCTAGTAGAGTGTGCCGTAATGTTAGAAGGCACCTTCAAATGGAGGGACTCGTAGGCCATAGTGATCGTAGACCTTAACCATCTAGATAGTGTGTCCTTAGATACCTTGGTCCCCAAAGACGCAGGCAGGAAAGACACGAAGAGGGCATCTGATTTCCTGAATCCGCTAGTCCTCTCAATATAAATCCTTAAGGCCCTTCTGACATCCAAAGTGTGCCACACCCGTTCCTTATGGTGTTTGGGTTTGGGACAGAAGGATGGCAGTACAATTTCTTGACTACGGTGGAAGATTGAATTGATTTTTGGAATAAAGGTGGGGTCCAGTTTTAAAACTACGGAATCCTTTTGAAAAATGCACAACTCGTCCCTGATAGAGAGGGCAGCCAATTCCGAAACGCGTCTGGTGGATGTTATAGCAACGAGGAAAAGAACTTTGAATGATAGTATACGCAAAGGTACTTTGCGAAGTGGCTCGAATGGTTCCCCTGTCAGGGCGTTCAGCACCTTGTTTAGGTTCCACGTTGGGAATCTTCGAATAGGAGGAGGGTTCAGATTAACCGCTCCTCTTAGGAAACGACGGATATCCGGGTGAAGATGTGTGGAATCTATAGATGAAATCTTGAGAACAGAAGCCAACGCCGAAGTTTGACGCTTGATAGTATTGGGACGGAGGCCCTTTTCAACCCCCTCCTGTAAAAAAGCGAGTACCTCTGGAACCCCTGCCTGTAAGGGGTCTGTGTCATTCATCCTCGCCCAGGAGCAAAAGGTTGACCACGTTGCTTGATAAATTCTAGACGTGGAGGGGCGCCTAGCTGCTAAAATAGTTTCCTGCACACTAGATGAATACCCCTTAGTTACTAAGGCCCAGCGCTCAACCTCCAGGCGTGGAGGTGGAGCCACGCCGGGTCCGGGTGCATCACCGGGCCTTGGCAAAGTAAATCTCTCCTCAGCGGGAGTGCCCATGGTACTTGAACTGAAAGGGTCACCAGATCCGAGAACCATGGCCTCCTCGGCCAGTAAGGGGCTATTAACACCAGCTCGGCCTGCTCGAGGATCAGTTTCCTGATTACTGCTCCCAGAATTGACAGAGGAGGGAAGGCGTAAAGGAGACCCCTCGGCCATTGAGAAGTCAGTGCGTCCAGACCTTCCGCTTGAGGACAAAGGAACCTTGAATAAAATCTGGGAAGTTTGTGATTCTGGGGAGAGGCGAACAAGTCCACCATTGGTCTGCCCCAGAGGTATGTTAGTTGGTCGAACACCTCCCAGTGAAGCTCCCATTCTGCTGGATCCATCTCCTGGCGACTCAGCCAATCTGCCTGCACATTGAGCACGCCAGCCAGATGTTCTGCTGTGATTGATCCCAGATGGCTCTCTGCCCAGGAGAACAGTATGTCTGTTTCTTTCATCAGGGAGTGGGACCTTGTTCCGCCCTGTCAATTTATATGGGCTTTCACGGTGGTGTTGTCCGTCCGAACCAGGATGTGCTGGTCCGCTACTAGTTTCCCGAAGTTCTCTAGAGCCTAACGAACAGCCTTCAGTTCTAGCCAATTTATATTGTGACGAAGGTCGGCTTGAGACCATTTCCCCTGTGCCTGGTAAGAGAGGCAGTGAGCTCCCCATCCGGAGAGGCTCGCGTCCGTGGTCACAATGATCTTTTCTGGAAGAAAAAGTGGCAGACCCTTCTTGATTGCTGATGATGTCCACCAATTTAAGGAACTTTTTACCCCGGGAGGCAGAGGTATCCGCACTGCCTCTTCCACGCTGTTCCTGGCCTGACTCTTTGACTCTGATCTGATCAAGATATCGTCGAGGTAGGGATAAGCATGTATCCCTTGTATCCTCATGTGTGCTATGACGGCCACCATTAATTTTGTAAATACTCGAGGGGCCGACGAAAGGCCGAATGGAAGAGCAGTGTATTGGAAGCACAGACGGCCGTAAGAGAACCTGAGAAGAGGTCGAGATGAAGGGTGAATCGGTACGTGCAGATAGGCTTCTGATAAGTCTAACGATGCCAGCCAGTCCCCCGGCAGGATAGCCGATTTTATAGACCGGAAGGACTCCATGCGAAAAGGCTTTTTCCGTACGTACCGATTCAGCCGTTTCAAGTCGAGGACCGCTCTCCACGAGTCGTCTTTTTTCGGAACGAGGAACAACCGGGAGAAAACTCCCCCTGAGTTTGGGTACGCCTGAATAGGCTCTATGGCCCGGATTTCCAGGAGGTGTTGAATGGCCTCCTGCATCAACAATTGTTTTGTTGGGTCCCCCGGCGTAGGGGTGCTGAAATAGAAGTCTGGGGGATTGGCGAGTAAGTCTATGCGGTAACCATAAGTAACCATCTGTAAAACCCAGCGATCTGAGGTGGTCTCCCCCCATGTGTGTGCAAAAACCCGTAACCTGCCTCCGACTGGGTACGAGTCATTGCTTACGGTTTTGCCGGTCTTGCTGAGGTCCGAAGGAACCAGGTTTTCTCCCTGTGCCTCTTGGTTTGAAGTTCCAAGACTGGCGCCATTGTCTGCCTTGTGTCCCTCTAAAATCTCTGTCTCTGTCTCTGAAGGCATCCCGGCAATTGGCTGATCCCATCCTGCTGAAAAACCTGTAGGAACGAAAGGAACTTTGATAGCCCGAACCGGTTCTAAACTGCCTTTTGTCTCCCCGCCCCACCGGCATGGCCTTCTTTTTGTCATGCGTCTCCACTAAAACTGGATCAAGGGCCTCCCCAAAGAGCTTTGCCCCTCGAAAGGGGGTGGATGCCAGAGCTGATTTAGATTTTGAATCAGCCCTCCAGTGCCTAAACCATAAGCCCCTTCGAACAGCCACGCTAGCAGCCATAGCACGGGAAGCGTGCTGCAGGCAATCCAAGCTCGAGTCTGCCATAAGGGCAGATGCCCTCGCTATCTTGTTTAGGCCTTGTCTAAGCTTGATATTATCTGGAGGGACCAATTTAGCAAGCTCCTTAGTCCATAAGATAGTTGCCCTTGCAAAGATCGAGTTGGTAGCAGCAGCTCTAATAACCGTAGCGGAGGCTTCGTGGCTCTTTCGCAACAGATGAGCCGTTTTCTTTTCCTCAGGTGACTTGAGGAACTCGTCGCCTTCCCTGCTGACCAAGGTGCCAGTCACCAACTGGGCCACCGGGGCGTCCACGATAGGAACTGCTAGCAAAGACATAATTTCAGGTGGTAAGTTATACAGCTTCTTTGGGAAATGTAGAGCCGGTTTGGATGCCCACGGAACTCCCCATTCTGCCAACATCACCTCCTTGAAAAGATTAGGGAATGGAACCGTGGCAAGGGAGGCTGAGGTAGATGGAAACACCTCTTGATCCAAGCCAGTAACTGGTGTAGAGCCTGCATCATTTGAGACATCCTTTATTGCCCTCTTAGCCTTGGCTAAGAGGATCTCAAATTCAGCCACAGAAAAAAGCCTGGCCGTGTTAGGTTTCTCTGTAGGAGTTTGCTCGTCAGAGAGCTCCCCCTCCTCTTTTTCTGTCTCCTCCGACTCAGGCTCCGAGTCCCGTGGAGCAGTTAGAGGGCGTGACACTCCCCTGCCCCCTAATGTGTTGGAGGTGCCCTCCATATTATTTTCCCTGGGATCAATAGCAGGTTGGTTAACGTTTGTGGGAACCCCGGAAACAGTGGGCCAGGTATTCCCCTGAATTTCTAAATGACCACGTTTGTCAGAGGGAAAATAGCCTGGAGGCAAGAGGTCCTCTTCCGAAGAGGAACCTGAACCCAGGACCTGGTGGCGACGTTTTCTCAGCCGCCTGGCCATCCAAACCCGTTCTCCCAATGGTATAGATTGTCTACGAGGGCTGGAACCAGGGGAAGATGAAAAGGAGGGGCGACGGCCCCTACGCCGAGTTGTTACAGGATCCAATGACCCTTGATTCCCAGCGGGTGCTTGATTGATGGGGGGTGCTTGGATTGTTTGTAATGCAACCCCCCCCTGTCATTTTGGGGGAGCAAGGGGGATATTACAGCCATGCACTGCTTTTGCACAAAGCTACTCAGCCAGGATAGCTCTTTATCTGAAAGAAGTTCCCCACTGGGACCTGAAACTGCTGCCATAGCAGCAGCAATATTCGTTCCCCCAGGCACTTCAGTCACAATATGGGGTTGTATTGGCATTGTGCCAGTAGTCCCCGATGTTTTTCTAGCCCCAGGATCAAGACCCGGCACAGCTAGCTGTTGAGGGAGAGCAGGAGGAGGCACGGAACTCTTTAAAATGGCGGGCGCGATTTCGGCGGGAACAGCCGTTTGCGCTGTTTCCCGCTGTTGTTTTTTGACCGCCCGAAGCTGAAGGCGTTCACTCAGCGGTGCCTTTGAAGCTGAAAGATTTTTAGCCTTCTTTTTCTTCTTTCGTTTAACGACCTCCACCCCTTCCAGGTGCTTAGATTTACTTAGAACCTTTGAGGGTTTGTCAGAAAAGGATCGCTCCCCTTTCTCTTTTACAGGCGGTTCTGCCGTCGGCCCGATGTTGCTGGCGCCTTTTTCCCCAACTCCCGAAGGAGTTATTGGGGCATTTGATCCTTCCTCCCCAACCCCCGAAGGAGTTATTGGGGGCTGAGTAGGGGCATCTGACAGAGGTCCCTTGGAAAGGGAGCCCCTGAGCATGTCGCCCGTATGGGCGATTTCCATTATCAAAGAGAGAGCGAGATCGCCGGGGGGAGGGAGGATACAGATCGGGAAGATTACTCACGAGGAAGATCAAAAACACGAACAACAAAGGGAGTAACGATAGGAATGAACGATGCTAGTAACTCCTTTCCCCCCCTTGCACACAGAGAAAGTATAGCAAGAGGTCCAGCACGACGTCTGTCCTGGAGCGAAGACAGGACCAGAACTGGGTAAGAAGGGGCGTGTCGGACGGAGTAGACTGCCTGCTGCAATTTGATTGGCCCTGTCTTGGAGCATGCAGAACTGAATAACCCATTACGTCACGGATGCCCTCCCCATACACTGGAAAAAGCCCCAAATTAACCCCATGATAACTAAATCTATATACAAGGAAGCTAGCCATGAAAGAACAAAACTGTGGAAGATATACCTGCAAAATTCAAGAGTTACATGTATTTTAAAATTTTTATAGAATAAAAAATCTATTGGAGATTGGTATTAGGGAATATAGAACAAATGTCAGGTATGAGGAAACAAGCAGAACTTTTGGCTGTCTTCTTTCTATAAAAGGAAGAAGCAGTACCCTCCTGGCTAGAGGGTGGAAGAGAATATATTATGGTTCTGCACAACAGTCGTCTTTATTTGCCATATTTTATTTATTTATTATTTTATTTATTTTTTACATTTTATATCCCGCTCTTCCTCCAAGGAACCCAGTGCGGTGTACTACATACTTAAGTTTCTCCTCAAGACAACACTGTGAAGTAGGTTAAGCTGAGAGAGAAGTGACTGGCCCAGAGTCACCCAGCAAGTATCATGGCTGAATGGGGATTTGAACTCAAGTCTCCCCGGTCCTAGTCCAGCACTCTAGCCACTACACCATGCTGGCTCTCCTTTTAAAAGGGCAAGCACTATTATATTTTTATTATCAATATTTGTATGTGAGAAAACAAGTTATATCAATTCAAAATTTTAAAAAATGATTCCCTATCCCAAAAGGGCTTACAGCCAAAAAAGAAACACAGGGGAGACACCAGAAACAGCCACTGGAGGAATATTATGGTGCAGTCAATAGGGACAGTTGCTCTTCCCTGGCTAAATATAATGGAGATGCCACGTTAAAAGATGCCTCTTTCCTTGTCTAGTCAGCAAAAGTCAAGACATGTATACATTATTTTACTCATGTGATAACACAATAGAAAATAATAATGTTAGTAGTGATAATAGACAGATAGAAAAGAGATTTCCAGTGCTTGTTTCAGGACAGCCAACAATAAATACGTGAATCTTATTGCAAAATTAACATTATTTTACATTATTAATACATTATACATACAATATTATACATTATACATACAATACATTAATACATCATTTTACTCATGTGATAACACAATAGAAAATAATAATGTTAGTAGTGATAATAGACAGATAGAAAAGAGATTTCTAGTGCTTGTTTCAGGACAGCCAACAATAAATACGTGAATCTTATTGCAAAATTAATTTTCTTGCCCCAGCGTGCTGGATTTCTTAGTACAAAATTCCTGACCCATTGACCCCTGGTTCAATCCATTGTGTCTTTATATCTTGACAATTAGTCTGAATCCGTTCCAATATGACTCTTCTTCTCTTAATAATGTTGTGGACATAATTTAGGTGGGGGTGACTCCCAGGAGTAGCAAGGAGTAGTGGTCACTCCCTCAAAAATATTCCCCATTCCCCCTTTCATTCCTCCATCCTCCAGACCAGAACTTTACAGCAAAATGTCAGACTATACCGTAATAGAGCCCATTTGGACATAACACAGAACTGAGGGTCCAATGGTTCTGGTTAGATATTTAACAGTTAAAGGGGCTTCCCAAGTGGCAAACCCCAAGAAAGCCCAAAATTAACCCCAGGATAACTAATGGACCCCTGGTTCCACTCCACACACCCCACGCGCTTACCTGTCCAAATCCTTTGTTTGATGGACAGCTGTGGCAGCCAATCAGGATGGAGAGAGGGAGGAGCTTCCTTCCCTCGACTCCAGTCCCAGGGAAGGCTGAATCCATTACTGAATTTGGATGTAATGGAAGCAGCCACAAGCCAGGGGTGTAGCAAGGTTGGAGTTGGCCCAGAGACAAGATTTTAAAATGCCCCTCTCCTCACTGAAGCTCAGCTCATGAAGTAAAGAAATCTTAAATGAGGCTGAATAGTGGTAACAAAAAGCATAGTTTTTCTGTCTGTCTATCTATCTATCTATCTATCTATCTATCTATCTATCTATCTATCCTATGTGCCACAATAGAACATCATCCTAAATTATTTTTTAAAAGGTGTCGTAAATTGTGGATGATGCAAGTCATTTAATGGTACTAGAGAAAGACGTGCTGTTCTGGTAGCTCCAGGTCTTAACACTCACATCAGTTTCGGAGGATGAATACAACTGAAGGAAGCCCGGGCAGGTGCGCAGCTGGGGGAATCAGTCATGTGACTTGCCTCTGGGGTGGGCAAGGCAGTGTGCCCCCCCAGACAACTGTCCCCCCTTGCCTTATTATAGTTACGCTCCTGCCAGAGGCGAGGGCAGTGAACCTCACATCAAACCGAAGGTTCAAACTGGAGTTTGAACCCTCTGTTTGAGTTAGGAACTGGACTGCAGTTTCCTGCATTCAAATGTTGAGGTTTGAGGACCAATGGCTGATCTGCCTCCGAATCGCCATTATGTCCAAATCTGGCCATAATATGTTATGCTCTTATAGCTTAGTTAATTATTTTGAAAGGCCTCCATTAAAGAAGCCTCGTTCACTCACTCCTCCACCCACAAACAAACTTCAGGAGTCAGTGCAGCCAGGTAGGCAGGAGACTCACAAATCACCTTAATTGCATTAATTACCTTACGTTTTTATGTATTTAGTCATCCCATTCACATGACCATGCACACCTGGGCACAGCCTCTGACCTGGGTATGAGAATGAGCAAAATTCTTACACCCCTAATTACTCTTTACTCCTTACTCCCTTACCCCTTTACTCCCCAAGACTAACTGTTCTAGAGCCGCTCCTGCACTAAGATTATGTGAATATTCACTTCCATACCATATGACATATGCCATCCAGGTGGACCTGGTCCCCGTTATTAAGAGGGAACTTGCTTAAACTTTTGATTGTACAATACATTTGAAACATTCTTTTCCAAAAATCACAACAAAATGTGTCTACCTGGCATTTCCAAATGCAGATCGACCCAGCTCGGGTGCAGACTGTCACAGCTGAAAAGGCAGCTTGTGAGATGGCGTTTGCTGCCCAGAGAAGCCGGCCACATGCTTCCTGGGGCTGCTACCCTCCCTGCAAAATGTGGCTGCACATATTGGCAAGGTTGCGCTCTCGTCAGGGTCTGTGTGATGTGTGCTTCCCAGAGTCATGCACAGAGTATGGAAAACGGGCAGAGCTTTGCAGAGAAGTCTGAGCTGAGAAACTTTGTTGATATTCAGCCAGTAGACAGAAAAATGCAGAGTATTGTATGTTCCCTGCTTGCTCAAACAGTAGAAACAGTAGGATAGCCACCTGCACAGCTCTATGTGATGTATGGCCAGCCCACAGGCAGAGTGGCCCTCATTAACCCTCATCCACAGTCATGATTTCTTATATGAGTAGAACGTCCTACTCCCAAGTAGTATCATTGGTTACCTTGGATCCCCCCCCCCAACTTTTGCAGGCCACATAACCCACAATAATGTAATATGTCACTCTGCTGGAATGCAAGGGTGACCCCCACATCCCAAGCACGGCACCCTGTGTGATTGCACAGCTCACTGAGGATGTGAGTCATTAGGAAAGAAGAATGAACATTTCAAACTGCACACGAATGAGTCCGTTTCTTGAGATGAACAACCTCAAAACAGTGGTACATCTGCTGGTAACCTCTAGGCTGGATTACTGCAATGCGCTCTATGTAGGGATGCTTTTGTACGTAGTCCGGAAACTGCAGTTGGTTCAGAATGCGGCAGCCCGGTTGATCTCTGGGTCATCTAGGAGAGACCATATTACTCCTGTGTTGAAGGAATTGCACTGGCTGCCGATACATTTCCAGGCAAAATACAAGGTGCTGGTCATTACCTATCAAGTCCTAAACAGCTTAGGCCCTGGATATTTAAGAGAACGCCTTCTTTGCCATGAGCCCCACCGCCATGAGCCCCACCGCCTGTAATGGTTGCCAGCTTGGCAACCATTCTTCTCTCCTTACATGTGGCTTTGTCTTTGAACCTTAGATTACTTGTCATGTCCTCAAATCATGTGACCTGCATTGTGGCATAGAAGTAGGAAGGCTCCAAATGTGCTCCCCATAGTCCCTGCAGCGCTTCCTGATTGGCATGAAACACACTAACCAGGTCTAGCATCAGGCAAAGATACACTTTCAGTTCTGTTAGGTCAAGGCACTGAAAGTGATCTGACTTATAATGGGAATGAGGTAGAAATCACCCCACCATAGAAACCCCATTCATTTTGGGGTAGCCCTTGACACAAGCCTTTGCCCTTCTGCTCCCTGGGAGGTTTCTGTCCTCCCTGAGCTTGCCTTAGGACACCTGAATTACTGTTTGACAGGTGTACCACCCCAGTCAAACTCTCTGCCTGGCACTGTCCTTGACGTAGGTTGCGCCCAGCCTGTGCCAGTTGCTTGGAGCCAGAAGCAAGAGCCCCTTGGAGCTCATCCCACCCCCACCGTATCACCAGGTAAGTGAAAAAATGGTAAGAGTAGTGGTATTTCACTGGCAGCCTTGGCAGGTCTCCCACTTACTCTACACCACCCTGTGTTATGGTTTTATTAATAGGGGCCATGCTTGTGGATATATCGTGTACCAGAGTGCAGGTAAGAGTTTGACAACAAGAGCATAGATGGGAGTGCAGTGGTTTGCTTGTTTACGCCGCTGGGGGTGGAAATCCACCCCAAAATCTGGATGAGGGTTAATGTGGGGCAGGGTGGGATGGAAGAAACAGGCGTAGTCGGGCTGCTGGGAATGAGAGGCAGCTGCACCCAGACTATTTTGTGCCCTAAGCCAACACATTGACATTCATGCTGCGCTCCTCTGAGGTCGGCACTCTGTGCCCCTCTGAGGTCTGCGCCCTAGGTGGCTGCCTAGTTGGCCTAATGGTAGCACCGGCCCTGTCTCCACCTCATTTGCACCCCTCATTAGGATGAGCCACTGCTGGGTGCAGTCAAGGCAGAGAGCTGGAGCATCTCAGCATGCACCTTGCTCCACCTTGTTCTCAACTGAGTCACATCAGACTCGAGGAACATGGGAAGCTGCTTTATACCAAGTCAGACCATTGGTCCATCTAGCTCAGTATTGCCTACTCAGACTAGCAGTGGCTTCTCCAAGGCTGAGGGCAGGAGTCCCCTGAGGGGAATATCTTACAGTGCTCACACATGTAATCTCCCATTCAAATGCAAACCAGGGTGGACCCAGCTTAGCAAAGAGGACCATTCATGCTTATAAAGATATTCCCCTCAGAGGATGAAGCCGCTCTGGGAAGAGCTTAAGGTTTCAAGTTCCCTCCCTGGCTTCTCCAAGATAGGGCTGAGAGAGATTCTTGCCTGCAACCTTGGAGAAGCCGCTGCCAGTCTGTGAAGACAATACTGAGCTAGATAGACCAATGGTCTGACTCAGTATATGGCAGTTTCCTATGTTCCTATGTTCCCTTAAGACCTATCTGTTTGGCCTGGCCTTCCAGGGTTTTAAATGATTGAAAAACTGTTTTAAAATCTTTTTACTGTAAATGGTTGCCCTAGATCTCCAGGGTTTTTTAGCTGTTGAATTGGTTTTATTTTGTTTTTATAGTTCTGATTTTAACTGTTAACTTGTTTTAATTGTTTTTACCTTGTTGTAAACCGCCCTGAGCCATTTTGGAAGGGCGGTATATAAATCGAACAAACGAACAAACAAATATGAACCCTATAACATTTGTCAAATTATTCATTTCTATCTCCATTCCAACAATGTGCTGCTTTTTATTGCTGGGTATCATTTGATTTGGCAAGGTCTAGCTGCCTCTGTGAAGGTGATAATAAAATGAGAACTTCTTTCCCATGAACCATATGGTATCAGACCTCATTCATGGCATATGCTTGGCAAGCAAACCGTGAGGATTTGACTGAAACAGCAGAAATCATCTGGTTTCCACTCGCTTGGCTTTGGAAGCCAGCCTCTGTGCACATTGTCCTCTCTACCCATTCTAGGGCTGGGCATGGCCAGGAGTATCAGGCTGACCCCGATCCTGGATGCAGGGGATGGCCTGGATGGCACTGAACTGATAAATAGGTATTGGCTTGATGCATCAGAATGGGGGTGAGTGGGCATATGTACATAATATATACAGTACTATTTACACAGGCGATCAGGCGGGAAATATGTTATTTATTTATTATTTATTTAATTAATTAATTTATACCCCGCCCAAACTTACGTCCCTGGGTGGCTAACAACAATTAAAACACATATAAAAGTTAAAACAGTTCAACATATAAAAGTTTAAAAAAATACAATAATTTAAAAACTATAAAATTAACAAACAGTATTTTTTAATTAAGAACCTGAGAAGACTTGGGTAAAAAAAAGGGTTTTCAAATGTTTTTTTTTAAAAATAGCCAGAGATGGGGAGGATCATAACTCAGCAGGGAGTGCATTCCACAATCTCGGGGCAGCAGCCGAGAAGGCCCGTCTCTGTGTGACCATCAAATGAGTTGGCTGTAACTGGAGACGGACCTCCTCAGATGACCTCAATGGGCGGTGGGGCTCATAGTGAAGAAGACGCTCTCTTAAATACCCAGGATCTAAGCCATTTAGGGCTTTATAAGTTATAACTAGCACTAATAGATGAAGAAAGACCAGGGGGAGACATCAGTCATGCAGAGCCTTTACCATTTGACTTTTAAATGACAAGCAGATCTCCCCCAACACCCCATGGAATGGAACGCATGCCTTGAAGAGATTAATCCCTTCCAACCTGAACATATACATAAACTGGTAGGCACTCTCCTTCTGCGGATGGAACTGCTGCTTTCTGCTGCTAAAGGAATCTCTCCCTTTAGATTAGCCAGGATGTCTTGCCTACTGGTCTTGGTGGCTATAGGCTATCTCCAGGTTAAGAGGTAGGATGCCCCTGACTACCATTTCATTCATTCATTCATTCATTCATTCGATTTCTATACTGCCCTTCCAAAAATGGCTCAGGGCGGTTTACACAGAGAAATAATAAATAAATAAGATGGATACCTGTCCCCAAAGGGCTCACAATCTAAAAAGAAACATCAGATAGACACCAGCAACAGTCACTGGAGGTACTGTGCTGGGGTTGGATAGGGCCAGTTACTCTCCCCCTGCTCAGTAAAGAGAATCACCACATTAAAAGGTGCCTCTTTGCCAAGTTAGCAAGGGAGATGCCTCAAGAGCGGAGCAAGCCCTTTATCTCTTTCTTGTGGGCTTCCCAGTGGCATCTGGTGGGCCACTGTGAAAACAGGATGCTGGACTAGACAGGCCTTGGTCTGGATCCAGCAGGGCTGTTCTCATGTTCTTATGTTCCTCTCCCCCTCTCAATAAATAAGAACATAAGAACAGCCCGGCTGTTTCAGTCCTAAGGCTTATCTAGTCCAGCATCCTGTTTCACACAGTAGTTATGGCAGATTAACGCAGTAGCAAACATTTTTGAGGGCCCCGCACGCCTGGCTTCCAATAAATATCCCTTTCTTGCTAAATGTGTCTTTTAAGAGAAGGCCCAGCACAGCATCTGTCCAGTGGCTGTTGCTGGTGCCTACCACATTTTTCTTTTTAGAGTGTGAGCCCTTTGGAGACAGAGGGGCTATTCTCACGATCTGCAAAAATCAGGCTAGGAGAGCCTAGCCCAATTTTTGCAGATTGTAAGAACCACTGGGCTCGGCTGCAAGCCCGGTAGTTCTAGAGGGGGTAACCTGCTCAAGAACCCCTGCACTAAAATCAGATTTGCAGAGTGAGCGCTCCGCAAACCTGGTTTTCTAGATCGTGAGTAGCCACGGCGTGGCTTCACGAGGAGACTCCGGAGGGGAGGCGAAAATCCGCCTCCCAGCTCTGGGGGTCTCGCCAGCATGACCTGCGTGCTTGCGCACCACTTGCTGGAGCTTGCGGGGGCCAATGGGCCCCCGCTCCCCCCAGCCCCCGCCGGCTCCGTCACGGAGCCAGCAATCGTGTGGGCGGCCAATCCAGCCGCCCAGGGCTCCCTCTCCACTCGTGTGCGGGGAGGGTGGTGGGCTTAGCCCGCTTTCCCCACTCACCACCCCAAACTGGGTCTCACTGATCGTGAGACCCGGTCCAGAGAATCATCTATCCACTCTTTGGGGCTATTCTTACAATCACAAAAATCCGGCTAGGAAAATCCTAGCCCGATTTCTGTGATCGTTAGAACCACCGTGCTCGCAGCCGAGCCCGGTGGTTCTAGAGCGGCTAACCCACTCCTGTAGCCCACCCCTTAGCCCAGGTTTGTGGAGCGAGCGCTCCGTAAACCCGGGCTATCTGCTCGTGAGTAGCCGTGGCGCAGCTCTGTGCCACAGCTACTCGAGAATAGACCCCCGGCCGGGAGGTTTAAAAGCAGCCTCTCAGCTCGGGGGTCTCCCCAGTATGCCCTGCACTCTTGCGCAGGGCATATTGGGGTTTCCGGGGGCTGCGCGGCCCCCGAGCTCCCCAGACCCCACTGGCTCTGTCTCGGAGCCGGGCATCATGTGGGTGGCCGATCAGGCCGCTCAGGGCTCCCTCCCCGCTCGTGAGCAGGGAGAGCGGGCTCAGCCCGCTCTTCCTGCTAATCGGACGAAACCAGGTCTCACTGATCATGAGACCCAGTCCTTTATTTTTCTGTGTAAACCACTTTGAGAATTTTGATTGAAAAACAGTATATAAATGTTCACTGTTGTAGTAAGTGTGAGTTTGTGTCTTGGTCTCCCATACTCCAAAATATAGCAAATGAAAAAACTGAATTACTTTATTATGCAAGTAAATAATTTATGTTTTAATATTTATTTGATTTTTTAAAAAAACTTAGGGCCCCTTTATAACATTTGCTACAGGTCCTGCACTAGCTTAATCCGGCCCTGCTACTACTCCCATAATCCCCAGCCACAGTGGCCAGTAGCCAGGGATTATGGGAACTGTAGGCCAACATCTGCAGGATGGCCAAAGCTGAGCAGCCCTGGTGTAAACTATACTGGGCTAGATGAACCAATGCTCCGACTCTGTATAAGGCAACTTTCTGGGCTCAAGTATCCGAAAAGTATCCGGAAATCTCCTCCTCCCAGCTGCTCAGCGCTGCTGCTCACCATTTTCTCACTCACCCTCTGCTTAGAACTCCTAAGTCAGGTCTGCACACAGGTCACGCTGCCTAGTCCCGTGTGTGTCAATCTGATGGATGTGCTGTAGTCGTTATGCAGCTCCCCCAAATGGTTGGCATCCAACTTCTTGCAGATGCAAGTGGTGTTCACTTCTCCGAGGCTGAATAGTAGGTGACAGCCTTCGCTTCTCAGGGTTCCACCCATTCTACACAAACTGGCTCACCATGTGTCTACCTGGCTCCAACAGGCCCAGGTAAGCTATTGAAGCCCATCTAGGAAGGGAATCGAGATGGCAGCTATTCCCTATGAATGAGTAGTTGGACTACCACTAGTCTTGGGGTAGCAGGCATAAATTGTCCCCTTTGCTAAGCAGGGCCTACCCTGGTTTTTCATTTGGATAGGTGACTTCCATCCCCGTCCAAATTAACATTTAGCCCCTGCTTACTGGGCAAAGAGGCACCTTTTTAACATGATGATTCTCTTTGTTTAGCAGGGGCAGAGTAACTGACCCTATCCACCCCCAGCACAGTACCTCCAGTGACTGTCACTGGTGTCTATCTTAGGTTTCTTTTTAGAAGGTGAGCCCTTTGGGGACACAAATCCATCTTGTTTGTTTGTTTGTTTGTTTGTTGATTATTTCTTTATGTAAACCACTTTGGAAACCTTTGTTGAAAAGTATTATATAAATATTGGTTTTTGTATATAAATATTGGTTGTTGACATCACGTGAGTGCTATCTGCCATAAGATATCCTCCTTAAGGGGATGGAACTGTAGCTCAGTTGTAAAGCATAGAATTTGCATGCAGAAGACCTCAGGTTCAATCCCTGGCATCTTCAGGTGGGGTTGGAAGATACTCCTGCCAGAAACCTTGGAGAGCTACTGCCAGTCAGTGTATTAGACCAGAGGTTCCCAACCTGTGGAACTCTAGATGTTGCTGAACTGCTACTCCCATCGTCCCTGGAACCCATGGTGTAGACCAGGGATTCTCAATGTTGGGTCCCCAGATGTTATTGGACTTCAACCCCCATAATCCCCAATCAAAGGCCACTGTGGCTGGGGATTATGGGAGTTGAAGTCCAAGAACATCTGGGGACCCAAGATCGAGAATCCCTGGTGTAGACAATACTGAGCTGGATGGACCAAGGGTCTGATTCAGTATAAGGTGGTTCCTATGTTCCTGTGAGAAGGGGGTGCTTATTTCCTGGAAAATGGGAGCAAAGCCCACCAACTCTGCCCTACTTGTTAGGGACAGAATGGTGCTTCAGTTGCAGCAACAGAATTGTCTGTGTCCTTGCAGGATCCATAGTATCAATGTCTACCAACCAGAATGGATGAATGCCCAAATCAATTCTTCTCCACTCTCAAATGATATGGAGCCTCTTGCTCTGTGCCTCTCGAAAACTGATCCAAGGTCACTCAAGGACAACTGGCCCTCTACTGGGCATCCCAGGGGATGTGTCGTCTCTTCATGAATAGAGGTTGAACAGGGAACTCCAGCAGTGCATTAGGCTACTGAGTTACCATTCTGCCAAGTGGTTATTATCTACTCCTACGATCTTCCTGGACTAGCTGGAATGTATTTGAGGCGGGGAGGAGGTTTGCATGCAGCAAAATCCACCCACTCTGCAATGGATAAGGTGAATGTATGAGTATACCAAATGGTAGATTTGTCCCCTGCTAACTGAGCAAAGAGGCACCTTTTCAAAGTGGTGATTCTCTTTATTGAGCAGGGGCAGAGCAACTGGCCCTATCCATCCCCAGCACAGCATCCCTCCAGTGGCTGCTGCTGGTGTCTTTCTTATGTTTCTTTTTTAGACCGTGAGCCCTTTGGGGACAGGGAGCCATTATTTATTATATCTATGTAAACTGTTTTGGGATTTTTTAAAAAATTGAAAAGCAGTATATAAATATTTATTTATTTATTTATTTATTTATTTATTTATTTATTTATTTATTTATTGTTAAATTTATATACCACCTTTCATTAAAATAATCACAAGGCAGTTCACATAGAAAAAGTAAAAAAAAAAGACTATAAAAATTACACAATTAAAATATGCTAAAATATAAAAACAGATCTAATTTTAAAAAATTTAAAATACATACATTAAAATACCATACAATATACAAAGAAGCAGCAATGGAGACAATTACATAAAAGCCTGAGTAAAAAGCCAAGTCTTCACATGTTCTCTAAAAGCCATGATGGAGACCAAGGAGCGAATAGCCACTGGGAGATATATTCGTCATATCTGTATTCATAGATCAAATTCAAATCAAATGGCCATGAAAAATCAGCCACAGAAAAAAGACCTGAAAGGCCAAAGAGACCATGAAAATCTTACGGCACTCCAGGTTTCTTGACACTGGAGACTAGAGTGTCAGACAAAAGGGCTCTTCATATGACCCTAAACAGGGTGAGGGGGGAACCCAGCCAGGATAAAGAGCCTTGCGTGCTCCCGAATGGCAGCTGCGTGTTTGAAAAGATCAAAGCAGGGAGTGGAGAGAGCGATTGTGTGGGAGGCAGGAGGCGGGTAGGATGGCTTTTCATCCACCCTAGATAAAATGCTGGGGACAGAGTGTGGGTTGGCCACGCCCATCCTACCCAGCTCCTCTCAGTTTCCACACGATCACTCTCCCCTCCCCCTGCCTTTATCTTTGCAAACACCTGACCACCAATTGGAAGTGTACACAGCTCTCCTTCCCTGGTGCTCCATCAACCCTGATTTCGATCGTGAGGATCAACCCAAAGACAGACAAGGAAAAGGAAATCAGATGTGTATAAAACCAAATACGAATATGAATATGACAAATATTTATATACCACTTTTCAACAAAGTTCCCAAAGCGGTTTAAGTAGATAGATAGGCAGACAGACAGCCTTGTTTGTCTTTATTGAAGAGTCAATCACCCCTCCTCATCTTCCTATGTTAAGGAGCAGAGAGAGAGAGAGAGAGAGAGAGAGAGAGAGAGAGAGAGAGATCCCTGTCCCCAAAGGGCTCACAATCTAAAAAAGAAACATAAGATAGACACCAGCAACAACCACTGGAGAGTTGCTGTGCTGGGGATGGATAGGGCCAGTTGGTCTCCTCCGGCTAAATAAAAAGGAACACCACTTTTTAAAGGTGCCTCTTTGTTCAGTTACAGTAACATATTCTTTAATCTGAACTGCCACTTAATGGCGCAGCAGGGAAGTAACTTGCCTAGCAATCAAGAGGTTGCTGGTTCGAATCTCTGCTGGTACTATATTGGGCAGCAGCTATATAGGTAAGAGTTGAAAGGCATCATCTCATACTGCCCGGGAGATGGCAATGGTAAACCCCTCCTGTATTCTACCAAAGAAAACCACAAGGATCTGTGGGCGCCAGGAGTCGACACTGCCTTGACGGCGCAACTTTACCTTTTACTCTGCATTTGAGGGGGCATATATATGTCACATCATGCACCCTCAGTATGTGTGCTGCTATTCTACATGTTTCTGAGTTATTATTACTGATCAATGTTATACTTAGATAGACAGTCAGACAGATAGATATGTATGTATTGGATGGGAATATTTTATTTTAGTTGTTTCATGATTTATTTCCCAACTTGGATGGACTCAATTAGCCAATTAGCCAGCGTGGTGTAGTGGTTAGAGTGCTGGACTAGGACCAGGGAGACCTGAGTTCAAATCCCCATTCTAGTTGGATGATACTAGTTGGGTGACTCTGGGCCAGTCACTTCTCTCTCAGCCTAACCTACTTCACAGGGTTGTTGTGAGGAGGAACTCAAGTATATAGTACACCGCTCTGGGCTCCTTGGAGGAAGAGAGGGATATAAATGTAAATAAATAAATAAATAAATAAATAACAATAGCAATGGATACACCTCTGAGAGACCTTAAAGGCCAAGTTGAAGACAGATCATCTTGGAGACAATCTATCTATGTCGTCGCTAAGAGTCAACACTGACTTGACAGCACTTAATCAATCAACAATCAATTTCCATTCAGAGACTAACCAAGGAGAATTAGAATCAGAATCAGTAATACAATTTAATAATGCAATCAATGTAATTTAACATTAAGCAGGAAAACCAGTAGTAGTTGCTACTGTTGCTTCTTCAACTATTGTTTTGCTATGAGTGGATGATGCCATATGTTGCAATGTGCAGTGGTGGGCTTGTTTGTTTTTTAGTGAACTATAAAAAGAATGCAGCCACTTGCTCCCAGCCTCTTCTGGGCGTAGCTTCTTTACCCCAGCCTTGCCTGCATGGTGCATGAGGCATTGGGGCTATTGTGATTGGTTCTGGAGCTTTGGAGGTGGGACTACTCAGCCGTTTCAGTGCCCACCTCCAGACCTCTCAATCATGTTTTGGGGAAAGACCCTCTTTCCCTCCCTGGACATAGTGTGGGCTCTGGCTGGTCCCCCTTCCAGGGTGCTGAATAGGAATTTTTTGGCCCATGGCAGATTGGCATTGGTTGTGGGTCTTTTTTTGCCTACCTCGCATTATTGTTCCTTAGCTAGTACGTTTTCATTGGTCACAACAGCAGGTACAGTATGGTACATGGGTAGTGTAGGGTCGGTGCATACCTCAGGGCACACGTGTGGTGTGAAGAGGGGATCCTTGAATGTCCCTTGATGCTTTTTGGCCCAGCAACCTGCAGGAGGTCACCCAGCTTAAAGGTTATACAGCTTGAAGGAGGTGGTTCCTTAAGTAGGTGCCTTGACACTAGGTCGACATAGATGGAGAGCATCTGCCTTAGAGCTGACGCTACCCAGAGCCAAGATGAGTCGCCCTATGCATTTAGGTAGGGTTCCTAGCTCGCACTGTAGAGAGTGGAGAGCCAATCCTCCTTCTTGATGCAGCCTTGTTCAGTGACAATAAAGCCGCGTCTCATGTCTTCATTAGGACTGGGTGCAAGAGATGTTCACGGTGTGGAAATGATGGGAAATGGTCACCTCATGGTGACTTTACCGCAGCCAAATGTCTGTGTCAGCTGAACTTCTGAGACAGAGCGATGCTTGTGTTCATACCGCCCAATATGGCTTTAGCCTCCTTTGCAACCTTTGTACATTGCTGATTCATTGCTGACACTGCTGAGACTTGAAATGTGTTCTATAAATATCTACATGAGAAGGCAATTTCTGATCACTGAAGTCTCTTCAGTCCACTGGACAAGGAAGTAGCATCTTGGCTGGAGACATTCAGACTGGGCTCGGTCTATGGCATGACTGTAGGCTGATAAGGGTAAACACCCCACCCAGGACTGGCATACCATACTGGAATGTGGCGGTCGCACCCTGATAAGCACTCCTCCCATACTGCGGCAAAATAGAACCAATCCGCTCTTTCCACGCTCTCTCCCTATACATTTGCACCACCTCTTTTGTACTCTATAAATAAACGCACCCTTCTGATGTTCAGGAGGTCCTGCATTGACACCGTTTCCGCCTTGTTTGTTCCCTCATCTGGTGACCCCGACGTGATCCAGATCCCTCAGCACCCTGCTTACGCGACTGGAACAGTCTTCTTAGTGCACTCAGCTTCGGCTCCCTCGTAAGTATGGGCTCTAGTCTTTCTGTTGATCAGAAACAGCATGCGGAAGAATTGCAAAAAATTATCCGGCAACATTCCGGGGAGGTGGTGCCTGTGCATGATCTCGCTGATCTCTTACGGGAGGTCGATTGTCAATGCCCTTGGTATCCGTACAAAGGGACATTGAAAGCAGAACATTGGAGAAAGATAGGGACCGAGCTGCAGGCGGAGCCACGAGCTCCGATCCAGCACCTCCTGCTCAGCAGAAAGGTGCTGGAAGCAGTCGCGGCTTTCTTCGGTGGGGAGCCTGTGCTCCTGAAATCTGAAGTTGTGGATGCCGCACCCCCTCCATACCCTGTGTTGCTGCCCGCCGTCACGCCGACGGCCTCGGGGCCCCCGAACTCCAGGGCTCTTAAGGAGAAGCTGGGCTTTCGAGGGGTTGTTGTGGAGGGACTCCATCATGCCAAAAAGTCCGGACAAATCCTGGTAGATGGGGAAGAATGGGCTGGAGAGAACCCAGCTCTGTTCCCAGTGATGCGAGGTCCGGTAGACGGCCAAGGAAACGCCCACGTGGACTGGGAACCACTTCCGTATTCGGTCCTCCGGGAGTTAAATCGAGCCGTGAAGGACTCAGGACTCCAGTCTACCTTTGTCCAGGGCATTTTGGAAGGTCTTAACAATGGATACCTCATGACCCCGCACGACTGGAAGGCGTTGTTTCGTATGATTTTAACGCCTTCACAGTATGTGGTGTGGGATAGCGAATACCAGCAGGCAGCCCGTTTGGGCGCCACAGCGCAGATTACAGCAGAGCAGGTTTATGGTTCTGGGCAGTTCGAGCCTCTGGCCATGCAATGCCAGTTGCCTGATGGACACATTAAGGCGGTTGGAATGTGTGTCCTCCGAGCGCTCCGCAGGGTGCCCTCGGCTGGCACCCCGGCTCGCTCCTTTGCAGTGATCAAGCAAGGACCCTCAGAGCCATACACAAGCTTTGTGGACCGTTTGAAGGTTGCGATCGCTCGGCAGTTGGACAATGTTGAGGCTCAGGGAGAGCTGCTGCAAAAATTGGCATTTGAGAATGCCAACGCGGACAGCAAAAAGGCCTTGCAGGGAGTTATCCACCGTCAGACTTATTCCCTGGCGGACATGATTCAGGCTTGTGCTGAAATCGGCTCAAAATCGTACGATATGGGCCTGTTAGCTATGGCTTTGAAACAATCCAATAAGCCCACGGGGAACTGCTACAACTGCCAGAAGCCTGGCCACTTCCGTGCTGCGTGCCGAGCGCCAGGCGGAGGAGCACATAAATCTGGATCGAACCAGAAGAATGCTGGTCGCCCCTCGAAGAAGTGTCCCAGATGTAGCAAGGGCTACCATTGGGCTAACCAATGCCGTACTAACCCTGTAGGAACAGAGACCTCCCCGGGAAACCGGGGAGCGGGCCTTCCTCGGGCCCCGGAATAAAGAAAGAGGAATCATTGCCGACACCCGGATGTGCTGTCGCGCTTGTGCTTCAAAAGAATGCCACCTCAGTGTTCCCAGGGGAAGTTATACTTGTTCCCACATTGCCAGCGACTCCCTTTGAGGGTCCTGAGCCACTGCTTATTTTACCAACGCAAGCAGCGAGCCCTCAAGGGATTTTTGTGGTCCCGGAATTGCTTGACTACATTCCCCAGACATCTATCATGCTTCAGGTTTGGGGGCACATGCCCCTGACCCTTAAGCAGGGAGATTCGTGGGCTCATTGCCTAAGCGTACGGAACCTCACCCCAGTGGGGCCTAAGGCCTCTATGTTATCCCCACAGGTTGCGCTGGTCCAGACGAACATTGCCAGTGGAAAGCCAACTCGTAAGTTTTGGATTCATGGGCACTGCCTCGAAGGGTTGTTGGACACTGGGGCGGATGTGTCGGTCATTACGGTAAAGGAATGGCCGTCTCAGTGGCCTAAGGAGCCCGCCCCCTCTATTTGGGGAGTGGGTGGGGAACAATCTTCTAGCCAGAGCACTGAGTGGTTGGCGGTGAGAGCAAGTCAAGCCGGTCCAGTTATAGCTCACTTTCAACCAGTCATAATACCGCTCCCTTTTAACCTATGGGGACGCGACCTCCTGCAACAGCTGGGAACTCGGATCAACATGCGGGAGTAGCTTCCCCGCACCGAGCATTGGCCCTCACCTGGAAAACTGAAGAACCCATTTGGGTAGAGCAATGGCCTTTGCCAAAAGACAAATTAGAGGCTCTGCTGCACCTGGTAAAGGAGCAGGTGCAAGCTGGACACTTGGAATTTTCCTCTAGCCCCTACAATACCCCTGTTTTTGTGATAAAGAAAAAATCAGGGAAATGGCGACTCTTACATGATTTGAGGGAAGTAAATAAAATTATTGAACCCATGGGCCCCTTGCAATGTGGACTACCTAATCCTAACTTAATACCTGCGGGTTACCAGGTCGCCATCGTAGATTTGAAAGACTGTTTTTACACTATTCCCCTTCAGCCTCAAGATAAGAAAAAGTTTGCTTTCACGGTACCAGTTCTGAATAATGCCCAGCCCACACAAAGGTATCATTGGTCTGTATTGCCCCAGGGCATGTTGAACAGCCCTGTGCTGTGTCAGCTTTACGTGCATCAAGCATTATCGGAGTTTCGTAAGCGTTATCCGACCCTCCTAGTTATTCATTACATGGATGATATCTTGGTATCGGGGCCTAGATTACCTCTTAATTGGTTACCTATTCTAACTCAGTCCCTGAGAGAGTTTGGGTTAATAATTGCACCTGAAAAAATCCAGCTCTCCGAGCCCTTTTTGTATCTTGGCCACCGTTTGATGAGCGCCTACGCCATGCCCCAACTACCCGAAATTATTTTGCCACCAAAGCTGACTTATGTACACTTACAACAAATCTTAGGGACCCTTAATTGGGCACGGCCATACTATAAATTGACAACTAATGACCTCCACCCGCTTTTTGAGGCTCTTAAGCAAGGCCGACAACCGGCTGACCTCATTACATTATCTCAGCCTCAGTTAGAAGTGATTAAGAAGGTGAATATCGCCCTAAAAGAGCGTTGGGTAGATCGTGCAATAGAAAATATGCCCCCTGCACTTCTAATCGTAGCAACCCGACCTCAGTTCACCGGAGCAATCGCTCAAGTCTCCTCGTCGGAGGTGCATATCTTGGAGTGGCTCCACCTTGCACATACGCCAAAAACCACTGTCTTGACTCAATTGGCTATGCTAGCTTTGATCCTCCGCAAAGGGCGCGATCGTTGCTTGGCCCTTTTTGGCATGGATCCTATTCGACTCCACATACCCATCCCCCAAAGTGACTGGGAGTCTGGTTTCCGTTCTTCCTTAGCCTTGCAACTCGCGTTAGCTGATTTTACTGGAGAGGTTGCATACCACCTTCCCAAGGATGTACGGTTGCAACTTCTCCCCCATTTGCCTATTAGACTCGGCACTTGCCTAAGCCCAGCCCCCCTCCAAGGGGCGCCCACTGTCTTTACTGATGGGTCACCTACCAGAGGTGTGATGACTTGGCAGGTGGATGGTGAATGGAAAGCCCGATATACTACCCCACAAACATCTCCGCAACGTGCAGAGCTTGCTGCGGTAGTCCTGGCTTGCACAGTGTTTGCAGACTCTAGTTTTAATTTAATCACTGACAGCTTGTACGTTTATAATGTCCTCACTGTACTTGAAGGAAGTTATGTCTCTCACAATCTAGACAGGAACCTTCTTGGTTTGTTTATTGCGTTGCAACGTCTGCTGGCGCAGCGCAGAACGCTTCTCTTTGCCGCCCATATTCGCAGCCATCAACCCTTTCCAGGCTCGCTGGCAGAGGGAAATGCAAAAGCTGATCAGCTGTTACGCGCCTTTCCAGTCTCCCCAGCGCAAAGTCATGCCATGCACCATCAATCTGCCCGCAGCCTCGCCCATAGGTTCTCTATTCCCCTCACAGACGCCCAGGCCATTATTCAACAGTGCCCCCAATGTTCAGGCCAAGCCTCTTACCCGTCCACAGGGGTAAATCCCAGGGGGTTGGGAGCCAATGCGTTGTGGCAGATGGATGTAACGCAGTGGCCCCCATTTGCTCCCTGGCGCTGGCTTCACGTTACAATCGATACTTACTCAGGGTACATTTGGGCCACCCCGCAGAAGGGCGAAAAAACTCGCCATGTCTGCAATCACCTTGTCCGCTGCTTTGCAGTCATGGGACAGCCGTCCGCTTTAAAAACTGATAATGGCCCTGCCTACTGTTCCTCGGCCTTTGCTTCCTTCTGTGCGCGTTGGGACATCCGTCATACTTTCGGCATACCTTACAACTCAACAGGCCAAGCTATCGTTGAACGGGCCAACCGCACTTTGAAGGCTGCTTTGGTTCGACAAGACAGGAAAGGGGGAAGTCCCCTGTCCTTGCCGGACAGGGAGCAACTGCTTGCACATGTTCTATTTACTATTAATCACTTAAACCTTATTTTCTCTGATTCTCATTATTTATCCCGCGTACAAAAACACTTTCGCACCACCGAGCCGTCCCCCCGGCCCTTGGTGCGTTACAAGCGCCTGCCGGACCCGCAGTGGAAAGGTCCTGTTCCCCTGATCACTTGGGGCCGGGGTTATGCTGCTGTGGATCTCCCAACAGGCCCGTTGTGGGTACCTGCCCGCTGTGTTCGACCCACCCAGGATGTCGTGGCATCAAGGTCTGTCCAACCCGATCCCGAACTTCGGTCTCCACCTGAAGGAGAGCTTCCCGGCACAGCCCCGACAACGAGGCAGCAACAGGAAGAACAACCCGCCAGTGACCTGGGGAATGGTGAAGAATCTGGCAGCGCAGGCGACCGTGCTCCTGGAGCAGGAGGAAAAAGAAAAGACCCCTGAGAACTTTCTGGCAGCCGTGTTTGCAGCCCTGAATGCAAATTCTTGCCTTATTCTGTTTTGTTATTTCTTCTGCCTTTTTTATGTACCTACTGAAGCTTTGCCCTTGGCTTCCCTTTCACACCCCAACATGTGGGTCCGTCACGCGTATTATATGTTTCACACCCATGGAACCAATGTCTCCCTGATATATGAGCACCCTTTATCTGTGTCCCACCTGTCCTTTTTGCCCACCCCCATCAATAGCCCGGAAGTAATTGTAGGCCAGATGCAGAACCTTAAGCGGTCCATGCTATTTTCCGACCCCCCCGGTGAATTGAATGCAACGACGTTCCGTCTTTTACGGTATCGTCGCGCGCTCCCAGGCCTTTGCTTCTGTTGCCATAATTCTGGCACCTGGGATAACAAGTGGAAAGATCATAAAAAGGTGGGCTATTGGAGAAAAGGCGCAGGCAACTACTCGGGATGTACTGATCGGTTTTACTTGTATGGAACGTATAATAATTCTTACGTGTTTAATGTAACAGCTTTGAATGGCTCTTTAGATGATCTTTACACCGCCTTCCCCATGTTCACTCCCAACTTGACTGGCCTCTCTGGGGGCTCCATCTGCAACGGATGGCAAATCAAGGACCCCAACTTATGGTTCTTTTTTAACTCCACTGCCACAAACTATCATCCCGGCCAACACCTGTGCGCGGCAGTGGGCTACCTAACGCTTCCGGTGCAAGTTGTGACACCGGCAGCAACCCGTCCCAGCCCGCAACGAGCCCGTAGGGAGGCCATGGGGCCGCAGTGCCAAGATGAGGTCATTGTGGGACCTCAACTCTCTGAGGGCTCTTCGGGCGGGCGGGCCTTCGCAGGTTTGTTTACTGGATTTCTGACTCTTGGCTCCTATCCAGGAATCATAGCGCAGGAAAACCGGCGGTCCATTATTGGCCTCACGTGCCGCTTAGAAAAAACCATCAATGCTACTGGACGCATAGCTCGCGACCTCCAGGAGGAACTAGCTGGCCTCCACCAAGATCAAATGCAGCTTCGATTTGCAGTAGACTTTCTTTTAGCTAAGAGTGGAGGATTCTGCTCTGTTGTAGGCTCCTCTGGCTGTCAGGTACACTACCATGATTTAAACCGCACAATTGAAGATGAGCTTGCTCATCTGCAATCCCTGATCACAAATAATGTGGCAGGCGCCCAGAATCCCTTCGCCTGGCTTTGGGACTGGTTGCCTGGCCTCCCTTGGCTTCGCTATGTCCTCCTGACTATCGTCGGTGTATTGAGTGTCGGGGTTCTGCTATGTTGCTGTATACAATGTGTCCCCTCCTTTTTTACCCTCCTCCGACCACACGCTCCTACACGCCGAGAGCTTTATTATGCATATCACCGTGTGAAAACAGAAAAGGGGGAGATGTAGGCTGATAAGGGTAAACACCCCACCCAGGACTGGCATACCATACTGGAATGTGGCGGTCGCACCCTGATAAGCACTCCTCCCATACTGCGGCAAAATAGAACCAATCCGCTCTTTCCACGCTCTCTCCCTATACATTTGCACCACCTCTTTTGTACTCTATAAATAAACGCACCCTTCTGATGTTCAGGAGGTCCTGCATTGACACCGTTTCCGCCTTGTTTGTTCCCTCACATGACATTTTAACAAAAGGAGTAATTCAGTATTTGAACAAGTCATCCACAGATATACGGCATTCCTCATTAAATCTGGGTGTGCTCATAGGAACCCTCAATTCCTTTCACTTCAAATGAACACATGGAAGATGCAGGAGTTCCTATCTGATGTTTTATGGCCTTTGTTAGTTGATACAGTATTGACAGGGTCCTTCTGGTTGTAGCAGTCTATGGCAGGGGGGTGCATGCAAAATATTTTCACATTGGGAGCCCCATTTGTTTTGGGGACCCCTGTCTGGTTCATTTCTAGCCCATTCAGGCCCAGAAATATCCATTTCTGGGCACATTTGTGATTTTGTGGTGTCCTGATAGGGAAAGTAAATGTTTACTTTAACTCAGGGCTGCACAACTTTGGCCCTTCAGCTGTTATTGGACTACAACCCCCATCATCCCCAGCCACAGTGGCCAATAGTCAGGGATGATGGGAGTAGAGAGCCAAAGGAGGAGAGGAGAGCTGGTCTTCTGGTATCAAGCATGAGATGTCCCCTTTGCTAAGCAGAGTCCACCCTGGTGGTTTGCATTTATGAGTATGAATAGGATGAATATTTATATACTGCTTTTCAACAGAAGTTCCCAAAGTGATTTACATAGATATAAACAAACAAATTAATACAATGGCTCCCTGTCCCCAAAGGGCTCACAATCTAAAAAAGAAATGTGAGACAGACCCCAGCAACAGCCACTGGAGGGATGCTGTGCTGGGGAGGGATAGGGCCAGTTGCTCCCCACCCCCCTGCAAAATAAGGTGAATCACCACTTTTAAAAGGTGCATCTGCTCAGTTAGCAGGGGAATTGGGAGATTACAAATGTGAGCACTGTAAGATATTCCCCTTAGGGGATGGGGCCATTCTGGGAAGAGATGCTTGCATGCAGAAGGTTCCAGATTCCCTCCCTGGCATCTCTTGATAGGGCTGAGAGAGACTCCTGCCTGCAACCTTGGAGAAGAAGCTGCTGCCCATCTGTGCTGACAATATTGAGCTATGGACCAATGGACTGACTCAGTATAAGGGAGCTTCCGATGTTCCTTAAGTTGTGCCACCCTGCTTTAACTGCTGCTTTGCTGTTGATCACATTTTCATGACCATGGCAAGAGTTAACCACATTGGCCAGGAAGCCCTATACACTCTCATAGAGTGTGGCATGAGAACCTGGAATTTCTGGGCAATCCTGGCCAAACCACTGCAGTTAAACCACATTCATCCAGGAGGCTAGGTAACTAGGATACATGTGGCTTAACTGCAGCAGTTTGACTGGAGTTACCTGGAAATTCCAGGTCCTCACGTCACACTCAATGGGAGCGTACAAGACTCAGTGATCGTGGTTAAATCTTTACTCACTCTTATTTATTTATTTATTTATTTATTTATTTATTTATTTATTTTTATCATATTTTTCTACCACCTGATATGTAAATCTCTAGGCAGTGTACAAATTTTAATATTAAAAATCAAAGGTTAAAACACAATAAAAACCATATAAAACAAATTATTAAAATTATTAAAATTCTAATTAAAAGCTTGCGAGAACCGGAACGTCTTGAGGATCTTCTTGAAAACAAACAGAGAAGGAGATGCTCCTATTTAACAAGGGAGTATATTCCAAAGCCCTGGGACAGCCACAGAGAAAGCCCGGTCCTGAGTCGCCACCAGACGAGCTGGTGGCAACCATAACCAGACCTCTCCAGAAGATTGTGGAAGGCGGGATGGTTCATGACAAACTCTTGCCATGGTTGTGAGGACATAGTCGCTGTATTTGTCAATGGTGACAGCAGTATAGCTGCTTCCTGGTGAGCATCAGTGGTGGCCCAGGATACCTTTTAACCTGAGAAAGGGCACTAAATGCTGTCGCCTTCCCTTTTTCCAAGCAGCAGTGAAGGGAGGCAGGTCAGGTGGCGAGGGGGCAACTTGCTACCCCACTGATGCTGCAGGAATCTTCTGCTTGAAGCAACTGTCTCACTTCACTTCGTGGAGGGACTGCCCCTGATGGGCACATTTCTTTCTCATAACCATGCCAGGAGCAGCAACATCCCAAGGCACTGAAGGCAGCACTCCAGGGCGGATTATCAGAGGTTTAGAGCACTTTCCTTATGAGGCAAGGCTACTGGATCTGGGGCTTTATAGTTTGGAAAAGAAGTGACTACAGGGAGACATGATCAAGGTGTAGAAAAGTATACATGGGGTAGAGAAAATGGGCAGAGAGACATTTTTCTCCCTCTCTCACAACATTAGAACCAGGGGTCATCCCATGAAACTGAAGGCCAGGAAATTTAGGACCAACAAAAGTAATAACTTCTTCCCCCCACACAGCGCATAATTAATCTATGGGATTCTCTGCCACAGGATGTGGTGATGGCCACTAGCTTGGATGGCTTTAAAAGGCACTTAGACAAATTCATGGAGGACAAACCTATCAATGGCTACTAGTCTGAGGACTATAGGCTAATTCCAGCCTCAGAGGCAAGATGCCTCTGAATCCCAGTTACAGGGGAGTAACAGCAGGAGAGAGGGCATTCCCTCAGCTCTTGCCTGTGGGCTTCCCAGAGGCATCTGGTGGACCACTGTGTGAAACAGGATGCTGGACTAGATAGGCTTTGGGCCTGATCCAGCAGGGCTGTTTTTATGTTATGTTCAGTGTGGGAAAGAATATGGTGACCACCACTCTTGGTATAGTTGTGCATTTTTTTAAAAACGATAACTACTCACTGAAGTTCCTGTCACTAACAAAACAGGTAGCAAAGCAGCAGTCAAAGGTTTTTTGTGGGTTTTTAAAATTTATTCTAAAATAAAATATAATATAATATAATAATTAGGCCCTCATTTGTTCACACAGTTTGTTTGTTTTCAGAAAAATGAATGCATTCTCCTAGGCTGACATACGGAGCAAGGATGCACCAGTGCCGCATGAGAGCAGCCTAACAGAACTTCCCCAGTGGGGGGCCCCCCAATCCTCTTGAGTCTGTCCTGGGCGGTGAGGCCGTGCCGTGCTGCTGGCCCGTGCTGCACCAGGAAATGTTTCTGCTAAGGCATATTTTCATAAATAGACCTGTTTGATTTTCTTACATTCTGGTGAGTTCAGTTGCTGTTTGGGCCCTCAAGAATCCACGTGTTAAAAATACTGTGAGGCGCTCCACACAAGCAGTGTGAAGCACCAAAAGGAGGTCTGCAGGGAAAGGGGGTTTTCCCGACCCTCACGGCGGACGATCTCTCACCTTTCCCTGGGTGGGTGGATCACCCACCCAGACAAGCGGGGGCTCTCCTGTGGGCCATCCGCAGCTCACCCAGCAACTCCGGGGGACAGGCGCAGGGAAGCGCTGCTGTCCATGTGGCCTCTTGCCCCCTGGAGCCCCAAGAATGTACCATGTGAGAGCCAGTGTGGTGTAGTGGTTAGAGTGCTGGACTAGGACCGGGGAGACCCGAGTTCAAATCCCCATTCAGCCATAAAACTAGCTGGGTGAGTCTGGGCCAGTCACTTCTCTCTCAGCCTAACCTACTTCACAGGGTTGTTGTGAAAGAGAAACTCAAGTATGTAGTACACCACTCTGGGCTCCTTGGAGGAAGAACGGGATATAAATGTAATAATAATAATAATAATAATAATAATATGAGTACGCAGTGCATTACTGGGACCCCCCTCAAATGTGCAAGCAGCTGCAGCAGACACATGATCCGTTAGCCTGGTTTGGGGGCGCACATGCGCCCAAAACCTGGGTTAAGTGGTAGACTACTTTGGAAGGTTTTCACACGCAGCAAAAACTGGTTTGGGCTGCTCGTGCGAATAGCTTCTGTGTGTCACCGTGTGTGTGTGTGTGTGTGTGTGTTGTCAGAAGAGGTCTTTGACCAGGGACTCGGGTTTGGACACATGAACTCTGGTGCCAGGCTCAAGCCTTGCAAGCCGAAGGCCAAACTAGACATTAGGGATAACCAGGGCCAGGGCCTGATTTTCATACCTGACGGGTTGCACAGTACTGGAAAAGAGCTGGTCAGGCAGAAAACTGCTTAAAGCAGCCAGGCCCAGAGAGGTACAGTGGAGAGGGCACACGTTTTCTTCCCCACTCCCACCCCTCCTTTAGGTTGAAAAAATGTCCTCCACACACAGACTTTATAGCTAAATGAGCTAGCATGTGCTTAAACACAGCAGAGAGAGAGAGAGAGAGAGAGAGCGAGCTCACCAACCACTCAGGGGACTGTGAGGATGAACTGGAGGGGATGGTTTTGTGACTCAGAGATAGCCCTTCCATGAGGCAAGTTGAGTCAGTCACCTCAGGCAGCAGATTACTGGGGTGCTACCAAGGCAGTAAGATGGTTTCTTGCCCTCCACTTTAGAGAGAGAGACAGAGGGAGAGGAGGGTATACACAAGGGGGCAGCATTTGGAACCGTGCCTCATACCCCACTTTTTGGTCTCCCCTCTCAGCAACCTGACTCACTGACAAGCTGCTGATGAGAGAAAGGGCGCACCAAGAAGGTTTTCTTTTTCACCGTATCTATATATTTCTTCTGCAGAAAGTACATGGGCAGAGGCACTCTCACCCCTGGACTTCTGGGCTTAAGTGCAGGGCCTCCACACCCAATGGGAGCAGAAAACCCACGGTATAGCCTGCTGTCTGGGGAAACTCTAGGTATTAACCTTCCTGGTCAGTTTACTACTACAGTGTATCTCTACACTGTCTCCTACTGGATGCAGTTAATCGAATGGTCTGTCTCAGGGTTTCTTAACCTTGGGTCCCCAGATGTTGTTGGACTACAAATCCCAGAATCCCCAGACATGGCCTTTGTGCCCGGGGATTCTGGGAGTTGTAGTCCAACAACATCTGGGGGCCCAAGGTTAAGAAACTCTGGTTTAGAATTTAACCTGTTAGTCTTTAAACATATCCTTATCTCCAGATGCATACAGAAAACACCATCCTTGAAGTGCCTTCCTATTTAGGACCCAGGTGAAGTTCTTCTGGTAAAGATCCCCCAGAACACCAACACCATGCCAAGTTTCTGAAAGGATACCCTTTCCCCCTTGTTCATTCAGATTAAAGCAGCTTTAATATTTCAAACCTTTTTTTTTAATTAATAAATAAATCAAAGCCAATCTTCCCCAGATCCCTCTTGGAGCCTAAGAAGATGGCGGCATAAAATACCGAGGAATCAGGTATCACTTGTGAGAAAGCAGCTAGGGATGCGGGATTCCATTACACGAGATGCATTTGTACCATTTTAGCTTGCACAGATGGAAATATAGTTCAATGTTTCAACATCATTTGACTTTCACATGTTAAAATATTGATAAGTGCTGCACAAGATAATGCCCCTATGGTTTGAAGTAGTAACTGGAGCATGATGTTTATTGAAGTGAGATACAGCAAAAGCCTTTAACGAGCATTTAAAAACACTGGGAATAATTCTCAGCCCAAGCCTAGCCTTGTTTTTCAAAATAACCTTAGCTAAGCTTCATTTTAAGATTTTCCTTGTGGGGAAGGGGAAAATAAAAATTGAGATGGGGTGACCGATTAGCTCGGAAATATGAGAAACTGATAAGGGAGAGGGGAAAGGGTTTTGCATAAAAACTGGAAATGCTGCACCCGAATAGCCAAGCTCAATAGAGGGGAAGCAGTGAGATAAGCATGAATAGGCCATATAAAAACCTCTTTGCTAAATATTTATAGGGTTCTTATGCTGAAACGGGAGCATTGGGGGAAACTTAAACAAAAAAATCCTTCATCATCCAGATTGTTCAAAGCAATCTGTTTTTGCATGGTGCCCAGGTTCCATTTTGCAGTGAATGATGCTCTGGGTCTTATTTTTATTCGGCAGGAATAGATTATCACCATCAAGAAGCCAAGAAAGGTGAAATAATTCTTGATTTGCATATTTCAAAGGGAAGAGATGCCTGAGACATTTTGCACAAATGTATATGGCAATGTGAAGACTGGCACCGATTCAGAATCCATCTCTCGGGTTGGAAGCAAGCCATTTAATACAGATGCAAATTGATCCCATGTGAAATTACGTCTTCCTTTTATCATATCCTTGATAGATTCCCCCCCTCCCCCGTGGCACAGTCTTTGAACGATCAAGAGAAGGGGACTGGATTGCCGAAAGATGTGCAGGTGAATGTCTGGTAAACACTGGGGAGCCTCAGAAACAACCCTTGAACAAGAGAATGGCCTGATTCACACAGTTGTTTGAATCTAGATTTAATGTGGGTGGCAGACATTAATGTGATTATGTGAGCCCATTGCAAGGTGGTTCATGGCCCAAGATGAAACTAAGTTGCCCACTTAGCCTGCTTTCCCTGCAGTTTTGCAGAAAGCGGGTCTCACAGATTGTGAGACCTGCCTCAGGGTGTGTCAACATCTCTTGCGTGTGGGGCAACAGATGAGCATGCAGAAAGAAGAGCATATTAAAAGAAGGAGGGGAGGTGAAGGAGAAGATTTTGAGCTTACCTATGCTCACCTGCCATGCCCAGTCCAGTTAAAGTTAGTACTAAATTCCATTAAAATAAAAGAAGCAGGTTAATCACAACTACCTTAAGTCCTTAAGTCAGCAAATCTAGACATCATACAGAACCAAGGCTTATTTGGTTACAGCCTCAGTTTGTTTGCTACACCCATGCAAACAAAGGGAGGTCATTCACACAACAAAAACTGAGGCTATTCTGACGATCAGGTGAAATTGGGCTAGCCCGATTTCACCTAACCGTGTGAGCCACCCGGCTTGCAGGCAAGCCCGGTGGCTTCCAGGCAGTTAACCCACCTAACTAGCCCTCCTCTTAAACTGGGTTCGCAGAGCGAGTGCTCCGCAAACCCATTTTTCAAAATCTTGAGTAGCTGCAGTGCGGCTCCACACCATGGCTACTCATGAGTAGGCCCCCAGCCGGGAGGCTTAAAAGCAGCCTCCCGGCTCGGGGGGTCTCTCCAGTATAGCCTGCACGCTCGCCTGCAAGGAGTATGCTCTCTGCGCGCTCGTCTGCAAAGAGAGCGGGCTTAGCTGGCTCTCTTCTCAACCCCCCTAGAGGCTCTTCTGAGCGATCGTGAGAAGAGCCTCAGCATGTTCTACCCAGGTTTGGGTGCTGTATGTGCTACCAATTTTTGGTTGTGTGGAAGCATGGTAGGAGGAAAACCTGGGTTGAAGTGATCATTTGTGTGAGAACAAAGTAGGAGGAGAAGCCAAGTTTTCATCCTTCCTTGCTTTCCCACAATAGAGCTCTTCTCATGATCGGTGAGAAGAGCTTCCTGGTGGGCTGCAGGGAAGGCAGATTTAGAGCCGGGTCTCATGATCAGTGAGACCCGGTTTTGGAGTGTGTGCGGGGAGAGTGGGCTAAGTCCGCTCTCCCTGCACACAAGCGGGGAGGGAGCCCTGGGTGGCTGGATTGGCCACCCACATGATTGCCGGCTCCGTGACGGAGCCGGCGGGGGCTGGGGAGCTCAGGGGCCATGCGGCCCCCCGGAAGCTCCAGTATGCCCTGTTCAAGTGCGCAGGGCATACTGGGAAGACCCCCGGAGCTGGGAGGTGGCTTTTCGCCTCCCCTCCGGGGGTCTACTTGTGAGTAGCTGTGCCGCGGAGCCGTGCCATGGAGCCGCGCTGCGGAGCCGAGCCACGGCTACTGACGATCAGAAAGTCTGGGTTTGCGGAGCACTCGCTCCACAAACCCGGGCTTTGGGGAGGGCTAAAAAAGCGGGCTAGCTGCTTGTAAGCTACCGGGCTCGCCTGCAAGCCCGGTGGTTTACACGATCAGCAAAAATCAGGCTAGGCTCTCCTAGCCTGATTTTTGCTGATCGTGAGAATAGCCCCTTAGTCTACCTTCCCCACAGATGATCTCCACTTTTTCCCTGGGTGGGCAGATCACCCCCTCAGATGACCAGCTGCTGCTGCTTCAGCAACCAGGGTTGGGGTGCCACACATTGCCCCACCCCCCAGAGCCCCAATAATGCACTGCACAAGTGCATGGTGCATTACTGGTATCCCCCCCACCCCGCGAGTGTGCCAACTGTGGCTGCAAGCACACGATTGAAAAAAAACAAGGTTAAGGGAGTGCTTGCTCCCTTAACCTCATTTAACTAGGTGGCTACTTAGGTGGGTTTCCCGCCGTGTAGCCACCAGGATCACAAGAGTGTGCAAAACCGGACTGGGCTCCCTTAGCCCAGTTTTGCACACTCGTCTGAATAGCCTCAATCACTTCTACCCAGGTTTTCCTCTTACCTTGCTTCCACACAACTGAAAATTAGGAACACACACAGCTCCCAAACCTGGGTAGAACAGTTTTTGATTGTGTGAATGACCTCAGGGTTTCTGGGCTCTCAAACCAAGATATGAGCCACAGGTTAGAAGTGGGGTTTGGAACCTGGGTTTGTGCCAACATTTGCCCTGCATTATGTCCCAACCAGCCATCTCGGTTTGATCTTGGTTTATCTTTTCAGTGTTACCCACACATTGTGAGATGGGAGCCTAGAAAACAAAGCCACTACTCTAGACATCAAGTGTCTCCGGCTGCCATCAGCACCGCAGACTGGGATTGCATCCAAGAGGTAAGAAGTGGGGGCAGGACCCGAGAAAGCCTAGGCTTGTGACATCAACTTTGGCTTGTTAAATAAACCAAAGTTCCAATTAACATTGGCTCCATGTGTGTTAATAACCTGCACATTAGAACAGAATCCACTGGGCTTCTGTTGATGGTACTGGAGTCCAGAATTCATCAAGTGACTCAAGCATCATCTGGTTGTGAATTTCCCCACCCGTCCCCAAGAAAATTCAAAAAGATTATTCACACAAGCAGCCTAACCCAGGCTGGGGCAGAGCAGCTTGGGTTAGTTTACTCGTGTGGAGCACCAGGATCACTCCTGATCCTCACGCTGCCACCCAGCCTGACCAGTGTTCCCTCTAACAGAGATCCTCGGATGTTGTTCACTACAACTCCCAGCATCCCTAGCTTCAGTGGACTTTGGCTGGGGATTATGGGAGCTGTAGTCGGCAACGTCTGGGAATCTCTGTTAGCAGGAACACTGAGCCTGACCTACTTTTTACCCCGGCCTGTAATAATAATAATAATAATAATAATAATAATAATAATAATAATTCGATGTCTATACCGCCCTTCCAAAATGGCCCAGGGCGGTTTACAAAGAGAAATAACAAATAAATAAGATGGATCCCTGTCCCCAAAGGGTTCACAATCTAAAAGAAACATAAGATAGACACCAGCAACAGTCACTGGAAGTACTGTGCTGGGGGTGGATAGGGCCAGTTACTCTCCCCCTGCTAAATAAAGAGAATCACCACGGTAAAAAGTGCCTCTTTGCCCAGTTAGCAACCTTAACCCTGGTGCACCCTTAACCCTGGTGCCGGGGCTGGCGAATGAATCCTTAACCCTGGTGCCGGGGCCAGGTGTGTGCACGAAGGTCATATGTATGGGGTCATACGTATGCACGGGGTTGTGTGCACGCAGCCTGAGCATACCCCAAGCCAGGTGTCAAGAGCACCCAGCTGAGGGAGGATCCCTCCACGCACTCGTTCCTGTGCATTGAGAGATGCTGGAGGACTATCTCCTCTGGCTACCTGCACGGCTGCTCGCCACGGCGCCACAAATATGCCACAGCAAGCAGCAGAGCAGAATGGAGAGGCAGATCGTGCATGGGGAGACAGGCTGGAGCCAGCCTCCTCACCAGCCCTCCCCACCACCATTCATGGCCATGTGCACACCAACCTCAGAATGTGACAACACTGAGTTCCGTGGCAAGTGCTTATATGGCAGGTAGGATCGGGGCAGAGCCACCATTGGGCAAACAGGTTCAAAGAACTCGGGCTGCCACCAATCAAGGGCCACACCTCGTGGCCCCAAACACGCCCCCCACCTCCGCGTCTGCAAGCAACATCGGCCAGCACTGCATTTGCAGCATGGCTGGAGCGTCTCTCCCTGTTTTCTAAAGGCAGGGAGAACCACTCCTGGCCACACTGCAAATGCAGCACTGGCCGATTTTGTTCGGGGTGGATGGCCCGGTTGGGAATGAAGCCACGCCCCCTGTGTCTAATGTATGGTGCAGGGGGCGTGGCTAAACGAGCCCTGCTTCGTACATCAGATGCAGGGGGTGGGGCCGGGGGGGCGCGGAGGGGGCAGAACCCGGCCGCTGCTTGGTTCCCTCTGCGCCTGGGTAGGATATAAACTTGTGGTGTTTCTGACTAATCCGTTCCTTGATCCAGGCCCTGGGTAACTCACAGGCCTTGCTACAGCCCACTTGAACTGTCCTGGAAGGGCAAGGAAAGTTCTGGCAGGAGGAGTGCAATCTGTCTATCTGATGCTGTATGTCAAAAGAGGAGCAGGGCATTAAATCCAGTAATACTGCATCCTGTGAATTAGTATTCATTATTATTCATTCGATTTCTAGACCGCCCTTCCAAAAATGGCTTAGGGCAGTTTACACAGAGAAATAACAAACAATTAAGATGGCTCCCTGTCCCCAAAGGGCTCACAATCTATAAAGAAACATACGATAGTCACCAGCAACAGTCACTGGAGGTCCTGTGCTGGGAGTGGAGAGGGCCAGTTACTCTCCCCCTGCTCAGTAAAGAGAAACGCCACGTTCAAAGGTGCCTCTTTGCCCAGTTCCTAAGAATCCCTGGCCCTCTCGCCGTTATTCTTGTTAGCCGCTTCTTCAGGACAGGAGAAATAGGTAGGCGGCCTCTGCTTACAGTCAGAGACCGAGAGATGGAAAGCTTTAGCAGTTGAAAGCAACTTCCCTGTCAAGCCTTTACAGATGCCACAGTTGTTGTTGTTGTCGTTGTTGTTGTTGTTACATTTATATCCCGCTCTTCCTCCAAGGAGCCCAGAGCAGGGTACTACATACTTGAGTTTCTCTTTCACAACAACCCTGTGAAGTAGGTTAGGCTGAGAGAGACGTGACTGGCCCAGAGTCACCCAGCTAGTTTTCAGTTGCTATCCCGTCGACATCTCTATCTGTCTTTCATCCATGCTGACAAAGGACTGGCTGTGTGGCCCTTTTCTGCACCGGTCAGATGCAGAATTGTAAGGAAGGCATTGAACAGCCTCACCTTGCCGCTGAGGAAGCGGAGATGCACTCTCTGCCTACAGTCTCGGCACTGATGGCTAAGAGAGGTCAGCAGCCGCTCTACTCTGGGATAAGAAGCATCCCCTTGAAGACTGTCCTTCACCAAGGAGGTGTGCTTTCTGGGAGACTGGGATCCAGACTTGCCTTTCAGAGGCTCCTCTCCCTTGTCAGAAGAAAGAGGAAGGCGTGGATCTATTGACAACACGGAGCAGCCAACATCTGTTTATCTGGGCAGAGACAGGAGGAAATTGTGGGTTAAAAGCACATCGCAAAAAAAAGAAGAAGAATCCCCCGTAGCACATCTCTCTGTACTAGCTCAGAAATGGATTGTGCATTTAGCAAGTGCATGCAAAAGCGGCAATCAGGATGCACTCAGGATGGTCATGTGTCCCAGCAGGCTGCCACATATCATGTTCCTAAAGTAGTGTGTATAAAGCTCCAACTAAATCCCATTGATCTGCCAGGGGGGAGGTTCGATACCCTTCAATACAATGTGCTCTTGTCTATTTTGCCTTGACTGGAATCAGAAGTCTGACCCTGGGATTCAAAGGTTAACCATTTGTTTATTATAGGAAGAGAGGGAGCAGCCATAGACTGAGTCAGGAACATAGGAAGCTGCCACATACCAGGTCAGACCATGGATCCATCTAGCTCAGCATTGTTTACACAGACTGGCAGGGGTTTCTCCAAGGTCTCTCTCAGCCCAGTCTTGGAGATGCCAGGGAGGGAACCTGGAACCTCAGATGCTCTTCCCAGAGCAGCCCCATCCCCTAAGGGGAATCTCTTACAGTGCTCACACATGTTGCAAGGGAGTAACAGCAGGAGAGAGGGCATGCCCTCAACTCCTGCCTGTGGCTTCCAGCAGCATCTGGTGGGCCACTGCGTGAAGCAGGATGCTGGACTCGATGGGCCTTGGGACTGATCCAGCAGGGCTTTTCTTATGTAGGCTCCCATTCAAATGCAAGCCAGGGTGTACCCTGCTTAGCAAAAGGGTAGAAACGATTCATGCTTGCTACCACAAGACCAGCTCTCCTCCTTGGTTGCTCAGTATCCCAGGGGTGCACAACTTTGGCCCTCCAGCGGTTGTTGGACTATAATTCCCAGCATCCCCAGCCACAGTAGCCAATATTCAGGTATTATGGAAGGTGTTGTCCAATAAGAGCTGGAGGGCTGTAGTTGTGCACCCCTGGTCTGAACAGATGGACAGCAGCCTTCCAAGGTTTCAGGCAGGAGTCTACCTCATCTCCGCCCTACCTGGAGATGTCAGGGACTGAACCTGGGACCTTCTGCATGCAAAGCAGACTCTCTTCCATGGAGCTATAGGCCAATCGCCTTTTATTGTTTAAGATAATAAAAGCACACGGCTGCTCTGGTCAGCTTGCCACAATAAATCACAGCAAAATAAAATGAGATTTTAAAAATAAACCCAGGCTGTTAAGCAGTATAAAGCATAGAGCTTGAAACTGGCTAAAAACTGGCATGTCAATGAAAACCATCAATGAAGTCAAGGAGTCCAGTTCTTTCTTTAACAAGATACACTCTCCCTCCTCTTATTTCCACATCCCTCCAAGGTGGTATACATGGTTCTCACTCCTGTTTTATCCTCACAACAACCGTATGAGGAAAGTGAGGCTGAGAGACACTAATTGGCCCAAGGTCACCCAGTGAGAACAAGAACCCAAATCTCCTGGGTCCTAGCCCAGCCCTTAAATCACACCACATTGAGGTCATTCACACCATCAAAAACTGTGTTCTACCCGGGTTTGGGGGCTGTGTGTGCTCCCAATTTCCAGTTGTGTGGAAGCAAAGTAGGAGGAAAAGCTACGCAGGTTTTCCTCCTACCTTGCTTCCACACAACCGGAAATTGGGAGCACACACAGCTCCCAAACCCGGGTAGAACACAGTTTTCAATTGTGTGACTGACCTCTCTGTCTCTCCATATTTATAGTATTTACTCTTCTACGGCTTTCATTGCACAGCTTCATCTGTGGGGCAAAGTGTCCTCAATGGCATCATTTCATTGAGAATGGCTCTGGCATTTCACATAGATGTTAAGATTGTTGCCAGTCTTGTAGAAATATCGGCATGGAACTGAGGAGCAGTGTTCCCTCTAATAAGGATTCCCAGATGTTGTTGACTACAACTCCCATAATTTCCAGCCAAAGGCCATCATAGCTGGGGATACTGGGAGTTGTAGTCAACAACATCTGAGATCCCCTGTTGAAATGCTGGCCAGGAGGTACCTTCATCAGCACCATATTATTATTTTTATTATTATTATTATTATTATTATTATTATTATTTCATTTATATCCCGCTCTTCCTCCAAGGAGCCCAGAGCGGTGTACTCCATACTTAAGTTTCTCTTTCACAACAACCCTGTGAAGTAGGCTAGGCTGAGAGAGTAGTGACTGGCCCGAGTCACCCAGCTAGTATTATAGCTGAATGAGGATTTGAACTCGGGTCTCCCCAGTCCTAGTCCAGCACTGAGTTTCACTCATCAGCACTAATCTATGTGCTGACTCATCAATGTGCATTAATGACTGGGAGACTGTAACATCAAGAATGTGCACGTGTAAATGGACTGTCACATCTCTAACACCACCGATAGAACTTCCCTGTCTTATTAAAATGTTGATTATGGTGTTGACAATGATTAGCATTTATGCAGAACTTTTTTTTAGTGTGCAAAGAGCTTTCAGATACCTGACCCCGTTGACTGGTGGCTGCATGTGTGAACTGACTCCTCTGAAAAAGTGCTGTATTTGAAGCGATATTGGGTTAAGTCCAGTGATGGTTCAGTTACCCATGCAAGTTACCACTTGATAGAGCATGTGTGAACTGCATGCTTGGGAGCAAGTCCAACTGAAAGCAGCAGGATTTAGTAGGCACAGATCAATGTAGACTAGAGCCCTGTTCAGACATTACACTGTACATGTGTACATGTACATGGAGAGGAGAGCTAGTCTTGTGGTAGCAAGCATGACTTGTCCCCATAGCTAAGCAGGGTCTGCCCTGGTTGCATCTGAATGGGAGTCTTGATGTGTGAGCACTGCAAGATATTCCCCTCAGGGGATGGAGCCACTCTTGAAAGAGCAGAAGGTTTCAAGTTCCCTCCCTGGCTTCTCCAAGATAGAGCTGAGAGAGATTCCTGCCTGCAACCTTGGAGAAGCCGCTGCCAGTCTGTGAAGACAATACTGAGCTAGATAGACCAATGGTCTGACTCAGTATATGGCAGTTTCCTATGTTTCCTATGTGTACCCAGGGGTCTCTATGCATCAGTACCCCACATTTGACGGGGCCTGACGGGTTCACTTTTTAAATGAATCCATTCACACATAAACATGTACATGTGTACAGCAGGGGCGGAGCCACCATTGGGCCAATGGGGTCAAAAAACCTGGGCCAGGCCCAATCAGGGGCCGCGCCTTGCAGCCCCAACACACACCCTGCATCTGACGACAGACACGGGGGTGCAAGTTCAGCTCCCGAGCAGGGGCCGCACGGCCCCTTCGGGATCTAAACTAAGGCTGGCGCTGCGTTCGCAGTGCAGCCAGGAGCAGCTCTTCCCTGCCTTAGGGAAGAGCCACTCCTGGCTGGGCTGTGTTGAACTCCAACTCCTGAATGGAGCCTCAAGGCTCCGTTTGGGAGCCAGACCACGCCTCTCGCGTCTGACATCAGACCCGGGGGTGTGGCTAGCCCCTGCATCTGATGTCAGATGGAGGGGGCGGGGTCAGCGGGGCTGCCGCTGCGGCCGCACACAAGCTGCCGGTGGTGTACAGACACCTAAATACATGACCATGATGAATAAATTTATATACCGCTTTTTGATATTTTATATACAGTTTTCCCAAAGTGATTTGCATAGAGATAGATAGATAGATAGATAGATAGATAGATAGATAGATAGATAGATGGATGATAGATAGATAGAGCTCACCATCCCCAAAGGGCTCACAGTCTAGAAAAGAAACATAGGAAGCTGCCATATACTGAGTCAGACCATTGGTCTAACCAGCCCAGTATTGTCTTCACAGACTGGCAGCAGCTTCTCCAAGGTTGCAGGCAGGAATCTCTCTCAGCCCTATCTTGGAGATGCCACCAGGGAGGGAACTTGAAACCTTCTGCTCTTCCCAGAGCGGCTCCATCCCCTAAGGGGAATATCTTGCAGTGCTCATACATCAAGTCTCCCATTCAGATGCAGACCCTGCTTAGCTATGGGGACAAGTCATGCTTGCTACCACAAGACCAGCTCTCCTCTCCTAAGCATAAGATAGACACCTGCAACAGATACTGGAGGGATGCTATGCTGGAGCTAGATAGGACCAGTTGCTCTCCCCCTGCTAAATGAAGAGAATCGCCACTTTTAAAAGGTCCCTCTTTGCTCAGTTAGCAGGGGACAATGTACACTTTAGACTTTATGCTGTACATGTACAGCATAAAGTCTAACTACTATATTTACCTAAATCCAAGAATAGGTTTTCCCCCAAGTTCCTTGATGTAAGAAATCAGGGGGTCGTCTTAAATTCAGAGTCCTCTTCCTATATTTAACCTGCCTGTAACCTTCCTGTATTTGTGCCGCCTGTATTTAACCTGCATTTTTAAACTTGGTCGTCTTGAATTCAAAGTCATCTTCTATTTGGGTTAATACGGTAGAGTTTTAGCACTTTAGTAATCAGGGTGCTAAAATCTATTACCTGTTTCTCATCTTGCTTCCTACCGTTTTTCTTGGTCCCCTATGACGGAGCTGACAAAGGAAGCTGCTCCCTATGAAACAGAGCATCGTGATAAACCAGTAAGCCTCTTAAAGGTGCCGTGGCACTTTTACTGCATCCCCCCCAGTTTCGCTGCCACAAAATCCTGCGCTACCCAAAGGAGGCACCTGTGCTGGGTAAAGTTTCAGAACACGAAAATCGAAATCCTTATTGCTTCACCAGTAGATGGCAGCAAAAACACACGGAATGGGCTTTCTTGGACCACCGCTGCTAAACCGAGAAGTGGTACAACTTTGACTAGATCCAATATTTGTCTCTTCCCTGTTTGGAGAGGGCAAGGAGGTGCCGGCGGCAATTAGAGGGCAATGCAATATCTCAGTATAAACAAGCGGGGCGGGCGGGGGGGGGTGGCTGCGTGACCGCCGAATGCTTCTGAACACTTTTAATATGTTTGTCATTTCCCAATTTCTTCGCAAGTGCAAACGGCTCCTCGGGGGCTCCCGAGACGGTCGGTTACGTTTCCCCGCATCCGCATGCATGCGATGCATGTGGCTTCCACGCAGTTCACAGATCCCAAACCCTTCCTTGATCTGCTCCACCGTCAAGGTAAACGGAATCACTCCCATTGGAGCCAAGAATAGGGGTGTAGCTATAATTGAACAGCTGGGTTCAAAGAACCAGGGCCCTCCAGCTCCTGAGGGGCCCCCAGATCCATCCATCCCTATTTTCTTCATTATATCCCTCACTCTGGGGGCCCCCAGGGAGAGGACTGAACATAGACTCCCTTGCCCCTAGGATCCAGTGCCAGCGTGGTGTAGTGGTTAGAGTGCTGGACTAGGACCAGGGAGACCCGAGTTCAAATCCCCATTCAGCCATGAAACTAGCTGGGTGACTCTAGGCCAGTCACTTCTCTCTCAGCACAACCTACTTCACAGGGTTGTTGTGAAAGAGAAACTCAAGTATGTAGTACACCGCTCTGGGCTCCTTGGAGGAAGAGCGGGATATAAATGTAAAAAATAATATACCCCTGGCCAAGAACATCCCACATCGGATTGAATCTGAGGATAGCAGGGCTTTGTTTGGGCGAGATTCTCAGCAGAACTGGACTCCCTGGGCGAATTGTGTCCCAGCTGAGGGGGTAGGATTCGATTACGTAATGCTCTATTCTCCTGTTAAAAGAGAACAATTGGCCAGAGGGGGTGGGACCGGAAGCAATGAGTTTGAAGTAGGCAAGCTTTGGCTGTAGCCTTAAACAGACTTGCCTGAAAGCAAGTCCTACTGAAAACACGGCACTGACTTACTTCCGAGTAAGGCATGCACAAAATGAGGGTGCTTCTCCATTCCTTCGCGCCCTCAGGGGTTCAAGTCATGCTCCGCGCTGCTGCACCCTACCGGCAGGAGTGAAAGGGGCACCCCGTCAATCAAAAAGCAACCCCAAACTGCTTTTCTGTCCCCGCCAAAGCTTTTTTCCTACCCCCGAAAGTGCCTTTCCTTTCCTTCATAGACCAGTCATTGAATACCTGCACCCTTGCTCCCACCACCATCAAAAAACTGCCACCTGGACGCATCAAGGCAAGGGATGCTTGAGCTATCGAATATGCCATTTAGGACAAGGATGGATCGGACTAGCGATGGGCCTCCAAGAGCTACTTCGCATGTTCATGTACATTACATTGATATCTCATCGCAAGATTGCTCAGCACTCGATGGCACGTGGTTGCGGGAGCGACAAGAGTCCTTTGGAAAGCGTTGTCTTTGCAATGGTGCAAGCGGTTTGCGGCGTGATGGTGCATTCACACGTGCAAACTATCACTTGCCGCTGCAGTCGTCAGGCAAGGAATATGCAGGGCTGCGCCAGCTCTAGATCTCTCGTCCAACTTGACTGTGCTTGGCTTGAGCCAAGACTGATCATGGCTGAGAACTTTCCACCCAGTATAAATTTAAACAGCTAATTACGAATCTTAGACCGCTACAAAACCTTCCGATTTATCAAAATCTCCCCCCGCTACGCAAATATGCGCTCTCTCTCTGCGAAGGTGAGAGATGCGGTTTATAATTTGCAGGATCCTGCCGGAAATAGCGCGCGCCCCCCCCATAGGGCGGCGTGGCACGTCACTCCGCCAGAGAAGGCAGCTGCTGCGCTTCTTTCTACTGGAACACTTATTTACATATAAATATTTTGCCAAGCCAGATTTGGCTGGAGAGTTCCTGTGAAATGACCTTTCCTTAATTCCTTTGATTCGTTTCTCTGCACGGCTACATGCAAGGCAGAGGGAAAGAAAGAAAGAAAGAAAGAAAGAAAGAAAGAAAGAAAGAAAGAAAGAAAGAAAGAAAGAGAACTAATCAGGACTAGGATCATAAGAAGCTGCCTTATACCGAGTCAGACCAGTGGTCCATCTAGCTCAATATTGGATGCACAGACTGGCAGCTTCTTCTCCAAGGTAGCAGGCAGGAGTCTTTCTCAGCCCTATCCTTGGAGAAGCCAGGGAGGGAACTTGAAATCTCCTGCTCTTCCCAGAGGGGCCCCATCCCCTGAGAGGAATATCTTACAGTGCTCACACACTGTACATCCCATTGAAATGCAAACCAGGTAGGGCCCTTCTTAACAAAGGAGACCAGTCTCATGCTTGCTACCACAAAACCAGTTCTCCGGATAGATAGATAGATAGGAACGATTCCCGATGGATTTGGACGGAATCATAGAATGAGTTCAGCCCCTGAAAATGTGTCCCAGTGACAAGCACCGTCTCTGAGCCAGGGCCCTGATCCTTCGAGCACGTGGAATTGGGGTCATGGACTTCCAGGCCAGAGACTGCGGCCTCCAGGCAGGGCTGAGTCCCAGTCACTCTGTATTTCAGAATTCCAGCTCTTGATTGCGTGAGTCCAGTGGACTGGACTCTTCCTGACTCCGGAGAAAAACCGATCCCCAAGTGAAGGGCTTGGAGAGCGGCTTCTGTTGGTCTCGTCCAGCCCTCCCACCTGTGAGCGCTGCTCGAAAGGTCTTGGCTTGATCCCCCCCCCACCTCCTCCATCAGGCAGGCCTGCTCAACTTAGCCCCCCCCAGCTGTTTTTGGACTACAACTCCCATAACACCCAGCCACAGTGGCCAACAGCCAGGGATTATGGCAGTTGTAGGCCAACATCTGCAGGAGAGCCAAAGTTGAGCAGCCCTGCGTGGCAGCCACATGCCCTGTTGGATCACTTGGAGGCTCCTCTCCCGTAGGAGAGAAACTGGTTGGTCCAGTCTAATAAAGCAGGCAGAGCTGGAAGGCTCGGGGTCTTGTTGGAAACGGGGTCGAAGCTCACCAACTGGGCTGCGCTGGATTCAGTCTGCAGAGCTGGGACTCCCTGCAGTTTGGGGCTGCAGGCAGCCGCTAAAAAACGTTAAGGGCCAACCTAAGTCATGCCAATCAGACCAAATGTATGTCCTCCTCCTTCACTAGGTCGTCTGTCAGGGTGCTCAGCGCCGATGACTGCCGCTTTCTGCTCTTTGCTGCGCTCCAGGGTTCAAGTCTTGCTCCGCGCTGCTGCCCCCTACTGGCAACTGTGAACAGTGCACCCTGTCAATCCAAGCAGAGCTGCATTTCTCTCTCTCTCTCTTCTTGGAAAAGCTGTTCTTCAGGAAAACTTTCTTTCTTTCTTTCTTTCTTTGTTTGTTTGTTTATTTGTTTGTTTGCTCACCAAGCCAGTCCCAGTGCAGCCCCCTACTCCCACCCCGCCCCCGCATCAAGCTCCTGTATCAACTGGATGCTTAGCGATCATGTCTGCAGTCTGCGTATCAGGCGGGTGATCCGTGTCTTTTCAATACAGGACCAGCACTTTCGCAGAGGGAGTTCTTCCAAATTGGACAGGGGCCTTTCCCAAAGCAATGGGAGGGGGAAATAAGGGGGGCAGAAGACAGGAGGGAGGGGACGGGAGGAGGCATCCGCTTTCATTCATTATGCAGACACAGACTAGTCCCAAACTGCATGAACATTTGCAAATGAAAACACCATCATTTTCAGGAAGAGACTGATTCCGGAAAGGGAATCAGGGATGCAGATTATTTTCCCACCCCAAGCATGTGAGCAGGTCCCACCTCATTTTACCGAACTCCCTCCTAACCCAATAGCTTCAGCCCCCCAAATATATTTATCTCTCCCCCAAAGTGTCTTTCTTCTCTCTCCCCAAAATTAAGTCAGGAGTTACCCCCCCCCCCCCGCAGCCCTGCGGTATTGTGGTGGTGGTGGTGGTGGTGAGTCCTAACCCACTGGGTTCAACAGGACTATGGTTAAAGTTGAGTAGTATTCGGAGGACTTACCTTCGAGATCGCAGCAGACGATGGTGGCGATAATTAGTAGAGAGTTTTACCTAATTACAGAAGATCGGTCAGCAGGCATGCAACACAAAAAAATAAACAAGCAAATGGTTAAAGTCTCTGTTTTCCTAATTAGCGTTATTTCTAATGTGCTTTTGATCGAAAACATCCACGCCTATTTCCTTAAGACTGCCTGGGGAATTCATCATCATCACCATCATCATCATCATCATCATCAGTGCTGTATCTAGAAGAATTCGGTGTTGATAGTTTTCGTCATTATCATTATTTGAGTATTATACTCAAGCCACTGGTTGACAAGCCACTGGCTGACATGAGGACGAAGCCACTGGCTGACATGAGGACGAAAATGACTCAGTGTCGTCCCATTGAGGGACTAGGCAAACCTGTCCTTTCCTTTTGATTTCAGTGGGACTGCTTTGAGTCATTCCCCTCGTTTTATCAGCCTCTTACTCCTTAAGGAAATGCTTCTATTCCTGAGTATTATTATTACCATTCGTGTTATTATCATTCATGATCATCAACAGTGTGTGCTGTCCGATCTCATCACACACACGAGAAAGCACCTGCTTGGTACACACACACACACACGTCATTCATCTTTCCAGCCGCAAATCTGAACGGGCGGGTTGCCCCGTTTGTCTTGAATAGGGACTCCGGGCTGGCAAAGACTGGAGGCGGAGAAGTCAACCGGGCATCCACACTCTCCTCCTTCAGGGATCTTCTTCCCAGCCTGCGATCACAGAAGGGTTTCGTGCCGGTCTTGGAAGAGGCTTAGAGATCCATAGTAATGATGAATGGCTTTGGACCTTGGGGCGGCGGGGGGAGGTATATAGCAGTAAAACGAGAAAAGGACGGACGGGCCCTCCTCAGTTAAAGCAACGGAAGGGAAGAGAATACCTGAAATCCTTCTTCTCTCCATGGTCGGGGAGGGACGCCTCTGCATTTAGCCGAAAGGCAACTCCATTGAAACCAATGCAATTTGCACCTGTAAGGCAATGTAGTAGACCAGGGCAAAGGGGCCGGGAATTCAAGCCACAGCTCTGCCACTGATTTATTGTGTGGCCTTGGGCAAGTGGTTATTAATTTCTCCATGTCAATCACCTCTCTGGAAAATGGAAGTCATCTAGACTCAGGTGGTCCAGCCAATAAACTGGCAAAGCACGTTGCTAAATTACAGAAAGATGGTTCGAAGGCTCGATAAGATAGATTAATTATTGTAGGTACCGTGTGAACGCGGTAGGATCCAGAGACGCGCAGTTCGCTTAGGCTGGAGCCCTTGAGGGTTGAGTCGATATCCTTAGCCCACCTACCAAGCACGGCAGTCAGTTCTGTGTGTGCGTGTGTATTTTACGACCTGTGGGTCTGAGTGGAGATTCATCCTGCAGTGTTCAAGCTCCATTGGAAAGAATATTACAAGCCCACTGCTAGACATGTGTTTTGGGAAGAGGAGGTCGGGGTGGTCCATCTCTGTTGAAAATAGGTCCCACCTTCATTCTAAGAGCCTCTTCATACCTGCATTTCTATCCCTTGATTACTGCAGACTGGCAGGTGAACGTCTGAATCGACTGTATTTAAAAATAGTGAGGTCTGAGGTGACATGAGAAGACAGAAATGTTCTTAGGGGTAAGACATCTATGATGGGTCAGTCACACATGCCGACTTTCTCTCGAAGCGATGAATAGGAATGTGTGAGCAGCCCTGGGGTCGATGTATTTAGGAACGGGGTGCCAGGTTGGCTCCCGATAAGGGAAAAGAATTGGAAGCAAACCCGTGATTATATGGAGCCAACTTGCAACCAAAAAAATTGATCCTAAAGACACGCTTACTCGTAAGTAGGTAAAGTTCTTATTTCGATGGATGGAACGTTGAAGTACCTGTAATTCGGTAGTTTAAAAGTTTGTGTTTTAGAAGGAAATATGATTCCTAGGCTTCTCCCATCTTTCATTTTATTTGAACAATCAAAACCACACCGTTACCCACATAGCCTGCACCCAGCCTGGTAGAGCTAGTCTTCCTTCCCGCCTGCCCGCCTGCCCAAATTCTAACCCCATGGAGGCGATTAACCGTCATATCCCAAAAGCAACTCTCATATAAAGGCCCTTCTCTGTTCTCCTTAGCCTCGATCCCTCGTGGAAATAACTGTAATTGAAAACGAGGAGACGCCTCCGAGAAATTGCTTGGGATCCGGGTTAGTTTCGAGAAACTGCTAAATAAATACAGACTCACGTTTCACATGTCTGTGTGTATGCGGATTGTTGGAAAGACACAGCTATGAGTGCCTCCGACCTGAGCGTGTCTTTCTTTGTCATGATGAAACAGAGAGTGGCATGTATTGGTTATTATCCAAGTTCATATTGACCCTCTTTCCTTTTGTAGGTCAATAGATCTGCAAAATGCACTAAATTCATTCGGATTTCAAGAAGGTGTTATTTGGAAGCAAACCTCATTGAGATTTGATTTTATATTTTTGCAAGTTTCCAAGTGTTTATGAGAGAAGGCGGGCGGGAGGAAGGAAGGAAGGAAGATCTTGTCCTCAATCCAGTTAAGCCTGAGGGTTTACAATTAAACTGAATCGGTTTCAATGGGTTCTAGAATGGAACACACAATATCAGCCACAACCTATGCAGGATGCATCTGGTGCTTTATGCTTGGGCATCTTTCTGAGCTCTCCCTCGGGTGGTTTTGGAAAGGACCCTAAGTTCTGGATCTGCTGCTTTGGAAAGCAATCCTATCGACTTCAGTGGGACTTTCTTCCAAGTAAGCGCGAGCCGCACGCCTCGGGTCGCAGTCTCTCCGGATCTGGTGGTGTGAACGCGCGGGTGTCCTCTGCCCATCTCCTTCGCAGGCAGCCTGGCAGCCGCGAGAGCCGGGCTTTCCCTCTCTCTCCTCGCACTCTCGCTTGCTCTTTCCGCGCTGCGGGGGCGAGGCGAGGCTGTCTCGGCGTTGCTCAGCCTCCGTCCCCTCCTCCCCGGTCGCCTCGCGGCTGCCTGACATCTGCCGCCTCCGCGCCTGCGACGCGGCTGGCAAACTGGCAGCTCCCTCGTCGCCTTCCCTGCGCCTTTTGTTATCCCGGCCCAAGGAGGGCCCTTTCCAGGGAGCTGCCGGCTGGTGGGTCTGGGCGCCTGGGGAAGAGGCTCGTGGCTGAGCTGCAGGCGCAACTGGGGAAGCGGGGGGCCCCACGAGATCGCGGGAGGGGAATGGGGGACCTGAGCCCCCTACCCCGCGGGAGAGAGCCCTAGGGGAGAAAAGGGGAGCAGCCCCAGCCGGATGGGGGGACCACGGATTCTTCTCAGCGGCTAAGGAGGAGCTTCCAAGAACCCACAAGCCAGGCATGAAGCCCGCTTTCGCTGTTGGTCCCTTGCATCCCCTTTTCAGAGATATACTGCCCCTGAATTTGGAGGCTGCACTTCTGTGGCAGACCTGAAGGAGATCTATACCAGTTCCATACCTATCAGGGCGTGAATAGCCTTTGATAGGCTTTTCCTCCAAGAATGTCCCTACTCCCCCTTTCAAGCCGTCCAGGTTAGTGGCCTTCGCCTCATCCTGTGGCAGCGAGTTCCATACGCTCTTTAAGCCTGTGTTCAAATGAGTCTTTTCTTTTGTTTGCCTTGAATCTGTGGCCAATCAATTCTATTCTGCCCGTGGAAATGACGATACCACAGGGTGCTAGCATCCAAGGATATTGCGGGGGGGGGGGGGACTGGGCAAAGGGGAATCAAGAACCTTGCGGTCTTGATCAGACCAAGGCAATAGAAGAGGGCTGGAATTATGGGGGAGAGATAGGGGGCCTCTCAATGAAATATCCAACACTCACCCCTAACGCCCATCAGTGTTCGCCAGAGCATGGCCCTCTCTGTACAGTAAAGTAAAGTTGCGCCGCTAAGTCGGTGTCGACTCCTGGCGACCACAGATCCCTGTGGTTGTCTTTGGTAGAATACAGGAGGGGTTTACCATTGCCTCCTCCCGCACAGTGTGAAAGGATGCCTTTCCGCATCTTCCTATATCGCTGCTGCCCGTTAGAGGTGTTTCCCGTAGTCTGGGAAACATACCAGAGGAGATTCTAACCAGCTCTGTCGCCTTCTAAAAACAGTCGTTAAGGAGGCAGGAAAGTCCCTCTTGAAGCTTGAATTGTAAGAGGGGGGGTCAAGAAAGGAGCCCCTTACCTTTTGTAGTATAGGTTATGTAAGGAGCTGCGTTATGCCGAGTCAGACTATTCGTCCAACTAGTTCACGATCATCTGCACGGACTAGCAGCAGCTCTCCGGAGTTTCAAGCAAGAGTCTTTCCTAGCCCTACCTGGAAATGCCAGGGCTTGAACCTGGGACCTTCTGCATGCAAAGTAGATGCTCTTCCGCTCAGCCGCTGCCTGTCCTCTCCCCCCACCCCCCACCCACCCCTTTGCTACTGTTCCTAGGAGGCAGAGAGGGCCATGGGCTGGCTAGTGCCCATATCGAGGCGGGTCTTGCATAATTCATTAACGCCCCACCACCACCACCACCATCTCTCACCCTCATAATTCCAGCCGTGGTCTAGTCCAGCATCCTGCTTCCCTCAGTGCTTCCAGGACGCCCACAAGCAGGGCATCAAGAAAATCACCTTCCCCTGCTGTTGGCAATGCTGCCATCCGCTGGTAGTGGTATACTGCCTCTGAACCTGGAGGATCGGTTGAGCTAACGTGGCTTATAAAACCTGCCTCAAAGCCCTGGCACTGCATGGCACGGGTCCTGCAGAGAGGAGCAAATGGGTCTGTGTGCAAAGCTCCAGTTACACCCCTGGGGCTCCTGCAAGGATGTGCCTCCCCCCTACACAGCCCTCCTGGCAAAGGTGAGATCTGAACCCAGCTCTCTCTTGTGCCACAAAGAGTGCAAAGTGTTTCCGATTCAGGAGGCTGTTCCGTCCATATCCATGATCAACAGGAGCGGAGTGCCTGGTGGGGGGGGGGGAGTCGAGGGGACTCTGCACGTGCTCAGAGATCATCCTGTCCTGGGCTCTATCACTAGGTCTTGATCAGCTTGGCTCAAATGCAGCCTTCTTCGCACCCCTCACCCCCCCCCCCCGCCAACTCCATTTCCGCCCTCCAAGCGCCCCTGATGTCAGTGGCAGAAATTCTCTCGAGCAAAAACAATGGAGGACGGGGGATGTTTTTCCTGAGCTCCCAGAAGACAATTAGCAATTCACTGGGAGAGAAGGTGTCACCCAAGTGTCACCGGGAAGCTAACATGACATCTGCTTTGATGGCTCCTCGCTAATATAAACTCCGCTCCGTAGCTTGGTGGGGGCCTCCAAGAAGCTCGGTTGAAAGAGGTCATTCGCAGAAGCTTCTCTGGGCTCCCCTGATCATGGACGCGGAGGTGGCCGGAAGAGGAGGAGGCCTCCGGGTCACTGAAATCAAGGCTGCTGTGAGAGCGGGGCAGCAGCTCCTGTGCAGGGCTCGGTTTCTAAAGCAAGGTTCTCTCAGCCTTGGGTCTCCAGATGGTGTTGGACTACAGCTCCCACCATCCCCCTGCCACAATAGCCTGTGGCTGGGGATGATGGGAGTTGTAGTCCCTATAACCTCATCTGGGGCGGGGGGGGACACCCAAGGTTTAGAACACCTGTTCTAAAGAGAGAGGCGAAAAGCCACATTCTACCACCCGGAAGCACTTCCCTCCAATATGAGATTCGTGCAGGTAGAAAGCCCCAGTTCCTCAGCGGCACTCTTTGGGGGAAAGGAGAAGGCAGTCAGTGTATGCTCAAAAGCTATCCTCCTCATTCTCTCCGTTGTTTCAGAGCTAAAGCTTAGCATCTGAGAAGGGATTCCGGGGCTGACACCTGACTCTAAATTTACTGGCCTAGCAAGATGCAGCTAATTCTCTATTCTACTCCAGGAGGGTGAGCCAAAGCTGGAGATAAGCTGACTTCTCAGTGGTCACTCAGGGACGTTTTAAATGGGAAATTTGAAGCCATAGGCAGCATCAAAAGAGGGGGCCAACCTCCACCCCCAGACATCCGTTTCTACCTTTTGCAGATTAAAAAAAAATCTGCAAAAAAACAAGTTAGTCATTCATTACTGACCTAAGTCCCATTAATGTCAACGAGACTTTGACATGACTAACATCATCTGGATCTTGCACAGTAGGACCTATTTCAGAGAAAAAATGGGGCAACTACCAAACCAGTTAGTCATGACCAAGCATCACAGAAATAAATGGAATATGTTCGTTATAACGTAAGTCACATTAATTTCAATGGCTGACATACAGTATAGAGCAAGGCTACACCCGTGCAGTAAGAAAGCAGCCAAACAGAACTTTCCAACTAACTGGCACCAATGTAGCAGAGAAGTGGCTATATTTGATACCCTCCCCTTCCTCAAGCAGAGGCGCTCTTACTCCTGGACTTCAGGCCAAAGACCAGGGCCTCCACAGCCCCTGGGGCCCCCCAAATCCTCTTTAGTCTGTCCTGGGTGGTGTGGTCGCCTGGCAGAGCATGAGGTTGCTTACCTTGCAAGGAAGGGGGCCCCTCCAAAGGCCTTTAGGTCCAGGCTCCAAAATTACCTAGGTGCACCTCTGTCCTCAGGAAGCCCTTGGTGCCACCCAAAAATATGAACCTGAGGGCTGCAGAGTGCTCAGGGACATATTTCCAGGTGGCATGAAGGACTTCCAGGGGAAGAGGAGAGTGTCAAAAATTGCCGCTTCCCCGCCACACTGCACTGTTGCATCCATGCTTTGTATGGCAGCCACTGACTTTTATGTGACTTCGTTTAGCTTTGACTAATTTAATCTGAACGTTGTTGCCTAATACATTTAGAATGAGTGTGTTAATGTGAAATATGCTAGTTCTCTTTCAGAGGCTTCTTGCAGACAATCAGAAGGGGGGTGGTTTGGGGGTCGGAAGAATTCTTACCCATACTGAGCAGAGCCTTTATTGGGTCCTGCAAGCCCAGCACACGCACGAGAGCCACAGTGGTGAGCCTGGAGCTGGGAAGGCCACCAAGAATCAGAAGAACCTTCACACAATGCACCAAGTGCCAGGAGGCAGAAAGCCCCAAGACATCAGCAGTGCTCTGGTTGGCCACGAGGGGGCAGGAGATGGGCCCAGCCCTATTCAAGCCATTCCTAGCATGGGACCATAGAGTGTGCTGTGCAGAGTGGCACATTCACAGTTAGCTGCCCATCAACTGCAGCGCTGTCTCACAAACATGGCCATTGGGACCTGGAAACACTGTGCAAAGTGGACACACGATCTACAAGCCCAGGTACTGGCACCCTTCTCTTCACTAACCTGGATTAAGACCAAAGGTTAGAAACAGTTACCCAGATTCAGACATCCAGGGCTTGGAGCATTTGCCCTGGTTCACATAAGCATGCAGCCTTGGGTTAGAGGCAGATATCCCAGGTTTAGATGCTTGTGTGAAGAGGCTTAGAATTTAACATGGGGGTCAAAGCTTACCCTCCCCATGTGCTCTGCCCCTTTTGTGACCCCCTAGTATTTTTCCCCTGGTGTGACCACTGTCTGAAGTCTTGAAGACAAGAAACATATTCTCAGCATGGAATTTCACTGTTCCTGGATTTTGATCAAGGGAGTATATGGTGGATATTTTTGCCTGTGTTGACGTAGGCTTGGCTGTGAAAGACCTGAAAATACAACTGGGATCTGGAGGGCTACTAAATGGGGAGGGACAGGCAGATAGGGAGGAGGGAAACTCCATATCTGCAGCTTAGGAACATGGGAATCTGCCTTCTACTGAGTCAGACCATTGGTCTATCTAGCTCAGCATTGTCTTCACAGACTGGCAGTGGCTTCTCCAAGGTTGCAGGCAGGAATCTCTCTCAACCCTATCTTGGAGAAACCAGGGAGGGAACTTGGAACCTTCTGCTCTTCCCAGAGTAGCTCCATCCCCAGAGGACAATATCTTACAGTGCTCACACTTCTAGTCTCCCTTGCATATGCAACCAGGGCAGGCCCTGCTTAGCTAAGGGGACAAGTCATGCTTGCTGCTACCACAAGACCAGAGCTTCTCTGAGTATTATCCACAGTGCACCCCAAACTAGGTCTTGTGGTAGCAAGCACGAATTGCCCTTTTAAGGGAGGAGAGCTGGTCTTGTGGTAGCAAGCATGAACTGCCCCCTCCCCTTTGCTAAGCAAGGTCCACCCTGGTTTGCATTTGAATGGGAGATGACGTGTGAGCATTTGAAGATATTCCCCTTACGAGATGGGGCCGTTCCGGGAAGAGCATCTACATGTTTGCATGCAGAAGGTTCCAATTTCCCTTCCAGGCATCTCCAAGACAGCGATGAAAGAGATTCCTGCCTACAGTATTGGAGAAGCCACTGCCAGTCTGTGAAGACAATACTGAGCTAGATGGACCAATGGTCTGATTCGGTATATGGCAGCTTCTTATGTACCACATCCTGCTGGTGCAGAGGACAGGAATGGCCCTTCCATGAGGTAAGGTGAGATAGTTGCCTCTGGCACCAGATTATTTGGGCACCAGAGAGGTAGCAACATGCCCTCCTGCCTCCCACTTTAAAAAGAAGAAGCACAAGATGGGAAGGAGGGCGCACCCAAGGGTGGGTGGCATTTGGCGCCCGGCCTCAGGTCTGCAGGTAGACCTGCCTCAGGTGTAGTCTTGAGCCACCTCTGGTAGAAGACCCAGCTGAAAGACACAATGGAGATCCAAAGACATGAAATGTAATTTCTTTTTGCACCCCTTTCCCTTTCTTACCATACTTCGCATTTTTGGAAAACCATCTCGCACCAAGCCAAGCCTCCAGACTTTCTCTTGACTGGCCTAAGCAGCTGAGCCTTTGCAATGGCAGTAAGTTCAGGTCAGCTTCGAAGACCTGGAGATGAAATGCCTGTTGCTCATTCTTCACAGGAGGGAGGGACACAGGAAAGGTAGGCTCCCTCTGTGTTTATCTAGACTTCACCTTCCTTTCAAGCATTCTTCCCTCTGAGGAATAAGTGGCATGCATTTCATCTTCATTTTTTAGAAGCTGACCGGCCTTGTCACAATACAGGTTCATCTAGCCCAGTAGGTTGCTTCCTTAAAAGCTCTTTAAGATGTCAAAGTGTTTTGACTGGAGATTCCATCAGCAGATCCAGGTTGGGACTTTTTGCAGAGAAAAGAGATGCTCTCGGCCGCTGAAATGCGAGCCTTCCTCAAAGATACTTCCTCAAAGATACTCTTTGGGAAGCAGGGTGCCCCAGTGGTGATGCTTTGAACCTATGGATCTGCCTTATATTGATGCAGACTGTCGGTCTGTCTAGCTCATGACTGCTCAGCTTCAGCCCTCCTGCAGATGTTGGCCTACAACTCCCATAATCCCTGGCTATTGGCCACTATGGTTGGGGATGATGGGACTTGTAGTCCAAAAACCATGGGGCGGGGTTGGTCAAAATTGAGCAGGCCTGGTAGCCCAATGGCTATCTAAGATATCTTGCAATGCTACTGCCTCAAATCATTTTAACTGGCAATGCCAGTGATTGAATTTGAGACTAGCAGGACATGGCCTCTATTGCCAATTTATGGCACCTTCCACAATGCCTTATCCCCATATAGCAGGGCTGCATAACTTCAGCCCTCTAGCTGTGGTTAGACTACAACTCCCATCATCCCCAGCCACAGTGGCCAATAATCAGGGGTGGTGGAAGTTGTAGTCTAACATCTGCAGAAGAACCAATGTTGTTCAACCCTGTCCTATAGCTTCCTTCTTTCCCTAGCTTTCCCTTTCCCCAGCTGAGGGCTATTAAGTACTGCTAGAGGTTACTGATTATCTTCTGTCTTGTCTGCTTCCATGAATAGCTTTGATAGCAAATAAGGTCATTCACACAATCAAAAACCATGTTCAGCCCTGGTTTGGGAGCTGTGTGTGCTCCGAGTTTTTGGTTGTGTGGAAGCAAGGTAGGAGGAAAACCTGGGTAGAACTGATTGATGCTCTACACACTATCAGTGTGTGGAGCCTTACCGGGCTCTGAGGCGAGAGTGAGCTTAGCCTGCTCCCTGCGCAGACAAGCCAGCATGGTGTAGTGGTTAGAGTGCTGGGCTAGGACCAGGGAGACCCGAGTTCAAATCCCCATTCAGCCATGATACTAGCTGGGTGACTCTGGGCCAGTCACTTCTCTCTCAGCCTAACCTACTTCACAGGGTTGTTGTGAGGAGAAACTACATTGCTCTGGGCTCCTTGGAGGAAGAACGGGATATAAAATGTAATAAATGAATGAATGAATGAATGAAAATAAAGCAGGGAGCCATCACTGCAGACAAGCAGGGAGCCATTGGCTGCCCACATGACTACTGGATCCATGACGGAGCTGGTAGGGGCGGTGGGGATCAGGGGCCACCTGGCCCCCGGAAGCCCAAGGATGCCCCATGTGAGCAGATGGAGCATTCTGGGGAGATCCCCGGGGCTGGGAGGCTTGTATTAGGCTCCCGGTCGGGGGCCTCCTCGTGAGTCACTGCAGCGCAAAGACATGCTGCGGAATCTCACACCCCAAAAGCCCAGGTTAACAGAGTGCTCGCTCTGTTAACCTGGTTTGAGGAAAGGCAGAATAAAGTGGGCTAGCCACTTTGGAACCACCGGGCTTGCTTGCAAGCCCGGAGGTTCTCACGATCCACAAAAACCGGGCTGGACTCCCTTAGCCTGATTTCTGTAGGTCGTGGGAATAGCTTCATTGTGTGGAAGCAAGGTAGGAGGGAAAGCTACCCAGGTTTTCCTCTTACCTGGCTTCCACACAACCAAAAACTGGGAGCACACACAGCTCCCAAGCCTGGGCTGAACACAGTTGTTGATTGTCTGTATCTGGATGCATTCCAACCAAGATCTCCTCTTCTCTCTTCCACAAACATGGCTGCTCTTGAAAGAGTCCAGCTTAGTCTTTGAAAAAGGGTTGAAGTCCTCTGGATTAGGAGTTCTTAAATTTGGGTACCCAGATGTTATTGGATGACTACTCCCATCATCCCCAGCCATGATGGCTGAGGGCCATTGCAGGGATCTGCAAACAAATTCACCCTAAAATTGATTTGCAAATATTCGCATTGATAGCCTCCTAATACACACACACACACACACACACACACACGGAAGATATATATAAACAAATGCTATAAGCAGCAAACCCATTTCTACTGGGTTAAAAGGAACAGCCAACTTGCTGAAGCATGAATATAGATTACAATCTAATTAACACATTTCGTCTGTCTCTTCCTTTGTAAAAGTTCCTCTTTTGAATCTTTGTCCTTGACAAGTGTATAGCTAGAACAATAATGCAACTGCTCACATCAATGTCCCATCAAAGCCCTTGCCAGAAAATATGTGCTACTTAGAGTTGCCTGTTTGATTTCTTTGTTAAATCCAGTTACCTGTGAGAATCCAAAAGTAACAGCAGGGCAATAGATTTATTAAGACCATCTAAAAGGTCAATAACATGAAAAGGTGTTTATTAGCCCTTATAAAAATGCTATCCTACTGTTACTTTTGGATTTTTCCCTTCCGAGGGATCAACGTGGCTACCGAAAAGATGTGATTTTTTTTCTTTAATAAGCTAGTTCATGGCTTTCATGCCTTCACTGGAAAAACCAGAGGAGAAAGCCTGGCATTGGTTAGAAATTATGTGCCTATGTTTCATATCTTGTAAAAAAATAAAATACACAGTTTGAAGTGTAAGATATTTGTATTCAAATTGGCTTGTGGTAGCCAGGGATAGGGTAGAATTCACACATTGTTCTTGCCCTGAACCCTTGGATGGAGGCAGAGGTTATAATTCCAAAGAATTAATAAAGTACCCCTGGAATCTTGCCTGCAGGTTCTACATTCAGCCCTCATCTTCTCCGATATGTAAAAATACTGCTTGTCTGACACTCTTTGATGGCTCTCTAGAATTTAAAGCGTGGGACTCATTTCAAAACAAGACATGCACTTCAATTCAGAATAATTACACTGCTGTAAAAATATGTTGAGTTACTATTAGATTTGGGATCAATTCAATTGGTTTATCAATTCATTTTCTTCTGTAAGAAATGCATAAATCCAGGGTCAGCGGGAACTCTTCAAAATCAGTCTAATCCCACCACACTTAAACATGAATGTTATTGCAAGCTTTTCTAGGCAAGGCCTTAATCCACCAGATGCATGATACTGTTGGAAAGGGAGAGAGGATAAGCAGCATGAGATAGGAGCAAGTCCTGGTTTCAGATTTCAGTTCAGACATGAACGGCCACTATGGCCTTAGCCAAGCTGTGGTTTCTCAGCCTCAGTTTCTCAACTGAGGAAAATAATCCTGATCTGTTCTTTTGAGAATTGCTGAGATGTGCAAAGCTCTTTGCGCATTTCCAGAAAGTGCTATATACATCATTGATATCACAACTACTTTTGGTATTGTGAATTGATTGCTGAGTAGTAGTATAGTATAGTATAGTATAGTATAGTATAGTATAGTATAGTAAAAGTAAAGTTGTGCCATCGAGTTGGTGTCAACTCCTGGCGACCACAGAGCCCTGTAGTTTTCTTTGGTAGAATACAGGATGGGTTTATTATTTCTTGTTTACACAGTCAGACAGGTGTTATTGACTGGTTTGTTTTATCCAGACATCGAGTCCTTCCCAAGGACCTGGGATGCCAGAATTTTATTGTCAATTGTTATAGATATCGTCGCAGAATATAGGCTGTTCCCAGTAAAGCTGCTTTATTACTACTACTACTACTACTACTACTACTATTATTATTATTATTATTATTATTACATTTCTATCCCACTCTTCCTCCAAGGAGCTACATGCTTAAGTTTCTCTTTCACAACAACCCTGTGAAGTAGGCTAGGCTGAGAGAGAAGTGACTGGCCCAGAGTCACCAGCTAATATTATGGCTGAATGGGGATTTGAACTTGGGTCTCCCCGGTCCTAGTCCAGCACTCTAACCACTATACCACACTGGCTCTCATTTACCATTTACCATTGCTATCTCCTGCACAGTGTGAGATTATGCCTTTCAGCATCTTCCTATATTGCTGCTGCCTGATATAGGTGTTTCCCATTGTCTGGGAAACATACCAGCAGGGATTCGAACCAGCAACCTCTTGCTCCCTAGGCAAGTTACTTCCCCACTGCACCATTAGGTGGTAGTAGTAGTAGTAATTTAGGTAAGACACAGGCCCCCTCTCCCCTAGCTACGCCCCTGCCCCACACTTCCTCACAGATTTCATTCAGCAGTGTGCAAGGTCTTTTGCACACAACCATCTGGGGGTGTTTGGGGGAAGGAAAGAACTACTACCCTGATTCCCACAGTTGATCAGATTCTCCATTTGTATCTGGTCACTCACTACCCAGATGTTTACAGCAAGGTCTTTGTCCATGATGAGAAAAAAGGAACTAGGTCCTCCAAGTACCTCATGATGCATTGCGTTCCCAGTGGACAGGCAGCCCTCAGTACAGCAGCAGCCATCCTTTTTCACTGGCCCCTCTGACCACAGAACTCTATGATAAATATGGCCACTGGCAGCCAGGAACAGTTTTAAACAGCAAATTCAACACACAAACTCCAAGGGCACCTGCTGGTTTTGTCCTGCTTGCAGCCATGGCTGCCACATTGTGGAGAGCCCAGGGAGGGGAGGGGGATTCCTATAATTCACCGTGACACATGGCAGCGTGTCCCGGCACCCTGACCCCCGGAGCTGCTGGGAACACAGCCTGTCGTCTGGGCAGGAGAAGGGAGGCCAATCATCTGTGGGGAAGGTAAGTGAAACCCGCTGTCCCCACAGACCTCCCCAGAGCCCTTCTCACTGATAGTGAGAAGAGCTCCACTCAGTAGGTAGCCTTAGTCAAACTACTGTTTCAGCCCTCACCTGCAAAATGGGGATAATAATATGGACCTATCTTTTTTAAAAAATATATTTATTTATTTATTTATTTATTTACATTTTATATCCCACTCTTCCTCCAAGTTGCCCAGAGCGGTGTACTACGTACTTAAGTTTCTCCTTAATCTTGTAGGATTGTTGTAAGTATTACGGTGACAAACTTATGAGAGTGCTTCAAACACTGTGGAGTGCTATAGCTATTATTTCTTGTTTACACAGTCAGACAGGTGTTATTGACTGGTTTGTTTTATCCAGACATTGAGTCCTTCCCAAGGACCTGGGATGGCTGAATTTTATTATCAATATCATCATCATCATCGTTGTTGTTGTTGTTATAGATATCATCGTAGAATATAGGCTGTTCCCAGTAAAGTTGCTTTTTGTAATTGGCCGATGGTGGTTTCTGTGGCCCCTATGGTGTTGAGGTACTCTTCAAGGTCTTTTGGAATTGCACCTAAGGTGCCAATTACTACTGGGATTAACTTGGTCTTCTTCTGCCACAGCCTTTCAGTTTCAATTTGTAGATCTTTGTATTTTGTTGTTTTTCCTATTTCTTTTTCTTCTATTCTGCTATCCCCTGGTATAGCTGTGTCGATTATTTTAACTTGTTTTAATTTCTTCTCGACTACAGTTATATCTGGTGTATTGTGTGGCAGTTGTTGTTGTTGTTGTTATTATTATTATTATTTAGTATGGTTTTGGATTTGGCTATGCGGGCAGAAGTATCTTAAACTCACTTACATCCATGACTTAGAATTAAATTCTACATGGGTTTATTTCCCTTTAGTTTAGGATAGGATTAGTCCCATTCTCGGATTTCTGTTGTTTTAGCCCTTTACTTAATAGGGGAACCTGAACTCCTCTCCTGCTATCTTTACACCCCCTGTGATTTCCCGATTTCCCCAGACCTCAGGCCCTGAATGACTGCCACAGGTAGACCCTGAATACTGAGCGACATGGTTCTTTCAATTTTCTTCCCCAATTGAAAACAAATGTGGCTTGATGTTATTAATGCTCAGGGGGTTGTAGCAGAAAAGGAACTGTCCCTCCTTTAAATTGAGGCTGATGGATATGATTTTTTTTTTTTTTGACTCCCTGCAGGTGTGGCTTGGCTTACTTGAGGCATCTTCAGTTCTTTGCTCTGCAACATACTTTTGTTTTGTTTTTATTTCTGCCTTTTGTTTCACTGCAGTCTAGAGTGGCCAGGTTGGCGGCCCTTGTCTTGAGCGGGTTAGGCTGGATGGCCTTTGGGTGCACTTCAAATCGTCTGCATTCTAAACCATGATACTTGCTGGGTGACTCTGGGCCAGTCACTTCTCTCTCAGCCTAACCTACTTCACAAGGTTGCTGTGAGGAGGAACTTGAGTATGTAGTACTCCTAGGCTCCTTGGAGGAAGCGCAGGATATAAAATGTATAACAACAACAACAACAACTGGCTAAGTATCTACCATTTTGGGCTGCTTCAGAATCCTACAAGGAACAATTGAGGACCAAAGTGGCTGGATTGTGTTAACTTCAGAAGGTGCTCTTAATGAGTAATACCATTGATACTGTTCCCCAAACTCACTTTGTGCAGAGCCCTGGAATCTATTATCCACTCCAATACCACCTCCCCAGAACATGTGGCCTCTCTTTATTTATTCTATTTAACATCCCGCTCTTCCTCCAAGCAGCCCAGAGCGGTGTACTACATAATTAGGTTCCTCCTCACAACAACCCTGTGAAGTAGGTTAAGCTGAGAGAGAAGTGACTGGCAGAGTCACCCAGCTAGTTTTATGGCTGAATGGGGATTTGAACTCGGGTCTCCCCGTCCTAGTCCAGCACTCTAGCCACTACATCACGCTGGCTCCTTAGCGGCTGATACAAGAGAGGTAAGAAATCAGTGCCTCTGAGCGTGTGCAAAGCACCTTCTCTGGTCCCGCCCCGCCCCAAAACACAGCCAATCCTCATACAAGTAGGAGTAAGGAGCAGGGTTTCCGGACAGGGCTGAGTCCCAGCGCTTCTTTTCATCCCCGCCCCGCTTTTTAAAATAACTCAATGGCGCCCCGATTGTCTCCTCCTTGAAGCTTTGGCTGGAGGGCGCCTTTCCTTCCGCCTTGGCCTCCCTGAACTTCCTTGTTGATGCAGAGCGGGCGTGGCAGGAACCTGACGCCTGGTCCGTGCGCTCTGTCGACTCTCCGGCGCGCGTTTGTTTTGTTTGGAGAGGCGCGTCTCTGAGCTCCTTTTTGACGCTCGGAGAAGATTTGGGGAGCCAAAACCCCAGACAGAAAGCAAAGAAAACACGCTCGGCTGCCTCACGCCCAAGTGCACACACTACACTAACAAGGAGTGAGCTCTCTCCCTCTGTTCACACCGCAAACAGGTTGGGTGCACACAGCGCAGCGGCGGCGAGGAGGAGATGGCCTGACATTGCATGCGGGGAGAGGAGGAGGCGGCGGGAAAGGCCTCGGAAGACAGGCCAGATTGCTTCCCAGCGGTAGTCTGTGTTATTTCACCGGGCGGGCCTCAGGACAACCCAGAGAAGTCGAGAGGATCCGCAGCTCAGCCGCACATGGCCGGCTTCTTGGGAAAGGGGCCTTGACGCATCCTGCGCCCCCTCGTGGTGTCACTTCCCCTGCGGCTTGTTTTGTTTTCATCCCGACCTTCCTCCGGGGAGCGCTAAGGGCCCGGCGTGTGCCCCCCCCCCGCCCCAATTCTGTCCTCACAACAACCCTGGGAGGTAGGCTAGGGTGAGAGATAGAAACCGGCTCAAGGGTGAGCTGAGAGAGGATTTGAGTTTTCAAATTAAAAAATGGAGTGTTCCCAGGCCTACTCTGTCTGCTATACCAAGCTGGCTCCTAATTGTAGGTACACATCCAAGGTTTAAGTTTACAACTAATACTGTGCATAGATACTGTGAGCTCTCTGTGGAAGGTACATTCAGGGGCAAATCCGGGTTTACCTCTACATATTGAGCCTATTCCGACAGTCACTGGAAAGCAGGCTAAGCGAGCCTAGCCTGCTTTCCAGTGAGTGTCAGAACCACCTGGCTTGCAGGTGAGCCCAAGGCAGCTAGCCCACCTAAGGCAGCTAGCCCAAGGCAGCTAGCCCACCTAAATCCCCCTACCCTTAAACGAAGTTAACGAAGCAAGTGCTCCATTAACCTTGGTTTTTATGCTGGTGTGACACACGAGTGCGGCCCCCAATCCCCGCAGCCTCCACCGGCTATGTGGCGGAGCCAGTAGTTGTGTGGGCGGCCGATCCTGCAGGCCTGATCATCTGCAGGGAGAGCAGGCTAAGCCTACTCTCCCTGCAGAGCCCGGCAAAGCGCTTCACACGGTTTTTGTGAATAGCCCCAATGAGGCGCTTCACACAATTAGAAGCGCCTCGTTGAGGCTATTCACATGAGCGTGCAGAATCAGGCTAAGGGAGTCCAGCCCGGTTTTGCACGCTCGTGTGAACCACCAGGATCACGCCTGATCCCGGTGGCTACACAGCAGCAAACCCACCTATGTAGCCTCCTTCTCGCGGTGCATTCTTGGGAGCAGTGGGGTGCATGGCGGTGTGTACTCGTACCCGTACTCAGGAGTTGCAGGGGAAGCTGCCACTCATCTGGGCAGGCGATCCCCCTGCCCAGGGAAGGAAACATGATCGTCTGAGGGGAAGATATGCTAAACTTGCCTTCCCTGCTCTTCTCACATGAGAAGAGCTCCAGTCAAAAACTCTGTTCTACCCAGGTTTGGGAGCTGTGTGTGCTCCCAATTTTTGGTTGTGTGGAAGCAAGGTAGGAGGAAAACCTGAGTAGCTTTCCTTCTTACCTTGCTTCCACACAATCACTTCTACCCAGGTTTTCCTCTTACCTTGCTTCCACACAACCAAATATCGGGAGCACACGCAGCTCCTGAACCTGGGTAAAACACCGTTTTTGATTGTGTGAATGGCCTCAAAAGATTAGTGTGAGGGTTCTTTAGGCCAGAAGACATACAGTAGCTGCCAGGTAAGCTTAAGCCGGACACCTCCTTGGAAAAGAAGGAGGTGCATGAGCAACTTGTCTCTTTTCCTCCCACCCCACCTCCGCCAATGGGTACCATTCTGGTTGGTTCTCCTGGTTTGAATTGGTCTAGAGTAGCAAAGACTCAGTGGCATTCGACTTAAGAGAAGTGGGAGGATGCTTAGCTATTTACACTTCAAGTGTGAGAGCGAGGCATAAAGACTGCACTGGGGATTTCTGAATGAATTGTTGAATATTAGAGTTGGAAAGACCTTGGGGGTCTGCTAGTCCAGGTCCTGGTTTCAGATAGAAGGAGATAATGGCTATGAGTATGATCTCTGCTAAACAGAACCTCCATGTTCAGAAGCAATATATCTCGGTCAACCAGATGCTGGAGGCAAAGGGGGGCCCTCCCTTTCTTGCCTTGGTGCTTGGCTTCACTGAAGGTGTCTCGCCAGCCTGTGGAATATTGGCCTAGACTCAATTCCTCATCTTCTCATCTCATTGGCTGATATAGGCAGCAAACCCGTTAAACTGGTGTTTTACTTTGGAAAACCTCTTTGTCAATCGGATTAAGGTCACAATCCATTGGGAAGTTCTCCTCCAAAACCCCATTCACAGGAATGAAAGCTCCTGGAAATTATGGCAGATATTCATTTCAGTTTGGCTTTTGCAGGAGAACTTCCAGATCACGTACTCTGATTAAGCTAGGTGTGTTATGTTTATAATGGGAACTGGTTTGTGTGTATGTGTTTGTCTTTTTCGTGTACATTTAGTGCAGAGAAGCTTTCTAATTTTTTAGCTTGCTTTCCTGATGAAAAGTAAGCTTATGAGATCACCCGACGTGTGTGTGTGTGTGTGTGTGTGTGTGTGTGTGTGTGTCCCCCTATCAACTTCACAATGCCTGGACCAGTATCAACCAAATTGGGTACAGTTGTAGGAAAACATAAAGGTAAAGTGTGCTTTTGAGTCAGTGTCAGCTCCTGGCGCCCACAGAGCCCTGTGGTTGTCTTTGGTAGAATACAGGAGGGGTTTACCATTGCCTCCTCCCACGCAGTATGAGATGATGCCTTTCAGCATCTTCCTATATCGCTGCTGACTGATATAGGTGTTTCCCATAGTCTGGAAAACATACCAGCAGGGATTCGAACCAGCAACCTCGGGCTTGCTAAGTCAAGTCATTTCCCCACTGCTCATAGGGACACCTTTATGGCATAATTTGTGATTATGTCTTCCACCCCAATTCAACATGACAGATGTGTAAATGGCGCAGGAGGGCTAACTTGTGGGCAGTCTAACCAATTTGAACCGAATTTGCTACAGTTGTAGTGAGGAACATATGGGGGCACATCAACAGCATCGTTTGTGGTAATGTCATCCACCCCAGTTCAAGATGGTGGATGCATAAACGTTTGAGGCACATGTGGGCTAACGTGTGGGCCTTCTAACCGATTTGAACCAAATTTGGTACAGTTGTAGTGAGTGACACACAGAACACCTCAAAGACATAGTTTGTGATTATGTCATCTACCCCATTAAAAATGGTGGCTGCATGAATGTTTAAGGCTTAACTGGGCTAACTTATGAACTGCCTAACTGGTTTGAACCAAATCTGCTTCCACTGTAGGGACACATAGGGATGGCTCACGGGCGTAGTTTGTAATGGTGTCATCCACCCCAATTCAAGATGGCAAATGTGTGAACATTTGAGGCGCAAATGGGCTAACTAAATTGTGGACCACCTAACTGATTTGAACAAAATTTGGTGCCGTTGTAGTGAGTGACACAAAGGGAAACCTCAATGGTGTAGTTTGTGATGATGTCATCCACCCCAGTTCAATATGGCAGACATGTGAACGTTTGAAGCACAAGAGGGATAACTTGTAGACTGCCTAACCAATTTGAACCAAATTTGCTAACAGCTGTAGGGACACACAGAGACACCTCAGTGGCATAGTTTGTGGTGGTGATGTCATTCACCCCAATTCCAGATGGTGGATGTGTGAAGGTTTGAGGTGCAAGTGGGAACTGATTTGGACCAGTTGGTCCAAACTGCTTTGGTACAGTTGTAGGGACATATAGGGACACCTCAAAGGCATGGTTTGTGATGATGTCATCCACCCCAGTTGAAGATGGCAGACACATGAACATCTGAGGCACAAGTGGGCTTACTTGTGAAGTTCTTGACCAATTTGAACCAAATTTAGTCCAGCTGTAGAGAAAATGATAGGAAAGTAGGCAGATCAGTTCTTAGCAGAACATCTTGTTTTCTTATATTGTTCACCCATGTTTCTTTTTTAACTACTATTTATGTTCTTATAGCAGGCATCCATTGTGACTGAGGATGATGGGAGTTGTAGTCCATCCAATGTTGTAGAGATCCAAAGATCCTATATTCTTACCTTCCTATATTTGTGATTATTTGTATTTCCCAAACCTACTAGTCCAGTGACATTCACAATTTCATCTATTTGGTGGAGGGAAGCCACCGCATGATTATATAAGTGTTTCCTAACATCCTCTGAAGTAGTGTAAATGAGTAAGATGATTGCAGTCATTCAGATGGGAGAAACCAATATCAGACACCCAGACTAATTTGAATGGGAATACTCATGAGTAATTTGGTCTGGATGTCAGCCATGATGACTTCCTCCAGGGTTACAGGTTCAGATTTGAGAAAGGAAAGGGAAATAAAGACATTTCAGCTGTGTGTGGGAAGGGGAAATTCTCATCAAGTTTAAAGGCTTCTTCTTGTAAGCAGTTGAGATTCAAATTGGAAAAATCAATTTGTGGTTGCATTTTTGTATCTCATAATAGCAATGTTATCAGTACAGATCAGTTAAAAAAACATTTTTTAAAGGAAAGGGATTTGTGTTCTTGGCATCCTCACCTACTACATTAGTCCCATTTCTGAATTTTGTTTATAACCATAATAAAAAATAGACACTTTTGTTCTCAAAGGCAACATTCAAATAGGAGTGGGAGCACAATTCAGTTTCCAGGATGCTCTGTTGTTGACTTGGAAGTCATTATTCTTTAGCAAAAAGATTTCAAAGGGGGGATTCAGAGTGAAAATGCTAAATCCTAATGTTTGCTGAAGTTTGATTCTATCCATTCAGGCTTGAATGGAGATAATGGCTTCCACTCCCACTACAAGTGTTAATGAACACAGCAAAGCTGTTAAGATTGCATTATCACCACGATTGTGAATTGTCATTTTGTTTATCTTATATATACATTTAAGATTTACATAGAATTGTCATAGTCTTGCTTTTCATGGCCATCCTCCCCCCACACACACCCCCAATTTACAATTTTAAAAAATTCTGTTCTAACACACATACCTACCAACTGGAGAACAGTTCATATATCTGATGAATTGCCCTCCTCTTCATGGAAGCTTATGCCACAATAAAGTCTTTAAGGTGTCACAAGACTCTTTGTTATGTTTCCATAGTCATTCAGTCTATAGAACTAGTATGTTGATCAATGCTCATATGTAGGTTCTCCTGGGGGTTAATCGCATGTGGTTACCAGATCGGGGAGGACACCCCCCTCAATTATTTTTAAGTAAATCAAGCCCCTGCCTTTCCCCCACAAAAAGAGCGATTTTTGTATCTCACAACAACCCTGCAAGGTAGGCTAAGTTGAACAAGAATGACTTATATTTGGGAGATTTGTAACTAGAGATGAATGTGAAGATTCCAGTGTTCTAGTCCTTGCATCATGCAGGTCTTTAGTATGGACTACACATCCATATTTACAAAAGTGATACCAAACGTTATGTATCTAACCCACACTTAAGTGTCCCTATTGAATAAGCTTTGCACTAGCATTAGGTACGGTATTATGTAGTTATAAGTGCCACTTATCCACATAAAATTGACATAAACATTTCCTTATCATTTGACACAGTGGTACAGATGGCCAGGCTGTCCTGGGATGGGAGAGACCATCTTTGGTAAATTTGGTCATCTGAATAGAATGGGTTCACTCAAAATAGGGAACTGACTGGTTTTTGCAGTGTGTGAATGCCATGGGCAGTTTATGATTAATTACAAATATTACTGGAGTGGATTTATCATCATCATCATCATTTGCAGGGAGTGTTATTTAGAGAAAATTCAAAGTTGGCATCCCCCACTACCTACATCACCTGCAGTTTCAAGGATTTATCTTTCTGCCACCTGATGTCTCTGCAGGTGTAGAGCAAGCCTAAAAACAACTCCTTCCTGTGCACCCATCACCAGCTGATGCTACCTGCACAAGGCCTGGTCTATTCATGCCAGAATGAGGACTGCACCACTTGAAACATCAGGGGAGAATGGAGGTAGGATGGACTGCACCACTTCAAATAGCAGGCGAAAACCAAATATTGTTGAATGTTGATTCACTTAAAATCCCTTGCAAATAGAAAACTAGGCACCAGGGACAAGATTCAAGTCCAGCCCTCTCCCTGCTGTGCTAGTTTTCTAATTACAGGGTGGTGGTCCACAAGGGGAGCCTTCAAAAATGTAGCTCCCCTCCTCTATTCAGAAATGTTACAATCTAATCCCCAGTGGCACCTCCAGAAAAGAAAAGGAAAGGGGGGGAAAGAGTGGGACACAGAAGTCAGCGTGGGGGGCAACAACTTTTCTAAGGGGACACTCACCCACCTTTACCCCCCACCCCCTGGAACCACCCTTGCCATTTCCCCTCATTCTTCTGCCTCATGGGTTCACCTGTGAAGAACATGCACGTGTGTACGCCCAGCAGCACAAAGCAAACAGCTAAGCCTCACCGTGGAAAGCGGTCTGTGGCCACGGAAGGGCTCTGGTGCCAGAGCGGCGTGGCAGAGGGCGAGCTTTCCCTTTTTATGTACTATCCCTGATGCGTGTACGTGTGAACGCAACATAAAGCCAAGGCTGATGCCTGTTCTCCGGCGCTGCGGCAGACAGGGACGAGCCTCTCCTGTCTCCTTCTAATACTGATTGAAATGTTCAGCCTTCGCTTTGCGCTCTCTCTCTCTCTCTCTTGCTCGCTCGCTCGCTCTGGTTGGTAATCCTCCCTTTGAATGCCAAGCACAAACGCGTCCCTCCAGACCGCCTCGCCAAAACAGAGCGTAAACTCTCTAATTAGCAACGTGTTCCATCATTAAGGAGCCCTGCTGAGAATTTCTATTTAATAATGGTCTTAAATTAGTTATGATGGTAAATACTCATCGGAAAATTCAACATCTAAAACCATCTACGATCTGGAAGGGCTCCAGCCAGCCTGTAATCTCGTGGAACCCACAAACGACCCCAAAGCGGAGCATTATAACGAAACTCTTTTGGGCCACCGATGTGGAGACAGCTCGGGCGGGGGCGGCGGGGGGGTGTTAATTAGGTTAGCCTCTAAATCGTCTGCTTTGACAAATATTTAGAAATAAACAAGTACCCGGGCGGGGTTGGGGAGGGGGGATGATAAATGCACGCGACAAAGGGCGGATGTGGGCGAGGGGGGTTAGCACAGAAACCTTAGAAAGCTTTGCTTCTAATCTTGTACCAGGCGGTTGGGGGCGGAATGTTTTGTTTTCCAATCGGAAGGCAGGCCATTATTCCAGAGCTTCATTTCTGACAGGACTCTGCCTCGAAATCTGAGGCCCACTCTCTGACCATGTGCAGAGTGCATTTCCCTAGACAAGGAGAAAATCGCAACCAACTCTTCAGACATCTGGAACTGAGGAGGCAAAGGATAACTGCTTCTAAACTTACACATGAAGTCATCGATGATCAGCTGGCATCCTGAAGGAAATGTTGCGATTCCACGGGACTCCAAAGAGAGGACCCGTTTTCAGGGACAACTTTAGTTTGTGTTTTGTTCTTTCTTTAAAAAGTCTGTTGGCTCTAGTCCTCATTGAGGATCTCTGTCTGGGCTAGAGCAGTAGACAGCAGTAGTCCAACGCATTGTCTTAGGAAAGTGCCTTCCACAAAGAAAGTAGCATGTCATTTTAATTGGTTCGAGTTTTGTCACATGGTCTATGATGTGAAAGGGATTTATTTTGGGTCTGAAGCAGGATTCAGTCAGGTGAGTCCCCCCAGACAGAAGCCGCCCGCTTCACTGAAGACTAGGCCAACATCTCTCTGCCTTACCTCCCCCGAGTTTTGGAAGAATACACTGAGATTCCGCCCCACTCCAGTCATAAGGACAGCCCTGCTGGATCAGGCCCAAGGCCCAGCTAGTCCAGCATCCTGTTTCACATGGTGGCCCACCAGATGCCGCTGGAAGCCACAGGCAGGAGTTGAGGGCATGCCCTCTGTCCTGCTGTTACTCCCCTGCAACTGGTACTCAGTTGCTTGGACATCTTCTAAGATAGGGGCAGAATGCAAATATAATCAAGTTGTTTTTTTTTTTAAAAATGTCGCCAGGTTTTGGAATCTATCAACGAGAAGCAAGATAAACCCCGACACATCATTTATTCAAACATTTCAGCAAGAGCAGCTATGAAGAAGCAAACAGAACCCTTGTTTCCATTCAGGAATGCAGGGGTGCGAACAGAGGGAAAACGTGAGGACTAAATTATTTTTATGTTGTTGTGGCGGGGCCGAGGAAAGGGTTTGCAGGGGTGGGTTTCCCTTGGGGGAGAGATGGGTTTTCTTGAAGCGGAGAGTTTGGGAAGAAGGGCTTTTAGAGGGAGGAAATGGGTTTCCCTGGTTGAGGGGGGGGGGAGATAAGGGTTTTTGTCGGGGGAGTTCCGTAAAATGAGGAGACTCCTCAAATGCTTAGGCTCTGCATCCCTGTAGTAATGTGAGGTTATTCTTGCTCTTACAGGGAGAGCTGTTCGCAGCTTCAAAAGCCAAGTACAACGCATCCGGCAGTTGTGCAGGTAGTTCTCCTGCGCAAGCAAATCCTGTTGGAATGAAAGAGAGCTGCGCAAGAACGCTAGCACCTGGCTCCTTGCCCAAGAACGCCCTAGAAAGCTTGCTCAGCTCCTTCTATTTCAATAAGCTTGCTCCAGTGCAGGGGTATAGCTAAGGGAGAGGAGAACCGTGTTCACCCCTCGCTCTGGCGGGTCCCTCGGAGAGAGGGCAATAATGAAGAAAAGAGGGAGGGGTGGAGCTGGGGGCCCCTCAGGAGCTGGGGGCCGGGGTTCTTTGAATCCATTCGCTCAATTCTAGTGACACCCCTGCTCCAGAGACGTGCCCATTTCTGGGAAGGATGACAAATCTGATAAGCGAAAACAAAGCAAGAACTGCACCACTTCAGAGGCTGTGGGAGAACTCCTTGCTAACTCGGCAAAGAGGCATCTTTTAAAGCGGAAGCTCTCTTCTATTTCGCCAGGAGAGAGCAACTATCTACTTTCAGCCCAAGATAGCGTCTCTCCAGTGGCTGGTGCTAGTGTTGTCCTTGTGTTTCTTTTCAAATTTGGAGCTCCTTGGGGCAGGGAACCTTATTTTCTCCTTTCATTTCTTTTGCCATGTACACCGCCTTGGGAACTTTCCCGAAAGCTGAATATAATAGGTTTTAATAATTCTTAAGTACTTGTTCCACCCTTCCTTCAAAGAAGTCTGGGCGGCGTACACGGCTCTCCTTTCTCCTCCCCTGTATCCTCACAACTACTCTGTGAAGCAGATTAAACTGAGAGACGGCGACTGGCCCAGGGCCACGCCAGGCCCCGCGTGACTTCTCGGCCGGGATTTGAACCCAGGTCTCTCCAGGGTCCGACACTCGTCCAACCACTACACAACACTGCCTCTACCTACCTCCCAAGCACTGCTGATTGCGGCATGGAACCATTAACATGCCTGAGACATGCTGAAGACGACTGAGCTTGGCTGCCTAATAGCCATTAACTAACAACTTGACTACCAGGGCTAATAGCCATTGATAGACCAGCCCTCCCTGAGTTTGTTCCGTTCCTTTCTGATCTTCTCCAAGCTGGGGCGAGGAGGGGCTGGCGCTGGCGTCTTTGCAGTGAACCCCCCTTGTTAGCCTTAGTGGAAATCAGCGGGAAATGAGGTTCCTCCAAGTCCCGGATTCGGGCATCGATGGCCTTCAGTCCATGTACTCTGGCTTAACTGCGTTGTGAATCGGGGCCTTAAGCCGACACTGAATTGGGCAAACCGACTGTAGCGTGAAAAGTGCAGAGAGAGAAACAGGGTATAAGTCATGCCCGCGAAGGCCCTAGCCGAGGTTATTTATAAGAGCAGCTGAAAAGGAGTAAGCGAGACAGTTGGAGGGGAGGGCTGTGATGCGACGGGGTGGGGGAAGAGAGAAATATTCCGGTTTCTACCTAAACGTCTAAACGGTTTTCCTCTCCTGCGCTAACCTTTCATGTTTAATGAATGAATCTGCATTGCAGTCTCTCTCTCTCTCTCTCTCCCCCCACCCTCCCTCTCCAACCCCCGCCACCAAGCCCTCCTTCCAGGGCTGGGTAGTCTTAAATCTGCAAGCATCATATAAAGAGGCCGTGATCCCATCTGCCTATGATTCCAAATTAAAGTTCAAACGGCCGGCTTACACGCTGCTGATCCTGTATCATAGCCTCTCGCGACCCTTCAATTACTATTTAATAGAATTACAGTTTTAAATCCCAATAGTCTTAAAGAATGTTTTTTTATCACACAGACAGAAGAGAGAATATACAGGCACCTTCAGTGTTATTGAACTATTGCGTCTGACCCACTTTAGACTTTCAAAAGAATGCTTGGTGTTCAAACAAGATATTACAAGAGCTACTTTTAATCTTCGCGTGGGAAATGATGCATGCGGCACACTGGTTAGAGGCTAACCCCATCCTCGACTCACAGATTCGAGAAAAGTCATCCCGACTTCCACAGTACTGGCCTGGAGTAAACGGGTTGCTGGATTTTCTTTCTCTGCACACATACCAGTTAGACTGCAGTGAATCCTGCACACCAGCCCAAGCAGCCAAGCATCGCCCATTTAAGCCGATTTACTAAAAAGCCGATTTAGTCCCATTTAATTCAAATGAGTTAAATCGGCTGAAATGCATGTACCGCCCTTCACCAGGTTGTGAGTGAGAAGATGATTCCAATGTCAGTAAGAATTTGTGGGGAACATCCCATCATATTCTCACAGGGGTACAAATCGACTCCTACCCATTTGAGTCCCCCCTCATTTTACTGAACTCCCTTCCGCAAAACTCAAAATCTCCTTCTGTTTGCACCGCTTGTATTCAGTTTTTGAGAGCGGAGGGGTAGGGGTAGAGAATAAATGTACTGCAATGCCGACGTTATGCATCTAATAAACTTGCCGCCATAATTCTTCCTGAAGTGTTTGAGAACTGGAGTTGGGGGTAGGACCAAGTCTAAGTTGCCTTATTGACCTTTCCTGCATGGAGAAAAAGTTACACAGCAAAAGCATAGCTGGTTTTTTGGTGGTTTTTGTTTGTTTGTTTGTTTGTTTTTTCATTTTCCCTGGGTGGTGGAGAGAAGAGAGGGGTGTGTGTGTGGCCATTTCACCACTCATTCGATTCCACATCCTCCCTCTTTGGAATCCAGAGGTCTTCTTTTGCTTAACCAGAGATGCTCAACGCTTGGGGGGGGGGGCGTTCTTTGGTTTTAAACATACAGCCCACTATTACTTCCTCCAGATCTATCCAGAAGCACTGAATGAATCTCGTGACGGCTCTGTTTATAGGAGTTTACATTTCCCCCAATGCAATATTTTTCCATCTTTCCTAAAATATTCCTCTGCAACTCTTTCCCTCCCCTCCCCCCCTCCCCTATTATCTGTGGATGGTGGGTTATTTCCCCCCACCCACCCCAGAATACATTTGCTAACTTCTTTCTAATAGTTTTTTTCCGGAAGGAAGGAAAGTGGGGGACACTGAGGGAAATGTTGCCCCCTGTCCACAGTGTGTATGTAGTCTGGGATGCCTGTGCGTTTGTGTGCGGCACAGGTCTGTGGACGCGGTCCAGAGAGTATTAAGCATTGCTCGACTCTGTGTGACGTTCTAAGGACCACGTGTTGGGTGGGTGTCCTTAGGAGAGACACCGGGTTGCGTGTGTGAGCCTCATGGGGGGTCTGTGTGTGCCAGTGTGCTGGATGCGAGGGGACAAAAATGGAGGGAAAGAACATAGAACAGAGGAAGAAGCTTCACCATTGGTCCATCAAGCTGTTTTGTCTACACTGACAGGCAACCGCTCTCCAGGGTTTCAGGAAGGGGGTCTTTCGCAGTTGTACCTAGAGACGTCATGGATTAAACCTGGGACCTTCTGCATGCCACTGAGTTAGGGGGTCTGCCCCCAAAAGGAAAAGGGGGATCAGTCTGTATATGCAATGATCTGAGCCTGTGTGTGTGTGTGTGTGTGTGTGTGTGTGTGTGTGTGTGTGTGTGTGTGAGAGAGAGAGAGAGAGAGAGACTGTGTATTCGCCAGCATTCGTAGAAGCTGCGTTCGCCTTTCCTTCCCCACACGCTGAATCCAGGCCAGCTCAGCGCAGTGTAGAGCTCAATAAGGCCCTGCATGAATAAACACGAATAGAAAAGTTGTGCTCAGCTAACCGAGGAAATCAGAGCCATGCCAGGGCACCAACGTCCCCGTTTCTTTTCATAGCAGGCCGGGGCTCTAACCTTCTCGGGTGAGGCTGAAGAGGAAGGGGCCAAGCGGGCAAGGCGAGGCACCCCCTTAGCAGTAGCAAGCTGTAATTGATCACGCCAAGGCTGTTAGAGAGGATCGAAAACCGATCCTGGCCAGGAAGAGCCCCCCCCCACTCCCCGGTCAATGGAGAAAGGGGGGGAGGCACACAAAGGATGCCCAACGTTGCTGGAGGGAATTAAAGGAGAGGGAGGGGCTTCCAGGTGACTTTCTTGCATAGCAGACAAAGAGCCTCATACACATACCTTGAAAGGTGCCTGCACTGCACACACACCACTACGCCTACATACACCTGTACTGATCTACCTACACAAATACATACCTTTAAAATATAAAAACACACAACCCATTTAAGTAGGATGGGGGTGGGGAAAATCCATTGATTGTAATGATCGTGGGTTACACACACGAGAGAGAGAAAGAAGGCAGAGTTAAAGAGGAACTGGCCCTGAAACAGATTCCTGTTTTGCATCTCACTAAACTTGGTTGGGGAAAAACAGAAATAAATATGGGGATAGGTTTACTAACGAGTCTAGACGACCGTCCGTTGTGATCCCTTCACTTCACTTCCTTGGCTCTGACCTCTTTTGTTCGTTCCTTTGTTCCTTTTAACCACCATTTCTAATTTAGTATAACAGGGTGTGCGGGTGCGTGGAAGGGAGTCATTCCCCTTCCACATGACAAATCCATTCAAGGGATGGTTGGACTAGAATGTCAATCAACGCAGGTTCCTGTTCATTTACTCATGAGAAATATCAAGCAAACTAACTGGGCAAATCAAAATCACACATGTCGAAAACTGCTGCCCATAGTCCTCCTGGTTCGAGTAAGGGGAACCATGTCCTCAGTTATTTCCGTTCAAGTGGGCGGTGAATGCACAACTGGGACTAGCCGAAATAGTGTGATTTAAGTCAATGGATACTGTATCACTTCAAACACAAATACTCCGGCTTAACCGGCTTGTAGGTAGAGCTGTGAGTGATCTGAGAGGGCGGGAGAGGATGTCTATTAGCAGTCTTACAGAAGTCCTAACCTTTCAAAGTCTTACAGCACAATTCTGTGCATTTTTTTTTAAACTCAGAAGTAAGTTCCGCTGAATTCAGTGGGACCTATTTCCAAGTAACTGATTGCAGCCTTCGGGCGGGCTAAACCGTTTGAGTTTTCAATCGACTGGTTGATAAAGCACTCTGACTCCAAATTTCGCTAGTATGTGTATCCACTATGTTGCTCAAAGTCACAAAACTCCACACTGATCCCTACCAGATCAGCAAACCGCCTAGAGACTTCAGTAGTTGGCAGTATACAAATACGCTAGTTAAAGAACGAAAGAAAGAAATAGCATCCCAAATCTCCGAGACCAGGATCTCCCATCCATTCCCTCTAGGAACTCCCTCCCTCTAATTCCCTCCGGTGCCCCCTTGCTGCCCTGCCCCACCCGGGCTTCTTGGCCAGGCGTCTTGTCTGCCATCTGGCCTCCAAGGTCTCGTGGCTACCCTCTTGCCTATATTGATCAAACGCACTTTCCGAGTAATTTCATCTTAATCAACAGTCCAGCTTCTCCCGGATAATAAACTAATACTGAAGAAGAAGGGGTCTGTCGATAACAATCGGCCGAAGTGGGGGTGGGGGAGGTAAGCCCCCCAGTTTGGCGATTTTCGATAGGCCCTATCTTCCCAGGGCAGATGGCGCCCGAGTGTGCGGGCTTGAATGCAGATTTTCATAGATTTACACCTCAATCAACCATTTAGGTTTCTAATGCAAATCCTAAAGCAACTTCGTTTATCTGCTGCATAGGAGAAAAAAGGTTGGCAAGAGACTGCTTATTAGCTCCAGAGCGGTCTGCGAAGAGGATTTTTAAAAATACCCAGATCCTCCACCAGGCTTGCAAAGATATTTCTACTCAGGAGTAAGGGTCTCAAGGACCTGCCTCTTCGCAGAAGCTGCGCCTTGGCACCAAAATACGCAGCCCAGCAACCCGATCCTGAATGCATTTATCTGGAAATAAGACCCGTCTGTCGCAACAGCGTTTGCTTCTCTGAATCCCAGAGTAAGAGGGCAGCACCTGGCGTACTTGGGTTGGAATAAGCCAGGTTGATTTGGATAAGGCTTATTTCGGCGTTAAGATGCACAGGATCGAGAAAGGTAAAAGGCGCAGTGAGAAGACTCTCACAGCTTCTGTATCCTACAGCACACCCAGAGAGAGAAGGGGCGGTGGGGGGGGAGAGAATAGATAGGGGTCTGACAGTCAAGTCAAAATACAATACAATAATCCTATAAGAGGTTTTTATCTGGCAAAGTTGCAGCCCTAAAGGAGCCACTACTAAGCGTCACAGCTCAATCCTGTTTGTCTACTCAAAAGTAAGTCCTACTGAATTAGGTAAGACTTACTTCCAGGGAAGTGTGCATCCGATCGCAGCCTTCGTTATGTTTCCAAGAGCAAGTTCAATAGTCTTCTGATTTTTTTTTTAAATTAAGAAACAGATTCCGCCTGATTTGTTTTTTTAAAGTCCTCCAGGCGACTTACAGTAAAAGAGAACGTGGTTGTGTTTGCACGTGGTTGCTAAGGGCACCGCTTGGGCCTGAAAACCCTTGATTTCAATAGAACCCTTCGGAGTGTCCGAATTTCAACAGAAAGCGGAGAAAATAGATAATTATTCTCCAAGCCTAAAATGTCGTTGATATTCAAAATACACCTGGGAAAAGGTTTCTGGCAACCGGGAGAAACTGACTCTAAGTAGGACCCGTGTGCGTGTGTAAGAGCCCATTTCATTCACCGTGATTTTAACTGGACTCCGAATTGACTTTGAATCACACGTGCCTAATGGCGTTAAGGAGCCTAATACCGCGATCCTAAGTATTTATACCTGGAAATGAGCCTCGCTGAAATCAACGAGGCGGACTTCTGAGTAATTGTTTAGGATCGGAGTGGAGAGAGCTCATGGGAAGAAAATGTGGGGTGAGGACTCCGCTGCAATCGCTGAGTTCAAAGGAGATGGGGAAGGAAGTTTTCTATGGTTATTTCAAGTCAAATAATTCTTGTATCACCACCAAACATCCAGGAGGCAAGCAAAATCTCATAGCCAAAATAAATGTTTTAAGCAAGAAAATCAGGTGGACACAGTGGTTTGCTAGTAAACTGGACTAACTCTAACCATTGCCACCCAATATATGCAGACGCCTTCTTTGCCAAAACGCCATGGGAGCTATCAGGGGTGTAGACCCCCCCCCCATGATTTGAAGGGAAACCCCCCCCCCCATTTCATTTAACTCCCCCCCCCACGAAACCTATTAGCCCATTTTTCCCAGTCCCTCCCTGCAATTCTTCTAGGTTTGGGGGCTACTCGAGGGGCAAAGAGAAGGCCGCTTTCTAGTGTGGATTTACTCCGGGAAAGGAGCAGGAGAGGAAAACTGACTCCTGCAGTCACACTGTACAAACCGGACTGCTTCGATTCAGGACAGCACATTTAACACAGACTCTGTTCTTTGCTTGGGAGGGTAAAAGCAGTTGACACGGCAGTTGGTCTAATTCGAATACCGGCCTCGCTGCAATAAAGAGGAAGCAAAGGGGCGAGCGTGAAGCAAGTGAATCTGCTTCTATATTATTTCTCTTTTTTCTGTCCCAGTTCAGAGCCCACTGAAGTGTCCCCTATTCAGTTTCCGCGGCTTTACTGGCACTGAAGTAAATGGGGCTAACGCCACAATCCTTTGGACACTTACCTAGGAGTAAGTCCTACTCAATTCAGTGGGACTTACTTCCGAGTAGCCATGCCTCGGATTGGCCTGCGCATCTGCAATGCTTGGGGCTTTCCGGACCTGTGGATTGGAACCTTCTTTTCTTAAACGAGCCGTTCTGTTTTGTAGAGGGGGGGAGGACGAGTTAAGGAGACAAAGCAGTTTTTCACTTACTTATGATTCCCTCCCTCCACAGAGTTAAGCCCAAGTTTGTACTGATCTCTGTACTGAGCAGTCAGACAAGATTTCCTACCAAGGACAAGCACTTAAGCTCAGAGGGCGACAGTCAGTACTACGGATTTTAAATCCGTGAATCAGTGGAAATCCAGGTAATTCGATTTAACTGGAGATCTGCCTAGCTCTTGTGTGTATGGTTCTCTAAAATATAGGAATGGATTCTAAACTAGTTTGAGCGTTAACGGAGCAGCCGTTCAAGGTACTCAGGCCTCACCACTGCTGGGCAGAGGTACAAAGGGAAAGGATATCTTAAACGTCACACCGCTTTCTTTCTTGCTTTCTTTCTTAAATACCCTTAAGGGTCAAGATTCTAAATCTTTTTCACTGCTTGCTGACATTCCTTGCAGCATTCCCAAGGGGCAAGATTAAGTCACCTGGATTTCTATCCTGCCTTTGAAACATCCTTTCTGTCTTTTAGAAGCCCTTCCTACCTCCATAAACTAGAGATCATGATATTCCCAACAAGCGGATAAGTCAATCAAAGTAAGTGGATCTCTCTCGTCCACTCCAGTCCTCAACATGTTTACAGAAATTCAACCGATATCAAAGCAAATAAAATGCTTCCAAGTCCCTTCTCCCACTGCAATCTGTGGGGCTCAGAGCGTTTAACTCTGGGTGGATTGTGCCCCGGGTCAGAGTGACCTGCACCCTTCTCCCAGCTAGGCTTGCTTCAAAGTAAGTTCAGTGGGCCTTACTCCTAAGTAAACAGGCACAGGACTGCGGCCTTCCGCGCGATGTGACTAAGAGTCCAACAACTTTTTGTGTTACTGTTTAAAACACACCCATGCACCGATGTTCAAAAGATTCTGTACACCACAGATTCTGCTTCCCAAGAAGATTCTGCTTCCTGAGAAAAGATGCCTCAAGAATCCAAAAGTCTTCACCTCCCCGCAAAGAACTTCTCCTCTCCCCCTCCCCGACTCGGTTCACAACCAGCCACACGAAAACGGGAATTCGGAAATCCCAAACAAGTTTGAAAAAGGTCGAGAAAAATTTCAGGCACGTTGCTCCCTAATCCCAATCAAAGTTTCAAAATTGTATTTTCAAGTAAAAACAAGTTTAGAATTCACCTCTTCTTCCCTCACGCTTGAATAACCTGCCCGGGGCCAAGCAAAAACTTTTGAATGCGCCAAAGGTGACGCGGGACCCCTGTTCTCCAGGGCAAAGAAAAGCCCCCTTTCAGCACATTAACCATCTACTTAGGACTGGAGGGGAGGAGCGGCAAATTGATTAGGGAAGAAGGAGTTGGCGAGGTGGCTTTGGAGGGGTGTTTGGTGGTCGTGTTTGCATTTAAAGCGACAGGCAACAACAACAACAACAACAACATAACGAGTGTGTATCTGCTCTCCCCAGCAACCACAACAACAAAAGGCATCATTTACGCTGATATGCGGGAGGCGGCGAAAGCAGAAGGGGGTTGGGAAATGGGAAAACGGCGCCATGATCTGAAGGTGCCCCCCCCTCACCCCCACTCCCCCATTATCCTGGAAGTTCTGCTTTCTATTTGAATAGGAAGTCAATGGCACGCCAGGTCCCCCAATTTATGAGAGCAGCCCCGATCCATCCCGATTGGGAAGTACGTGCGGTTTACTTCAGTGCCACTTGCAAGCAAAGCAACTAAATGGCACCCAGCTTACAAGCGGCCGCCCCCGCCTCAGCAAGCCAAGCGGAGAGCGTATAGCGAGAGAAAAGGGACGGGGGGGTGATGGGAAGGGGGTCCCTCCAACACACACACACACACACACACACACACACACACACACACACACACACACACACACTTCGGCCCTGATACACCCCACGTCAGATTCTCCTCTGCCCCAGACCATGTTAAATAAGTCCCAAGTTTTCTCTCCGGTCGCTCAACTATGAGCAACAAACCACGAACCACAAATCGCCGGTTCAAGCCACCCAGCTCGGCAAGTACGTGCATCAGATTCTCTGGGTAAGTATTTCTGCCCCATTTACCTCCCCCATCCCATTTCTATTTACTTAAAGAAGACCTCAATAGCCTCAACAGGACGTCCTCCATTGGGCTTGCAGCCTCCCATCCCGATCCTTCAGGACGCACTTACTTGGAAGTAAGTCTCATCGAGCTTAATGGGATTTACCTCCAAGTAAATGTGTTCCAGATTGTCCTTTTGGCCAACTTTCTTAGATTTCAAAGCGAAGCCCACCTCCATTTGCACAGGCTCTCATCGTGCATAACCTTTGCAGTCCAAAGCAATCCTATCTAAGTTAATGAGGCTTGCTCTAGAGGAAGCTGAAGATGTCACAAGCTTTCTAGAAGCCAAAGGGGCTAAACAGGCTTAAAGGCAAACGCTTCGGCTCAACTGGGTGCCGGATCGGGAGGTCCTACACCTGCAGAAGGCAGGAATTCACGGACACTCTGTTGGTCATAGAGAAGGGAGAGCGGGCAGAAAACAACACGTATTTACAACAGAGGAAAAACACCAACGTCGCTGAATAGATAAGAAAAATGGAATACTGTATTTGATTTTTTTTTTTAGAAAGTTTGTACATATAGATAAACACGCAGTAAAGGAAACAGTGGTATAAGCGTCCTACGTGGAGTTTAAGGAGAGATCCCCAAAGCTGCTATTTAAATACTCAAAAATGAACTACAGTGGCATCCTACGCCTTGGTTCGTCTATCACCGAGGTCCCTTCTGAAAACCAAGCTCATCACCTCTTGACAGCTAAGTTTGTGCAAGGAACTCAAGTCAGGGAAAATGTTTTTTTTTTTTTTAAAGAAAAAGAAAAGAAAGGGTGGGGAGAGAGAAAGAGCGAAGGGGGGAAAGGGAGAGAGAGAAGGGGAGGGGGAGACAGAGAGAGAAGGCCTGGAATTGAAGAGCAAATATCATATACAAGCAATTTTCTACACATATATTACAAACTGGGAAAAATGACCGCATCATTAAGATATACATAATTCATATAAAATTTTGAAATAAAAATAAAAATCTGTTACAGTCATAACTATTCTTTTTCCACATTTATAACCAGTACCCACACAGGCAGTGACAGAAGTGTAGAAAAAAAGGTGCTTACGAAGAAAATGATTGTCTGTTGAACACAAGAATAAAAATTAAAAATTAAAAATAAAAACAACAACAACGGAGGGAGGAAGAGGAGAGGGCGAAGGAGGAGGAAAAAATGCCATCAAATTTAATCCATCACTTGGACTTGGGGGGGGAAATTACAGACCAAGAGAGACAGAGATTAATAAAAACCCAACAAAAAAGGCGATAAACATTTGTTATTTCCCTCTTCAAAGAGTTCCTTTAAAATTTTAAACTGCTTTTTTCTCTTTTTCTTTTTTGTACAAATTCGATCAGAGTTTTCCTTTTTTTTCCCCTGCTAGTCTTTTTTTCTTTTAGTTCATTTATTATAGAGAATATTCTATTTCCCCCCTCCCCAAGATACAAATTGAATCATTATCGTCATGCAAACCGGGTGAAATGCAGTCCATGGGAAAGCGCAAACAATGAAAGAAAAAAGAAAAAAGAAAAGATAACTCCGTGCTTTTCTCCTACAAAGAATACAAATGTCACCTTTCTTTCTTCCTCGACAACAATAATAATATTAATAATAGCAGAGCATTATCATTATTATTATCTTTCCCCGTTGCAACAACAGCATCTGTCCAAATGTTTGTTTGCTTGTGTGTGTGTGTGTGTTTTAAAGTTCCTTTTCTAAGTGGATTGTTTCTTTGATTTCTTTTGTTTGCTAGGTAAGGTTTGGGTTTTTAAAATTTTTGTTTTTAAAAAAATCTTCTAAATGTCTGCTTATTCTTTTGTATTTTTTCGCTTCTGTTCTAAGGTGTGTGTGTCTTTCTTTCTCTTTCGGAGGACTGGGCAACTGGCAGAGGGGCGGGTGCTCGCTGGCTGGCAGGCTTGGGGTGGGATAGGGGGGCGCTTATTTTGCCTTTTCGGGTTGTTTTCCTTAGGGCCGTGTTGCTTTCCGTTATCATACATCACATTCTGAGTCGCTGGAGGTTACCGAGAGAATGGACGTGCCCGTCTCGGCTCTTTCTGTCAAACTGGAGACGCTGGTGGTGGGGCTGGCAGCCGTGGACGGAGACTCGGCCGAACTGTGGGTAGGGCAGCCCGGTTCTGACAACGACCGCATGCCGCTCTGTCCGATCGCCTGGTGCTGCAGCCTACAGGATGCGGGGAGACAAACCAACAACACAAATCCTTTCTCAGAAGCAGAGACACAGAGAGGAGGAGAGAGAGCGAGAGAAAGAAGGCAGCGCCAAGGGAAGGGACCGGCCCTCCAGGCTGCAGCCTCTCACCGCCACGCACTCCCAGGGCCAGAATCCATAGGCACTTTCAATGGGACGCTGGGAACTGGATCCAGCCATAGGCAACCCCCACCTGCTTTCTCCAACCTCGCCACACAAACCATAGCCTTAAAACAACCCACAGGTTCATCTTTCTTTCTTTCTTTCTTTCTTTCTTTCTTTCTTTCTTTCTTTCTTTCTTTCTTTCTTTCTTTCTCTCTGCCCACCTATTTCCTCCCGTCTTCCTCTCTCTTCCTCTCTTTTCCTGCCTGATTGCCAGCCAGACGCAGGCCTCTCTCTCTCTCTCTCTCTCTCTCTCTCTCTCTCTCTCTCTCTCTCACACACACACACACACACACACACACACACACACACACACACACAAATACACACAAACTCTCTCTCTCTCTCCCTCTCTCCCCCTCTCTCTTTCTGCCACCGCAGCTTTAGCCCGCGTCTCCCTCCAGTACCACACACATCCCTCACCCCCTCCGCAAGTGTTTCCAGTCAGATGAAAGACACGGAAAGTAACCTACTACAGACAGGACGGACGGCTACAACCACGCCTAACCGCTTATCTTTTTATATATAGAGAATATATATATACGCGGGAGGGAATTTGCATGGGAAAAACAATTCACACGCACGCAAACACATTCACATCCTTTGGCGGCCACTCTATTCGATTTAGAGATAATTTCCAGCTAGCTTCTGCCTCTGGTGCTTGCGGGGTTTATGGGTGAGGAGCAAGTAAGAGATGGTGGGCCTCACATTAACCCTTGGTCCATCCCTCCCGCCTCCCCCCCCCCACGCCCTCGAAGGATAGTCCTGGACTAAAAAGGAAGGTTGAGAGTCACAAAGGCCGGTCCATAGTAGCCGAAACGAGGACGGGCCTCGATACTTGCCCCAATGTATCCATACATAAATAAAGCACATTTTCCTTTTTGGAAAGCACACACAAGGACAGACACACACCAAACAGAGATCGAACGAAACGGAGCGACATTCCCCAAGTACTTCGACATAAGTGTTCACCTCTTTCAATGCTCGCAATGCATGGTGTGGTTTGGTGTTCTGGGCTTTGGGTGGGGAGGGGGGAGTTGATGGCTTAATTTTTCAGACTGCGTTTGGATACGGAGGCAGACAGACAAAGGAAACCCGGCTGCTGCTCTCGATCGCCAGCAGTTCAGCAGATCGCTTTGTGAACTGGGGGGAAAACACCCAGTAAATAAATAAAAAACCTACGCCCCGATACAATAATCTGCAACCGCAGCAGAATATTCTGCACGTTTGCCCCACACTGATGTTGAACTCTGAGCCATTCAGCTCAAGTGAGGTTTTACCACTGGTTACATTGGGGAGTGGATTGGGAAGCACCCTCCTCAAAGAAGTTCAGTTTAGAAAAATGCAGGATTACGGGTAAATAGTCTTCTTCATCGCCTCCACAATGTAAAGGCCCCTTTGCCAAATGTTTTGAAATACCATCTTTGGGCGTCTGATTCCCAGGATATTTCTATTTTTCCTTCCCGCCCTGGCAGTGAACTGAGTTTTTAAATGTAACATAACATTATTCCCGCCGTTTCTTTCCTTATTTATTTTCAGAGTATATTTGCTTATTCTTCTCCCCAATTCCTGCTTCACTGTCGCCTCGGTTAATCAAGTCAAACCTTTTGCAAAATTATTTCTATTCTAGGGTGAGTTAATTTGTCTTCCTCCACTGAAAGGGCATTAAAAAAATAAAAAATAAAAATAACCCCCCCACACACGTATTTTGGCATTCAGATTAAATTAAACTTTACCCATATAAAGGGAATTAGAAAGTTCAAGTGGGGGCGGGGAGCACGGAAGGTTTTGTTGGTTGGTGTTGCATTATTTCATGGATCACGAAATGTATTTTGGATTTTTAAAAAAGCAGAGTGGTGCAACTTTTGGGGTGGGGGATAGTTTAAGCTGCGCTGAACAATTTAAAAATAAATAAATAAGAGTTTACAAGGAAGGAACGAAGGATCTGCATGTTACCACAACACAAAAGTCCCGCTCTAGGGCTGCCTACGATACTCCACACACGAACATGCATTATCTGTTTATACACTCGCAAATCCAAAACCCCCACGCAGATCTGGAGACTAGGAGGTGGAGAGGGGCTTTGAAAATGCTTATTCTCTTTCCTTTTCTCTTTTGCAAAATGTGTTTTTTTATAATTAATAAGAACAACAGAGAGACAGCTGTCTCCTCCCCGCCCCCAGAAGCATTATGATGTTTGTTTAATCTCTTAACGAGGAGTTGGGGGAGAAGGGAGGAAAAGTTAAGACCTGCTCAATACGGTTTTTATTAGAAAAGTAAATAAATATATCTAATTCCCCGCTCCTTAATTTCGCTGTTTGTCGAAAGCGTTTCATTGTTTGTTTGTTTGTTTGTTTGAAAAAAACGATTGCCAATCTACGGCCAAAGAAAGAGGTGTACAGGAGGCATTTGCAAAAGAGATTGAGGGCAGGTGAGGTGGGAGAAGAAGAGACCTAGTTGAATCCAGAGCATAGTTTAAACGCAGATTCAGGATCGTCGCTACTCCGGTCCCATGGATTGCACTGGAACCAAAGCGGCCTCAACTCAAATCCTTCGACTTTATGGCTGTGGTGGATTCCTACTACTTTCAGCAACCACAAGCACCCATACACACGCGCGCACACACGCGTTCAGAAAACTGGAAAGTACATGAATGGGCAAGAGTGCCTTTTTAAAAAAAAAAACAGAAGGGATTCGCCGAGTTCGGAAAGAAAATCAAAACTTTGTGCGGGCAGAGAGGTGTTGTGCAGCAGCTCTTCTCTTGGGATAGGGGACCTGCCTTTGGCTCTAGACATAAATACACTGCCTTGGTAAAGGAAACGGAGAAGAAGGGTTTTTTTTGTTTTGTTTTTTTAAAAGTCCCTGAGCTTTCAAAGGAAAATGTACTCAGACTGCGTACGCTCCAAGGGTCCCTTTGGGCTAACTGGACAGATTTCCCCCCACAGTGTTCTCCGAACCCCTTAAGCTATCTCCAGCCATTTCCCGGCCTCCCTCGAGTTCAAGGGGGCTTCTGGGCCACGAGACGCTCAGGAAGTTTCCCATGGGGGGGGGGGGGGACTCCATCAGTTTGGAGAAGGAAAGCCGTCCAGGGCGGGCAGGGCACTCTAGCGCAGGAGGGTCAGGGGGCGATGGGCGTGTGCGTGGTGCAGTGGCTGGGGTCCCCTTCCTCCCCGAGTCCGAGCCGGCTCCCACTGACCTGTTCTTGGCGGCGGCGGCCCGGTCTCTCTGCCGTCGGTTCTTGAACCAGTTGCCGACTTGCGTGGGGGTGAGGCCGGTGGCCTGCGCCAGTTCCCTTTTCTTGCTGGGGTTGGGATAGGGGTCCTGGAGGTACCACTCCCGCAGGAGGCTGCGAGTCCGCTCCTTGAAGCAGTGCGTCTTCTGCTCGCCGTCCCAGATGGTCCGGGGCAAGGGGAACTTCTTGCGGACGCGGTACTTGTCGACGGGCCCCAAGGGGCGCCCGCGCAACTTCTCGGCTTCCTGGTAGTGCGCTTCGAGCCACATGGCCTGCAGCTTGCCGTGCGACTCCTTGGTAAACTTGTGGTTCTCCAGGATGTGGTAGAGGTCTCGGAAGTTGCCCGTGTGGAAGGCCACCACCGCCCGGGCGCGCAGGATGGACTCGTGCTTGTTGATGGCCTCGCATGCCCCGGGGGCTACCGGCAAGGACCACAGGAACCGGCCCAGCCTCTCGATGTCTCCCGTCTCCTCCAGCGTCTCGCAGACGCTGGCCACTTGCTCCGGGGAGAAGTTGAGCGTGGGCAGCTGGAACATGGACAGTTCTTCCGGGGCTCCTCGCGAGGCGCCTCCTGCACCGCCGCCGCCACCACCACCGGCTGCTCCGGCGCTACAACCGGTGGCGGCACTGCTGCTGCCGCCGCTGCTGCCACCGCTGCCGCCGCCGCCTCCAGCTCCGGAGCTGCTGCCACCGCTGGCCAGAAGGAGCGAGCGGTGGTGGTGGTGCGGGTCGCTGGGGAAGTTTGGCAAGAAGAAGTGGGTGGGATAAAGCTCTAAAGGGGATCGGAACACCATGGGACCCAGCCTGGCGGACGGGGGAGGGAGGGCGGAAAAGCAGAGAAGGGGGGAAAGAAGCAGCAGCAGCAGGAGGAAGCGAGGCGCTGGATCAAGGCGAAAAGAAAGGAAGGCGGAAGGAAGGAGAAGGAGATGAAAAAGAAGGGGGGAAAGAAGAAGAAGAGGAGGAGGAGGAGGAAGAGGGGAGGGAAAGGGGGCTCACGCACCCCACGCGCATCCACACACGCACACGCACACACAGCCACATAGAGACCCTCATCCACACCACACACACACACACCCCAGGCGCGCGCGCACTCACACCCACCCACCACCTTTCACACACGCACTCCCGGGCTCACACACACACAGACATGCGGGCAGGCATCGGCGCGCTCCCTCGCTTGCTCTCTCTCACACACACCTCCCGACCCAGCACCGCCGCCGCCGCCGCCGCCGCCGAGGCGAGCAAGATTCAGTGATTCGGCCGCGATCGCCCTAATGACAACAGCCTCATAATATCTCTCCTAAATCCACCGTGAGTGCAGCGCCGAAGCATTTTGTTTCGCTTTTCTATTGGCCTGCCGGGTGTCGTTGTGGCGTCGCCATGGCAGCGCCCTGCCAATCACTGTCAGCCCTGCCAATAATCGGGGACTACGTAAGAAAAAGGGCTCTTACCACTGAGCCCAAAGGCGGAGGAGGGAGGAAGGGAGGGAGCTTGGAGGAGGGGGGGGCGAAAGGGGAGGGGATCCTGTGTGTGCGCGCGCGCCTGTGCGTGTGTGTTTTAATCTTTGCAACTTCTAATCTTAGCACTTCCACTTCTCTCGCCGTATCTCTCCCCCCGCCATAGACACACACCCCCATCCTAAATACATGATTGGAAAATGCGCAAGGCAATGCGCACCAAGGCGTTTGATCTGGATGAGCAATTAGACGTCAAATCAGACCAGGTCCCCCTTTCAAGCTCAAGGGAGAGAGAACGGGAAGGAAAGGAGGCAAAGAAGAAGATTGAGGAGAACCTGGGCCAGTCTGGGCTCGACATCAGGAGAAAGGGCTCCTGAGACAATTTACACATGATTTGCACGTAGTTGCGCTTCATTCTGCCTATGTGAGCACTAATAGCGCCGGGGAAGAAAAGCTAGATGAGATCATTAGGCCCGTACTCAGGCCGCTGACCCTGCCAGGAGCAGCGTCTAAATACAGGGTAGGGTTGGGAGACAGGAAACAGAGAAACGAAGAAACGAGGGAGAGCTTCCTATCTCCCTCTACCACAACCACCACCACCACTCCACACTCACTTGGAGTTCCACAGGGGAGCTGCGGGATGCAACTTTCAGGATGAACTTTGCAAAACTCTTGTTTAGGTCCCTAGGATGTGGAGCTATCTTGGCTTGGCAGTCAGTGCCTCTGAAATCAGTGGGGTTTAATTTCAAATCCCTGAGACAATCCCATGCATCCTTCCTCCGGACCGCGGCTGCTTGATCCAAGTTGGACTTACTTTCGAGTAAACGTGCTTGAGATCGGCTTCCACCAGCCTTTTGCAGCTGGTGCCCAGGAGAGAGGCTGCAAACCACCCTCTCTTATTTTGTTTCCCTTTCCCAAAATGCTCTAGACTAAATTACATCGGGGTTGGGGCGGATTATAACCTAAAACTTCCAGAAAAAGAGTTCTCATCGTCGCCACCACCCACCTCTCTCAACAGATTTCCTCCCAACTCAACCATAACCTTCCTATCCTTAGTTCCAGCACAATCATTCGGGTACATACTTTCAGCCTCGGCTCAATCGCACCAATTCCTTTCTTCCTCAATTTTTAAAAAGTCAAAATATTCCAGAAAAAATATCGCCCCTTTAAAAATCTATTATTATTATTATTACTACTACTATTATTAATGGTCTTGTAAAGGTGAAAACCAGTAGAAAAACAGCTATCTACCCAGCAGCTAAGCCGCCGTCTCTGCCGCCGTCTGCCTCCATTTATCTGGAGGTGTGTTGCTTTTAAGGCGATTTTAATCGGCATCCTGAGCTGGCAACTCCTTTGTTTCGTTTCTGCGGCGATGGAAGTGTGATTTACAGAGATTTGTACGGGTCATGGATGTCTTTCCAGCCTTACTGTGTATATTTAGACAGGACTTTGGTTGGTGTTAAAAAGTGTATATTTTGAATGGGTTCACACACAGTAGCAAACAATGCGGACATTGTCAAGGCATGTAGAACGCGTATTGAAACGCAGCATCCAGACTTCTCCTAATCTGCCCTCAATAAAGCTGAAATAATTATCCTAAGCCGCCTTTCTAGAAGGAGAAGAAAAAATCATTGAGGAATTCAAAACTTAAGGGGAAAAAAAAATCTTTTCTCTGCATTCCGATGGAGATCTAGAAGGGCGAGGGGAAGGGGAGGGGGTGAGCCCTGCAGCCCAAAACCCCTTGCAGACATCAATGGGAGGGACGAGGGAGAGGAAGGGGGGAGATATACAATTAAAAGGGGGGAAACATCGCGTGACTTGGCCTATTCCAGGGATAAGCATCATCTTCATAATTCGAAATGCTGCAATGAGAGAGAGAGAGAGAGAGAGAGAGAGAGAGAGAGAGAGAGAGAGAGACTTTCACGGACTCCCAAACAGGTTGGGATCTTTTCACCGAGCAGCCCCCATGAAATAAATGCCAAGTGGCAGATGAATAGGTCCAGTTGGGAGAGCTACTGGACTGGAAGATCCTGGCTGGATTAGGTATTCATCACTTCTCTCCCGAACTGTCAACGGGGGTGTGCTACATTGGTTCATATTCCTAATGAAAACAACGCTCCCTCTTAATTTTTCGTGATGTACTTAAACACTTCTGTTAACATCCTTCCCTGGAGGGGTGGGTGGGAGGGGGTGATGGAGGAATTCTTCCCACCTCCTGCATCCCCATTACCTTGTCCCAGCTCAGATTTCATCCTGCACTGGGCAGGAACTCAACTTGGTCGATTTATGAAAGGCAGGGATTGTCCATCTGCGTGGTTAGGCAAACTTTGGAATACTGGGCACTGCATCATTGCCTCATAAGCATCGTCTTTTAGGAGAAAAAAGAGTAAAAAAATTCCGGGTCATGAGGAAAGATGGTGGGTGGGTGTTTGATATGCCAGGCTACTTATATTAAGGTTTCAGTTATATGGTGGGAAACAACTAATTCCTTCCTTCCTTCCTTCCTTCTACCTAACTACCAAAACTTCTGAGGGGAAAACCAATCCTAAACACACACTTCCATCTATTTCTGTAGCATTAGTTTTCCACAGCTCGATCCTAAACGTATTTGCTCCGAAGTGAATTCCCGTTGACTTTCTCAAGTCTTTCCTTATCAGTAAATATGTTTAAATGGGGTGAGTCAGCGCTGTTGTAAACGGTAGCTTTGGAACCTGGATTCCAACCGCGTTGGGGAGTAAGCCGTCCCAAGTGGACTGACTTCCAATGCAAAGGTTTGGAGACAGGTCGGGGAATCAGGAAGTTGCACTCTAGGAACACACCTACCGAGGATTAATCTGAAAGATTTTACATAGACAGTCTATAGGAGATGAGCAGGAGACGAGTTTGCCGAAGCCTGTCAGCATCCGAATTATCCCTCTGGAATAGATGGTTCTCAAGGATTCACATCCAAAATAGTTCCAATCTCCCTCGCTCTCTCCCTCCCTCTCCGTCCCTCCATCCTGCATCTGACGAAGTAGGCTTTTGCCTGCCACAGTTCATGTCCCAATAAACTGGAAAAAACCCAGCACTTGCTTTTGCTCGGAGAGGCGAAATCCCGGTTACGCCGTCTCGCTTCTCGGCTCAGCTGTTTCCCCAAGGCTCTGGCTTGCCTTTCTGCCTGAGCCCTGGCCCTCTCCCCCCGGCTCTTCCGGATGGCTTTGGCATCTTTCAAATGCTGCAGGCCGGGGGCAGGCTGCTAACTTGGACGTTGGTGCCTTTGTGGCCCTGTCTACGGTCGCCCAAAAACTTTGGGCATTGTTATGAGGTGAGGTGGGGGGTTAGAATGTGTGTGTGTGTGTGTGTGGAGGGGGGGATCCGGACAGGAAGGCTTGGGTTTTGCCTTGCAGGGCGACTGAGCTCTCCATCTCTCCTCTAAGCCTGTTAGGGACACATTCTCATGTCCTTAAACGTACGAGCAGATAATTGTTGGCGCTCTATCTTTGTGCGAAGGAGGCCAGGGTGTAAATGCCTTTTAATGACTGCAGCTGCTGGCTGAAAACTGTCAATGGAATTGGCTAATGCAGAGCCCCCGAAAGGGGAGAGAGAAAAACAGAAGGAGCTTTTGCGAGCGGGCTGCAGAGACTCCGCGCTGCTGGAGCCGAAGAGCGATCTGGGGAAGACGAGAGACAGACGGCCAGACGGCCAGAAAGAAGGAAACAGAAGAAGCAGAGGGAGGAAAAGGAGGGAGAGTGGAAGCGGGCTCTCCGCAGCCAAGCCGCCAGTTCTTCCGCCTCTTCGCCAGCGCCAAGGAAAACAAAGTCATTCTGCTTTGGAAAATCCTTTCCGGATCCTGTAAGTTGTGCGTGTGTCTCTCTCTGTGTGTGTTTAGCATTATCATTTGCACACTGACGTTCCCCAGGGAAGGCTCCTCGTTTTGTTCTGGGTTGCAGATCCTCCCTTCCCTTCCTTCTTCCCTTCCTTCCTTCCTTCCTTCCTTCCTTTCCCTTCTTGACCTGCTGGCTTAAATTCCGAAGACATGGGAAGAGTTAGATCCCCGACAGACCCATCTTTCCTAAAAGCGGGGACGGGCTGGGACGGGGAGACTCGGAGAGATTGTAGGGTGCACAACGCCTTCGCGCGTCCTGTCCCTCCCCCTCGCACCCCGTTGTATTTTATCCAGCACGCTTGCTACTTGGGGCTCTTCCTTTTTAGCGGATGGCAACTTGAACCCTGATCTTGATCACACACTAGGAGCAAGTCCATGCCCAGGGAGATCAGTGGGGCCGACTTCTAAATAATGTTTTTCGGACAGGATGGGGGAGCACTCTAACCGCTTTTCCCCTGCGCCACATTTCGAAGGAATGTTGTAAACGTTTGCTCTGGCGAAGATCTTTCCCAACTGAAAATAAGACGAGGGAAATTGGGGGGGGGGGGGAACGGAGAACAGAAGTAGCTTGGGGTGTCAAAGGGAACTTCCTTACAAGCGAGTGTCTTGCCTGGAAGTGCTTTTTATTTTTTATTTTTTTGGGGGGGGGGGGGCTTATTTCCAAGTAAATATGTTCAGGGTCCAGGTATCAGGCTCAGTAGATCATAATCGTGTTTATTAGAATCCGGAGTCTCCACGTCTTTTGCCTGTTTGGGTCACTTTGTGGACGCGATCCTGCGCCAGCTCAAAGTCAGCCCCATCTGTATCAATGGGACTTCATGCCCAGGGCAGCTCTTGAAGCTGAAGTGAACATTCCCACCGTGCTCTGCTTAGGGAGGAGCAGCTGCGGCGTCTTTGGGTCAAGTGTAGCTAACCGAGGGCTCTGGCTTCCTTGTCGAGTTCTCAGTTCATCCCTATTTCCTGCGGTCCCCCCCGACCGCCCCACCCGTTAATCCTGATTCTGTCAGGCACGATCTAGTTGGTGGAGGGGAGTAAATTCGCGCCCCTGGCTTTGTTGTTGTTCAGACCGGCTCGGTATGGTTTCGGATGAAATTGGGCGTCCACTTAAGGTGCAAGGCGTTGTGATGAAAATCAGGTTAAAGGAAAGAAGAAGGGAGAGGGGAACTCAATCACACACACACACACACACACACACACACACACACACACACACACACACACCCCTTATACACACCCCTTTTCATACTTGAGATTTGAACTGAGTTCTTTAGCGTTGAGCAGGGAAGTCGGGTGTTGCTGCATCTTCCAAAAAGAAGGTCTCTCTTGCCGCCTTGAAAATAAACAAAGCAGATTTCCCCACATAAACCAATACGTATGCTGGACGTCTCTGACCCATTCGGCAGCTGTAATTCAATCCTCTTGATGTGAGGGGTGTACGTGTGTAGTACATTCAGGGCGAAAAACAAATACTTGGGGGGTGGGGGGAGAAATGGGGGGGGAGGTTTCGATTTGTATTCACGATCTCAAAGCACCTCCAAAGGTTCAAGGTGAAACTTTTTTGAGACCTTGTCTGTTGCGATATCGAGACATTTAGACTGAGACCACCTTCACCACCAACTTTCGGTTTAGGTTCGGAATGATGGGGGAAATTAGACTTGATCTGTAGTTACAGGCCAAGAATTGTGTGAGCAAGGCGGTTCCTTTGATAGGAGGACTGTCTCCTATCCAAAAGAGTTCCCCCTCCAGCAAGCTGGCTCTAGGGCTTCGATTCCCAGGTTTGAAAAAGCTGCTCTTGAACCTCCTGCTTCTCTGGCACTCAGTGGACAACCTCAGTGCTCTCGCTTGTTGCCACTACGACCCATTTTTGACAATGGAGCTCCAATTCCCAGGTGTCTGTTGTCTCAAGGTGTTAAAATCCTGTAGTGATCTCCAAGGCCTAAGATTTGTTTGGGGTTGAACATCGTTTCATAAGGTCGCCAACATCATTTGCTTCGAAATAATTCTCACACATTTCAGAAGACTGCATTTCAAAGGACTCCCCACTCTATAAGTATATTTACTTGGAAGAAGGTCTTAACTTATTTCAGTCGGGTATCCAGCCAGATCCTACGGAAATCCCGTGGAGTTTGCTGAAAAGTGAGCATACATAGGATCTCATCTTATGTATGCTTACTCGGAAGTAAATCGCATTGATTTCAATGGAGCTTGCTCTCAGGTAAGCGTGCACAAGGCTGAGGGTCCCCCCCTCTTTTATTTTCGCGCCTTGTGGCTTCGATTGAGAAGGTACAGTTAGGAACGCTCAAGTCATAGTCATTTCTGTGGAACTTAAACTGGCTTAAGGCTGCAATCCTATGCTCACCGACTCGGGAGTAAGCACCTTTAGGCTAACTGGGACTTACATCCAAGCAAACATATACAGGATCGGGCTTCAGCTGCTCACGAGGCTGCGGCTCATGCACTGAGATCGGAAGGTGGTGTTAAAACCTTCAGTCCAATCCTAGCCATGTTTACTCGGAAGTAAACCCCCCTAAGGGAACTTGCTTCCCAAGCAAGTGCTCTTAGTCTGCAGCCTTACCTTGAAAGTAGTTTCTGGGTGGGGCCTGGAATACTATGTGTGCGTGTGTGCTTGCGTTTAAATACGAGCAAATTAATGTATATTAAGGTACCCATCCATCTGAAACTAAGAAAAATCACTTACGCCTAAGAAAGTGGCTGACATGATGAGGGAAACTACTCCAAGTAGCTCCATTTAAATTAAAAGGCCAAGTTAGGCAGTGCCTGACTTTTCTTTTAATTTCAATGGGACTACTTTGAGTTATTTTCCTCCTGCCAGTCAGTGTGTTCCGGGTTGCTATCTTACATACAGTTTGAGTGATTTCCATCGGAGCTTTCCTCTGAGTAACTCGGGATTCAGGAATCGGTGCAAGGGAGATGCGTAATCTCATCTAGAAAGGATAACTTTGCAACGTGAAGTAGCAGACACTCAAGTCTGCCAGGAGGCTACTACAGCTCCCTGAATGTAAAATGCTTAACGGTGTGGGTTTTGTTTGGTTTTTGAAAATGCTTTAGATGCTTTTCTGACAGTAGCTGTTGCTTCTGTGTAGAGGAGGATACTGTGGCAGGCCACAAGGATTGATTGACGGGTCAAGTCAGGGTGACTTTTAAGGATTGCGTCCCAAATGCAGAGGATGCTGTTGTTTGCCTGACACCTCGACCCAATGCATGGATCCTATGCACTCAGGAAGAAATCCCAGTGTGTTTAGTGGGAGTTTCCCCCCCAAGTAAGAGTGCGTACGTCTGCAGCCTGTTGAAGTCTGTTCTTCCCAAACGCGTCAGTGGGCCTGTAAATGAAGTGGAGAGAAGAGGGAGTAGGGCTGGGGCCTCCCGCAACCTTGCACCTATTTCTGTATATCCTGATCCGGTGTCACTCCGAAGAAGCCCCAATGGCAATCACTCACAGTCCAAAGTATGGAGGATAGCAACCTGGAACACATTTTCTTGGATGTGATATTCCTTAATTCCAACCCTGTTTCTTTTTACCACTCACGGGTGCTCTGATAGATCGGTGCTCGTTTACACACACCAAGTTCGGGTGGGCAACGTCAAGGAAGGGCGATGCTCGGATTTCCCGTGTGCTCCGAATTTCAGAGCCAACCCCGTCAAACCAGTCTAGGCAGGCTCCCAGCTTGCCTCTTCTTAAAATCCCCGCATGCCTGGCGCAAGGAGGAAAAAACCCGAATCCCTTATCAAGCTCTGGTGGTGACCCTCATTAGGGGGGCATCCTGCTCCAGGCCCCGCCGTTGGAAGGAAGCTGCCCAATCACAGCGATTGCACGCCTTGTTAGAGACGGTTAATGAAGCTCCGCCATACACTCGAAGAAAGGCGCCCTCAATGCCGATTTACCTTATGTCAACTCGTTACTTCTAATGAATCGCATCAAAACCCTGTCCTGAATGGAATAGCCCGAGAACCTGCAGCCCTCCCCCAGCGCCCGCCACCGCCACCGCGGCTCGCTACTTTCACCCCACCGAACGAACACCTCCTCCCGGGCTGCTCTGAAAAAGAGCGAGGTTGCGCAACGTGCAGCAGCCCTAACATCTCTTAGAAGGCCCCGATCCACCTCAAGCGGCTTAAAAGGTTTCGAACCTGTGGGACAAGTTCCTCGCCATCACTTCCAGTTATGATTCAATGTTTTAGCCTGTCCTTTCTCCCAGGAGCCCAGGGAGCAGCCTGCCCACCTTGGTTTGGTTTGGTTTTGTTTTGTTTAAATCTTCACGCCAACCCTGTGAGGTGGTGTAGGCTTAAACAGCAGGACGTGGAGCGGAAGAGAGGGAACGCACTTTTGGTTACTCACTGACTTTGGTGGAGGATTTGAACCCGGCTCTCCCTAGCCCAGACTCTAGCTACTGCACCTCCCTGGCCCGGTCAGTGGCTAGGGCAACCCCAGTCTATCCGTGTTACGTGGGGTTTACTCCTAGGTAACCAAACCTAAGATGGCAGCCTTGGCCACTACTGATTTTAGCTGAATCGGAAACAGAGGGTTATGTGGAGGGACGGAAAAGGTCGAGTGGCCCCTTCAGGGCCAGAGGGGGGCGGGCAAGGGGGACGCGGTCCCTTTAAATCCAGGCCTCCAGCATTCCAAAAGGAAACTTTGCGGCAGTTCCAGTCTCGGCGTTGTTTTTCTCCAAGGGGCAGGCGTTTTCGACGCTTGCAACCAAGCGTCGCTGCTACCAGGGTTCCTTCTGTTTGGTTTTGGTTTTTGCTTTTTGCCTTCTGGTTTCCCGGCCTCCCCTCCCTCTGGGCCGGCACTTTAAAATCAATTAGTATTTTTCTGTTCTGGAGGTAAATTATTCAAACAAATGTTTAGAAAGACCCCGAGGGAGAATTTGGCCATGACAAAAGGTTTGATTAGCCTGATTTTCTCCTCCCCCTTTGCACCCCTCCTCCGATAAACACACCTCCCCAAAAGCAACAAAGGCCGGGCGTTCCGACCAGCCACTAGAACAGGACAGCGCCAATTAAATGGAAGTCATTAACTTCTTCGCCTTAAGCACACCCCAATTGGGGAGGGCGCCTTCTTTTTGGATATTTATGGCCCAGGGATTGCCAGGGCGCAAACAAACAAACAAACAAACAGGGCGCGCCCCGTAAAGATCAGAAAAGCAGCAAGTGGCAATGGGAGAGAGCTCGATCTAAACAATAGCAAGCTCTAAATGCTGATTATTACATCCACCGATTCACATCCATTATCTGTCCTCCACACTGTCTATATATTGATTCCCATATCCATGTTTCCAGCCTGTGAAAAAGCTACAGTCCAGAGGGCGAACTGCAGCTATCGCTGGTCGAAAGCTGGAGAGAGAGGGAGATTGCAAGCTTTGCAAATGAAATCGTGCATGTAGGAGAGGTAATAACTTTTGAAAAGAAAGTTGAGACTCTGCGGCAAGTTTGGGCTGCATTCAACGCGTGTTAAAGGCACCTTAACTGCCTCGCCCGCTCTGGAGGAAAAATGAAAGGATTCCAAACTGTGTGAATGGAATGAGGAGGTAACAGAGGTCCCCAAAACTGTCCCCCGGCTCACGACCCCAGCTTGGCTCTACAAACTGATCTGAGAAAAGTGTAGTAGTCCGTGGCTTGGTCTTTCAGCAGCTGGTCTCCCAGTGAGGAAACTCACCGGCCTAGACGGCTGTTGGAAGGTCTAGCCAGACAGAAAGAGAGAGATAAATAATCGACTACATTGGTATTTCTGAGCAGAGATACAAAGGAGGGACAGGTGAAGATTTAGGACAGAAAGGATACTCTCATCAGCGATACTAAGGATGTGTGTGTGTGTGTGTGTGAGAGAGAGAGAGAGAGAGAGAGAGAGAGAGAGTGAGTCCACAATTCAGTGAAAATGAACACACACACACACACACACACACACACATACACATATTTCATACATGTTTGTGTATATTCATACACGTGCGTGTGTTAGACCCCAGCTGAAAGCCACCGATCATAAAAGGTGGAGGGGTGAAGGGTATGAAAAGAAGGGCTGGCTTTGATTCGCATTCCAAACATAGGTGGCCAACACCTTTAATGACCTTCCTAATGACTGTCCCTCGCAAACTCCACACTCCAGAGAATTATGGAGTCCTCGCACTAATATGTACAGAAAGTGCTTCGGAATAAGGAGTTTATGGATGGCAATCTATGCAGAAAAGGATTTCAGGCTTTTCAAAGAAAGATGGAGCACGTGTGTGTGAAAAACGTTCCCAAGGAGGCCTATAAAAGACAATGGCACTGTTCTAAGTAGAAAGCCTGATGTGGATTCTCCTCCTCCTTCCTCTCTCTCTCTCATCAACCTTTCTTGCTTCCGCACTCAGCTCACAAATAATCCGCTATACGTGTGAATTTCTTAGGAAGCCCCAGAATAACACCATAAAGAAACACTTAGATGCTTCGCCTCTCTCTCCTCCATCGCGGCATATTTACCTTAATTAGTAATGCTATGAAAGTCAAAACATGAAAACATGGAAATATCTTCTAACTTGCAGGAATTCTGCAAACTAATTAAAGATCCAGTTATTCTTTATGAACCTGATTTTTACAGCTCCAGCCGCAGCCCATGTAGGCTAATGCCGCAGTCTCACCCAAATCTATTAGAGGGAACGGAGTCAGTTAATTTATACGAGATATTTCGGGGGAAATAGGTTACAGATCCAGTTGGGAGCATGCTCTCCTTCCAGTACACTGACTCATCAGTTCTCACGAACCTTTTCAAGAATATCCCAAAAGAGTTAAATGATTTTAAAATTTTAAAAAGAAAAAGAAAGCAACCCCACAGGGCACCCAGCCAAAAGGAAGCACTTTGAAGCTTTTCCCATGGAAAGATTTCCTCGATTTCCCCATTGAAATCAGAGGGAATTAAAAGTGCTTAGCTTTGGCCGGATGGTGGCTAACAAGATGAGGGAAATTACGCAGACTAGTCAATACTCAACTTGGCCTTTCAATTTCAATGGGACTACTCTGAGTAATTTCCCTCATCATGTCAGCCACTGTCCATAGTGTTTACAAGATCCTGGAAGTCTTGTCATTCTTGTGGGTCGGGGAATTGGGGAGACTGGGGAGGAACCCTGAAACGATGCCTACTCTCCATTGTTTATTTGAACTTTTTTTGTTCTACAAGTGCCAAATTCTCCCTAGGGATGGTCCAGGTGAAACAGTGCCCTGTTGAATACAGTGGGAAGCTCCTTTTGTCATGTAAAGGACCTCTCCCCTCACTCCAGTTTAGCGGATCAACTTCAGTCCCGGATTACCGGAGAAACGTTTGGAAATCCTGACTAAGCAAATATTTGACAAAATTCCCAGAAGAGAAATCGGCTCTTCTTGGGCTATTTCTGTGAAAGGAAAATGAACGTTCGTGAAATCTTGGGAAGGCTTCCGAATGGAAAATGCCGACCTAAGCAGGCCTCCGTGGCTGTAAATCCCGTTTTAATCAATGGGACATGAAGCGGAGTAAAGTTATCCAGGAAAGAGGTGTGCACATGATCACAGTTTTAATCCACCGTCCATATACCTGCATCTGTTCAGTTCAATAGTACAGGATTAATCTAATACAAATATTATTTAGAAGTAATAGGATTGGAGAGCATTCCCAATAAGTCAGGAAAAAGTGCATGTGATATTTGCCCAGGGGTGCGGGCGGGGGGAAATCTGAGGAGCAACTCCTCACTTCCATTTATTTTATTTTTATGGTGGGGGGGGGTGAGGAGAGGAAAGACAGCTTGGGGGAATAAAATATGTTTGACGGGAGTTGAATAAAGTGCGAGGGGGGATACACACACACACACACACACACACACACACACACACACACACACAATCATATTCATTCATATGTGTGTATGCACGCATATGTGTGTCTCCGTGCACGCTCACACACCCAATAACACTGTTATGGATAAACAGTAGTAGAACGAACTGCTTTAAGCCAATATTGATTTCTGTGGAATTTGCTTCCAAGAAGTGTAGAGGAAGTCAACTGACATAGCTCTTTCTAGATCCAGTGATGATCACAAAAATTCAGTATCTCTCTCTCTCCCTCCTTCTCCCCCCCCCTCCTCCCCACAAAGCAATTATTGCCTAGGGGTAATATTGCAGATATAAACTATGTGTACTATCGCACTCATCCTATCGCGTTTTTATAAAAATGTTCAAATTAATAATGCCCGCATTCACACGTGTGGTAGTAAGAGACACAAGTTAACACGGGAAAGGTGGCATATAACCTGGCATCAGGAAAGAAACACACATACAGAAAAGGAACCCGAGGAGATGAGACGACACGAAGGAAGAGTTCCAGGAGACCATGCCTCCGTATTAAAACAGACAAAGCAGCCGAAACGACAAAGACTCGTGAACCACTAAGGTGATGCAGAAGGTTGAATCCAGAAGGGCAGCCCACAAATCGTGTTTGGACTCGAGAAACAGGCTTGGGCAGGGAGGTGCAGTTTGATTTGGACCCCAGATATTTTTTTTTTTAAAAAGTTCTCACGAAACACAGATCTAGATAAACACAGATAGGGAGGTTTCAATTTCGCTGTACATTAGTGGCTTTGAATTCAGAAAAAAAAAGATGAGCATTTAATTTAATTAATGTGTTGATTGATTTTCTTTTTTTAAATCACCGTAGCCCTGGGCTGCAGCCCCTCTGATCTAGGGAGAGAGCTTTCATTTTGGACTCAGTAGCGACAGCAAAGCAAAATTTGAAAAATCGCCTTGCGTTGACCCATTGGAGGATTTCGCAGCGAGGAGGGAGAGAGCTCGCCTTCTTCTCTCCTCCCCCCCCAGCGCCCTCTCCCCCCGCCGCCAGTTTATTGTGGCGCGAATGTTTCAATGCTTTTCCATGCTCAACTGTTTTAAGGCAAGTGTCAGCGGACTAACAAACGGAGGGCATGAAAGGCCGGGCGGGCGAGGAAGGATGCTCTTGACTTCTTAGCGCTTGCGGAGAAAGGGGCACAAGCAGCTTAATATGAGGGGCTCAGGCAGCGGAGAGGACAAAGCTGGGGAACAAACACCCCCCCACACACACACAAAATAGAGGGGGAGGAAGAAGCGGGGATTGGGGGAGTTGCGCTCAGCACGTGCAGTTTGGTCCAGCCGCTTGATTGAGCACTGAATGGAGAAACAGAACAACCAGGCCACATCCTTTCATTGGGAAATCTGCCCCCCCCCTTCGGGCTCCGAAGTCTCCGGAAATCCATAGGATGTTAACCCCCCCCCCCAGCCTCCTCCCACCCACCTCCAGACCTACTCCTGATGCAAGCCAGAGAAGGGGAGCATGCCTTTTCCCGAAGCCAGCTGTATTTGATGCCAGGATTGGAGAAATCTCTCATTGGTTGTCTTGCTGTGCTTGTTGTTTTCTCCCCAAAGAGCATTTTCATCGCCCACTGGAGGGCTCGGGCAAGAGACTCCTTGCGTGCATCTGGGGTGAACCAAAGTAGATCTAGTTGGCCTCCACCAAACCGGAGTGGCTCTAGAGCGACAAGTTGGGGTGTGTGTGTGTGTGTGTGTGACACATTAGGGGAACAAGGATTTGCTGCAGATTAAATGTAATTAATATTTAAATGTAAATGTAAATATAGAGGTAAGGTACAGCAATTAATGTACTTAAGGTAATGAAAGAGTCTCCTACCTACCTGGCTGCTCTAACTTCTACAGATTGTTCTGGGGTAGAGGGATGAATGAATGAGGCTTCTTTAAACAAGGGAGGCCTTTTAAAATAAACCCTAACCCTTGCTAACTGGGCAAAGAGGCACCTTTTAAACTGGTGATTCTCTTAATTTAGCAGGCGGACAGTCACTGGCCCTATCCATCCCCAGCACAGCATCCCTCCAGTGGCTGTTGCTGGTGTCTATCATATGTTGTTGTTGTTTTTTTAGATTGTGAGCCCTTTGGGGGAAAGGGAGCCATCTTTCTTATTCATTCATTCATTCATTCATTCATTCATTCATTCATTCATTCATCTTTTCTTTACCTAAACCACTCTGGAAACTTTTGTTGAAAAGCGGTATATAAATATTTTGTTGTTGTTAATTCATGCTATAGGACGATCATATGGATACTTTGCGATAAAGTTCCAGTATGGTGGACAGGGGAGCAAAAGGAGGAGCTGGGAGAAATATATATTTGGGGGGGAGTGCCTGCTACCGCTTGCTACCCCTTTGGATCATCACTGCCACCAACACATTGATGCCCCCTGCAAGGGCAGTTCCCCTGCGTGGCAAGGGAGGTGAGTGTCCCCCACAGGCAAGTTCTTTGCCCCCCCCACCTGTCCCCCATTTCTGTTCCAGACATCTAACATGTAGGGCACAGCTCGCCCACCCAGAAATGCACTTTGCCCCTTCTGTGTCCACCCCTCCCCCTGCTGCCTCTGATGCCCTGCTTCTGGTCGACAGAAACGGCTTTGCTGACACTTTGCTGAGACTGACTAAACCCCCTTTATTAGGGAGTAACTCCCATTGAGCATAATGGGACTTGGTTCTCTGTAAACATGCATAGGGTTGCACAGCATGGTTGTAATCCTCAAGTCCCTTAGTTTCGAGTAAGTACTTTTGAATGGGGCTTGATTCCGAGTAAACATGCATAGGGGCTGCATGTATGTTATTTTTAAAAAGTTGGACTGCTTTTCATCTTCATCATCATCATCAACAACAAAAGTCCTCAAAGCTGTTTACATAGCTAAAGGTAAAAGGCTCCTATGCCTGTTTATTCAGAAGTAAGGCCCACTGAGTTGAGTGGCAGAATGACACCTTTGAGGCTGAAATTTATTCGAGCTTGCTAAATAAGTTGAACTCAATGGGATTTACTTCTGAGTAAACATGTGCTGCAGCAGCGCAATGCTATGCATGTTTATTCAGAAGGAAATCGCACTGAGTTCACTGGGATTTACTCCCAAGTAAGTGTGTATGATTGCAGCCTTAGATTAAGGTGAAACATGCATCGCAAAGCTATGCTGGTCCGAAATAAAGACTATGCTATACTATGCTATGCATCACAAAAATGTCGCTCCTGTATCCCATCACATTAAGTGGCAACCACCCAATGCTATCCTATGCACACCATCCTATGTAAGGATCATGTCCTTACTTGGCTGTCAGTCTCAATGAACGCATTGGAACGGTTACTTCCGAGTAAACAGGATCGTGCTACTGAACATCTCAGTGAAATCCGTGGGACTTAACTTTTGCCTTGGATGTTCAGGACAGTCTCTCATTCGACCCCCTTGAAGAAGACTATTTCAGGGAAGCATATTGGGCGGGGCTTGAGTTTCATACAATGAGCTCAGGATCCCAGCGATCACAAATCCAAAGGGAACACGAGCATTTTGCTGCAATTATCAATGAACTGACGACACTCTCCGTAGAGAAGAAGAGAGAGACGAATGTGTGAAATTCCTCCCGGAATCGTCTTCCCACTTCTTCCAAAGCAGCTCCACTGACTTTAATGGAACTACTATGTAATAAATAAAAGTTTGAGGACCGCACCATCCGTATCTCTATACCCAGCCAATGTGCTTAATTTTAAGTCCCATCGATTTCAATGAGATAGATTTTAGTACCTGCTTAAAGCATCTCACACTGGGATCAATGGGACTTTCGAATTGCTTAACTCTGGCTGGATCAGGGCCTTTAATGTCTTTTTATGCAATCTCCCAACAATACATGATTGGGGGGGTGGAGGGAACGTATAGCCTTATCAGTCCTGTTTAAGTAGGTGTATGGGTGAAAAAGCAGGCAGAACATTATCTGCCTATGTTATTGTTATTGTTAACAACAACAACAACAAAACTATATAGGCATATAATGATTGCCTACTGTCTGTCTGCTTTTCATAGGAACATAGGAAGCTGCCTCACACAGAGTCCAGCCATTGGTACATCTAGCTCAGTATTGTCTACAGTGACTGGCAGCAACTCCCTAAGATTAACAGGCAGGGGTCTTTCCCAGCCTTACCTGCAGATGCCAGGGAGTGAACCTGGAACCTTCAGATGCTGCTCCACTGAGCTATGGTCTCATCTCCTAAGAGGAATAATGTACAGCGCTGACATGTAGTCTCCCATCGAAATGCAGACCAAGGCAGACCCTGCTTAGGCAAGGGGACAATTTATGCTTCCCCTTCCATTACCCCTGCTAACTGGGCAAAGAGGCACCTTTTAACGTGGTGATTCTCTTTATTTAGCAGGGGGAGAGTAACTGGCCCTATCCACCCCCAGCACAGTGCCTCCAGTGACTGTTGCTGGTGTCTGTCTTGTTTTTAGAATGTGAGCCCTTTAGGGACAGGGAGCCATCTTATTTGTTATCTCTCTTTGTAAACCGCCCTGAGCCATTTTTGGAAGGGTGGTATAGAAATATAATAATAATAATAATAATAATAATAATAATAATAATAATAATAATAATAATAATAATAATAATTACCTCCTCTCTCTTAAACATCAACCAAAAGAGTTTCAAAATGGTTTACATAGCACAGGCATGAAAATATGGTCCCCTGTCTCAAAGGAATTTGCCATATAAAAAGTAATGCAAGGGAGACTCCGGCGCAGCGTCCACTGGGAAGAACACTGTGCTGGGATGAATAGAGAGAGTCGCTCTCCCCTGCTAAATATCAGAAAACCACCACTTGAAAAAGGTGCATTTTTGCACCTTTAGCTGAGATGTCATAGTTATCACACACACTTTTTTTTTTGACTATCTTCCCAGCCAGCATGAATGTTGTCTCTACTGCTGCATCTACAGAGGAACATAGGAAGCTGCCATATACTGAGTCAGACCATAGGTCCATCTAGCTCAGTATTGTCTACACAGACTGGCAGCAGCTTCTCCAGGGTTGCAGGCAGGAATCTCTCTCAGCCCTATCTTGGAGATGCTGCCAGGGAGGGAACTTGAAACCTTCTGCTCTTCCCAGAGCAGCTCCATCCCCTAAGGGGAATATCTTACAGTGCTCACACATCAAGTCTCCCATTCATATGCAGTTTTATAGCCTGCTTCAGACATAATGCTGTACGAGTGTACAGATGTATGTACACTCTTTGTGTGAATGACTGTATCTGTATTGATGCTAAAAGTGAAGCTCGGTACTGGCCCGTCAAATGTATGGTACATATAGGAAGTGTATCGCAGTGCCTGTGTTTAACATAACGTGTGAATAACTATACCTGTGTACAGATCTGTACCTGTGTACACAGAACACTCATTGAACATAACATGTGAATGGGCCTAATGTGCAGATAAAATGTGGAGAGACACCTACAGTGGCCAATTTAATCCACAATCTGTGCGGGTAGGGTTTTCAGAACTCAATGAGAGTTTTTCTCAAGAAAGGGTCTACAGTTTAACATCTGTCTGTTGAAAGAGATATGCTCATATCTGCAAATATTTCCACAGCTATATATATTATTTGCACCTTTATGCACACCCAGTGCATGTTTTTAAAAAAATAAAATCGTCAGCCGTCATTAGCAATTGACCTATTTGGCCCAGCATAGAGAAGTCTGGGGGTACTGCGCCTGTCTGTACAGGCAAATACCTCTATAGATTACCTGTATGACATATCCTCGCAGGTAGCTATTTAGTAAATGTACAATTGAATTTTGGAAGTCTAGCTGTGTCGATTTTGTACACAGAGAAGCCTATATTATTTTTCGTATCACACAAGACGAGATATTAGAAATCGATCACCGGAGAAGACAGCATACAATTGAGTGCTTTTAATAGACTCGGGCAGCGATCCTAAAGCACGCTTTACTATCAGCTAATGGCGGCTAGCCCCGGCCGCGGTGCTTCCCCGAGAGTCAGCCGCCTTGAAATCCCAGCTGCAAAGATAGTTAACGGCTTAGCGACTTTCACAGATAAGGACAAATTGGAGATGCTCACAAAACACCGGCTCTTAGCAGCCCCGGGAACTCCACGCCGCCACCTGAGCGTCTTAACCTGACCCCCCCCCCCCCAGTTACATAGCCACCCAAGGCTCCTCGGGAGCCGGATCCTGCCCACAGTTTCCAAAACGGAACGGACGTACAAGGGCTGAAGCTGTGATTGAAAGTCACGCCTGATAAGCGGGAAGCAAGAGAAATGCGGGAGGTGGGAGCTGGTGATGCTGGGGATGGGTGCTGCTGTAGCTCAGTGGTAGAGAATCTGCTTTGCGTGCAGAAGGTCTCGGGTTCAAGCCCCGGCATCTCCAGGTAGGAATCGTAGTCCAATAACATGGGGGGGGGGGCTAGGTTGGGAAATTGGAACTCCTGGCCTAGGTTGGGAAATTGGAACTCCTGGCCTAGACAATACTGATCAGGATGAGCCAATGGTCTGCTCAACTTCATATGTTCATACCTCAAGTCCACACCTCAGCAGGAAGCATGTGTGATAGGAATCAAGCAGGTTGCCCTTTCAGTTCTAAATGCAAGTGGAAGCTGCCATATACCGAGTCAGACTGTCTAGCTCAGTACTGTCTACACAGACTGGCAGCGGCTTCTCCAAGGTTGCAGGAAGGAATCTCTCTCAGCCCTATCTTGGAGATGCCAGGGAGGGAACTTGGAACCTAGATGCCCAGATCACACTGGGCACGTCCCTTGGAAGATCATGGCCAATGGTTTCTGCTCTACTGACATAATGTTACCTTGCCTGCAGTCTGATGACATAGGAACATAGGAAGCTGCCATATACTGAGTCAGACTATTGGTCTATCTAGCTCAGTATTGTCTGCACAGACTGGCAGTGGCTTCTCCAAGGTTGCAGGAGGGAACTTGGAACCTAGATGCTCTTCCCAGAGCGGCTTGATCCCCTAAGCGGAATGTCTTACAGTGCTCACATGTAGTCTTCCATTCAGATGCAACCAGGGCAGACCCTGGATGTCATGCTTGCTACTACAGGAGGAGCTCTCCATTGAAAGGCTAGCTTCTGAAGTTCATGCATATAGGGGCCTGGCTGAATGTGTGGCCTGGAAAATGAGGCCATTGAAGTGATAGGAAGAGTCTGCTGCAATGGATCTGTGGGGGGCCATTCATACATGCAATCCCTGGAAGAACTTGCATTAAAGAGAGGGGGATATGAGAAAAGTCTTGCTGGAACAGGCCAAAAGTTCAACATCCTGAATGCTGTAAGCAGCGCTTGAAGGTGTTGCTGACTAGCAACTGGTATTCAGAGGTATACTGCCACTGGACATGGGTGTTCCACATAGGGTTAGTGACAACTGTGTGGTCAGTTAGAGATAACATCAGGACAGGAAGAGAAAATTGGAGAAAGTGCTGAAGGATCTTTTTTCCAAAGGATCTGCCACCAAAAAAGTACAGCTCAATCATCAGCCTATTTACTTGGGAGGTATATAGGATTTCAGCCCTAAAAAGCATTGATGATTTTACTAATTCCTGGGGTTTAAATCTTTTATTTAATTGAGATTAAATTGTTTTTCTTGATTCTTAAATCACTTAGCCCTGAACCCCCTTTGCAATGCACACCAAGAGTAGCACCTCAAAGATGAATGGCTATGATTCAGTAGGCCTTGTTCTGAGCATATGCAGAGTGCCTTTCCTTTGCTCCAGCAGACACACTGGTTGGGAAGCAATGAAAAAATCTTCCAGATCTAGAGAATTTTGAACTCTTCATTTCAGAGATGGACAGCAAAACCCTATGGATGATTTACGCAGAAGGAAGTCTCTTCAAGTTCAAAGAGACTTGCTGCTCTATTTGAAGCAGAAATAGGTTTTACTTCTGAATCAATATGCATAGGAAGGATTGCATTGCACAACCCCACTAATGCATGTAGAAAGTCAGTACTTTGACTGCAGTCTGAGATCTCTGGTCTGAGAAAGTCAGTTTTCATTCAGGACAAGACAGCTGTTTGTTGTGTGTGTATGCAAATAATGCACAAACATGCTTGGAAACCTGGATATAGTTCACTCTTACCACGCTTCTGTATGGCGTGCCATGACCTGCACAGATGAGATCGACATTCCAGGGTTCAGAAGAAGTGGGGATATCCAAGTCCCATTTATATCCCATATTAAGTATCAATCTATTCAGATTTCTAACTTGCTTGCAACCACTTGTATTTAGAGCTGGGGTTCTTAACCTTCTTTCACCTACAGAGCCCTCCCAGAACTTCATTCAGGTATAACCAAGAACCCTCCACCGCACTTATAATTTTGTCAATTACAATTTTATAATCAAAAATCAAGAAAAATGAAGGATGTACCGTATTTGGTTATAAATGATGTTTTGTGGCACCTGGAACAGAGGTACATAGGAACATAGGAAGCTGCTATATACTGAGTCAGCTCATAGGTCCATCTAGCTCTGTGTGGTCTACACAGACTGGAAGTGGCTTCTCCAAGGTTGCAAGCAGGAATCTCTCTCAGCCCCCCTATCTTGGAGATGCCAGGGAGGGAACTTGGAGCCTTCTGCTCTCTTCCCAGAGCAGCTCCATCCCCTGAGGGGAATCTCTTCCAGTGCTCACACATCAAGTCTCCCATTCATATGCAACCAGGACAGACCCTGCTTAGCTAATAGGACAAGTCATGCTTGCTACCGCAAGATCAGTGCTCCTGCCTTTCATTACATATTTAAGTTTCCAAAGATCACCTGGATCTACCCCATATACCCCAGGTTAAGAATCAGCCTCCCCTTCTTTGATTCCCAACAGAATTTCTTTCCATTTCAACGTGTTTAGGATCTTGGTGTATCCACCCTGTTGACCTCAGTGGGACTGGTACCACATCCCACCATGCCTTGAAAGCTGCATTGAAATCAGTGGCTGACATGTGGACTGCTGAGTAATCCTATTGAAATTAAGTAGTCCTTTAGAGCAGGAGTTTTCAGATTTGGGTTTCAGATTTAGAGAAGGAGTTTTCAGATTTGGGTCTGAACCCAGTAAGCATATATTGGGTTGGACTACAACTCCCATCATCCCCAGTCACAATGGCCTTGGGATGATGGGAGTTGCAATTCATCAACACTGGGGGCTCCAAGTTTGAGAATCCCTGCTTTAGAGTAACTGGTGAGTAGTACTATTGAATAACTTAGTCGGGATGTCAGCCAATAGAACGAACTTGCAAATCATCTACCTTCCAAAACCACCACCTGCTTCCCCTAAATGGGTGGGGAAGAGTGATTAGTTTGCCCAAGGAAATGCAAGGAAGGAAAGACTAGCAGGGATTTCAGCCGAACAGCTGGATCCACAATCCAGTTAATCCTTGGATTAAAGGGGAGCTCATGCCACACAATCAACCAGTTCGTCTCAAAGGTGCCCCAGAACTTTTGCAGGAATTTGGCCACCACAAATTAAGCTACTTTTTCTGGAAGCCTGCCACCCGTTAAGTAGAAGGAGGGAGCTCTTCTAACATGGCTTGGCCGCAGGTTCAGGAAGGAGAGAAGAAACACCTTTAAGCAATGCTTAATTTGTTTATGGAATTTGTTGCCTCAAGAAGTGGCTAGATGCAGTGATGTCGTTGTGATTTCAGAAGTGCAGGTGCTCCCCATGACAGCCCACATGGCCATGCCCACCCCAGCAGCAGAGAAGTACGGGGCACTCTATCCTTACACATCCCCCCTCCACTACATCCCTGGTAAGATGGCTTTCCAAGGAGATTAGACACATTCATGGTCTATCAATTAGGATTGCCAAATGGAACCTCTTTGTATAGGGGCAGTGTACCTCTGAACACCAGCTTCTTGTGTTCTGCCTTCTTTCAGGCTCTGTGGCAGAGCATCTACTTTTCATGCAGAAGGCCCAAGCTTCGATCCCTGATATAGCCAACCAATGCTGGGAAAGGCTCATGTCTAAAATACTGTCGGTCAGTGCAGACTAGCTAGATGGACCAATGGTCTGACTTGGTAGTATAAGGCTACCAAGTGTTGGTGCTTCATCTTAACTCCCAGATCTTCAGAGTACCAGCCCTAGGGTGCACTGCGACTTGGCAGGTGCGAAGTTCTTTTATAGGTAATATCAGCTTAACTGTCTTGTGGGATGGATAATTCTCTGTCTTGATACCTTCACGAGAAAGGTAGGGTTGCATTAGGCAAAATGAATCATATTTGTGGTGGTGGGGATAGGAACGTAAACAGAACCACTCAGAGACAGCCCATCATGAGGCGTGTTAAGGAAGCCACCTCAGGCGGCAGATTACTGGGATGCCAGCAGGGTGGCAAGATGCCCCCTACCATGGCCAAGAGAGCAGCTCTTGGAGACTGATCTGACCCTGGCAAGCTTTGCAAGGAAGCTTGCAAGAAGTACAAGGAGAGAAGGGGAAACTGCTAGCAGCAACACACACACACACACACACACACACACACACGTATATGTGTGTGTGTATATATATATATATATATATAGAGAGAGAGAGAGAGAGAGAGAGAGAGAGAGAGCGAGAGAGCCATCTTATTTATTTACTTCTCTAAGTAAACCGCTTTGGAAACTTTTGTTGAAACTTGGTGTGTGTGTGTGTGTGTGTGTGTACACACACATACACACACGCAGATTAAACAAAAGTTTCCAAAGCGGTTTAGAGAAGTAAATAAATAAATAAATAAATAAGGTGGCTCCCTATCTCCAAAAGGCTCACAAGCTAAAAAGAAACATAAGCTAGACCCCCAGCAACAGCCACTGGGGGAATGCTGTGCTGGCCAGTTACTCTCCCCCTGCTAAATAAAGAGAATCACCACTTTAAAAAGGAGCCTCTTTACCCAGTTAGCAGAGGATGCCCAACTTCCCTTCTCTCTGCCCTCCCCATGCACTTTCAAAGCTTGCAGTTTGTTTGTTTGTTTGGCTGTCCGTCTGTCTGTTGCATTTATATACCATCCTAAATACATTCTCAGGGCAGTTTACAATCTAATCAAACCAAAACCTAAACATCGTATAAAAAGATTAAAATTATCATGAATTAAAACTTGAAAACTTGAAAACATCATATACGAAAAGCCAAGGGTTGGTTTTGAAAGGGGGCTTGCCCCCCACTAGGGGCAAGAGGCAAGACCAGAGGTGCACCTAGGTAATTTTGGAGCCTGGACCTAAAGGCCTTTGGCAGCCCCCCTTTCCCTGCAAATTAAGCATCATCATGCTCGGCTGGGGAACCACTCCACCTGGGACAGACTAAAGAGGATTTGGAGGGCCCCCGAGGGGCTGTAGAGTCCAGGAGTAAAAGTGCTTCTGGGCAAGGCAGTACTTTGCACCTGTATCTTGGGTTGCCCTTGGAACTTAAATTAGATTAGACCATCTACTGTTTACTCTGAGTGGGACACTCCAGAATCTTACCTTTAACTGAAGATGCCGAGGACTGAGCCTAGGTCCTTTTTCATGCAAGATATGTGCTCTGTTGCTGAGTTGTAGGCCCCACATTGTTTCTGATGGAAAAGTCATGGGTAAGATTCAGATGAAGTAAGCCATGACGTCCATTGAAATATATATCTAGCTCTAGATATGAGAATGATTGATTAAGTGACATCAAGTCAGTGTTGACTCTTAGCAACTACATAGATAGATTCTCTCCAGGATGATCTGTCTTCAACTTGACCTTTAAGGTCTCTCAATGGTGCATTCATTGCTGTCATAATCGAGTCCATCCACCTTGTTGCTGTTTGTCCTCTTCTTCTTTTTTCCTTCAACTTTCCTCAGCATTATAGACTTCTCAAAGGAGCTGGGTCTTTGCATAATGTGTCCAAAGTATGATAGTTTGAGCCTGGTCATTTGTGCCTCAAGTGAAAATTCTGGATTGATTTGTTCTTTGATCCATTTGTTTGTTTTCCTGGCTGTCCGTGGTATCCTCAAAAGTCTTCTCCAGCACCAAAGTTCAAAAGCGTCAATACAAAAGTGTCAATACTATCTATATCTATATCTATATCTATATCTATATCTATATCTATATCTATATCTATATCTATATCTATATCTATATCTATCTATCTATCTATCTATCTATCATGAATATGTATATACCACTTTTCAACAAAAGTTCCCAAAGCAGTTTACATAGGTAAAGGTAAAGTGTGCTGTACAGTTGGTGTCGACTCCTGGAGCCCACAGAGCCCTTTGGTTTTCTTTTGGTAGAATACAGGAGGGGTTTACCGTTGCCTCCTCCTGCACAGTATGAGATTATGCCCTTCATCATCTTCCTGTATCGCTGCTGCCCAATATAGGTGTTTCCCATAGTCTGGGAAACATACCAGTGGGGATTCGAAACATACCAGCAGGGATTTGAACCGGCAACCTCTTGCTAGTCAAGTCATTTCCCCGCTGTGCCATTAGGTGGCTCTCAGTTTACACAGATATAAATACATAAACAAAATGGGTCCCTGTCCCCAAAGGGCTCACAATCTAAAACAAAAGCATATGATAAACACCAGCAACAGCCACTGGGGGGATGCTGTGCTGGGGATGGATAGGGTCAATTGCTCTCCTCCTGCTAAATAAAGAGAATCACCACTTTAAAAAGGTTCTTCTGTGCTCAGTTAGCAGGGGACATTGCCATTAATGGGACTTCAGGTAGTCATGACTAACTTGTCTCATTACTTTCAATGAAGCTTAGTCAAGACTAACTTAGTCTGGGTCCTGCCCATGTTTTCTCCCCTACAAGTTTTCCACGCAGTTGCCCATTTTTCTGTTTGCCTCTTGTGTCCTGCTGCCAAAAGCATCCTTCTCACCTCATGGCTTCTATAAGGAAGTGTCTGGAAAGTTCTCAGTCCAGGTCCAAACCTAAACCCATTCAGCTTGAGTGGAGAATTTTCAGCTGTGGCCTGCGATGCCTATGTTCAGAACCAATTGGGTGCTTGGTGCAGTAGAGAGAGTGAGTAATATTAGCCTCTGACCATACTTGGAATGAAAGAGAGAGAGAGAGAGATTAAGGCAGAGGTTCTGAAATGTGGTGGGTCCCAGATGTTAATGGAGATGTTATTGGGCTCCTATCATCCCCAGTCACAGTGGATGATTGCAGTTGTATTCCAACAACACCTGGGGGCACACGTTTCAGAACCTCTTGATGAAGAAAAGATTCCTAGCCACAGATGAATGGCTAAAGATTCCTAGCCAGTGCCACAGATGAATGGCTGAAGGGAGCCATTTTCTCCACCTTGTGAAGCCAAGAGCAGAATGTGGAGTGGGAAACTCTGAACTCCTTGTATCAATGCAGTGTAGCTGCCTGCCTGTGCTGCTCCTCTGCAACCTGCTGATTTGCATAAGGATTAGGTTATTTTTTTAAAAAAAAGATTATGAGCCTTTTGGGGACAGGGAACCATTTATTTATTCATTCTTTATTTTTCTATGTAAACAGCTTTGGAAACTTTGTTGAAAAGCAGGATATAAATAGTAGTAGAAAAGTAAAGTTGTGCAGTCCAGTCGGGGTTGACTCCTGGTGACCACAGAGCCCTGTGGTTGTCTTTTGGTAGAATACAGGAGGGGTTTACCATTGCCATCTCCAGCACAGTATGAGATGATGCCTTTCAGCATCTTCCTCTATCGCTGCTGCCAGATACAAGTAGTAAGTAAAGTGTGCCGTCAAGTCAGTTTTGACTCCTGGTGCCCACAGAGCCCTGTAGTTTTCTTTGATAGAATACAAGAGGAGTTTTCCATTGCCTCCTCCCTCACAATGTGAGATGATGCCTTTCAGCATCTTCCTATATCGCTGCTGCCTGATATAGGTGTTTCCCATAGTCTGGGTAACATACCAGTGAGGATTTGAACCGGCAACCTTCTGCTTGTTAGTCAAGCATTTCCCCGCGGCACACTTACTTACCTTGTTTACTCCTCCTTTCCCCCAATGAGCTCAGGGCGGTGTTTAAGGCCAAGATCCTGAGCACATTTCTCAGAAGTGCTTCAGTCCTCAGTTAATCGAGGCCTAACTAATATACAAACTGTATTGCTTTGGGGGTGGCTCTCTCAGTTCTGTTTTCCTCCGCAGGATGGTGGCTGTGTGAGGACATTTCCTTCCCAGTAAGGTTCCACCCTTCCCAGAAGTGTGCGAACAGCCACCCCCCCACACCCTCCCCAGCTGGCTCTCAGGTCCCCTTAACACGCAACCAGCCCAGAGAGGAGGAAACCAGGGTGTTGCCTGAGGTGACCTTCAGAGGGTTCCATTTCACTGCAACTTTGAAGCTTGCTGGGTGGGGTGGGGAAATAAAACATTTTCGTGCTTTAAGTTTCTAGACTCTATATTGATGCAAAAACCATAGGGTGGGGAGGGGGAATAGGGATGCTGCTTAGTGCTTATGCAACTAGATAGTTGAACTAACTTCAACCAAGCCTTCCAGACTGACATTGTCTCCTTGAAGGCTGACATACCTTCTCATCTTCTCCCTTTTCCTCTGCTCTTCTGTATACATTCCTGTCTCTCTCAAAGAAAGTGTCATCTTTATCCCACAGATGGAGAACTATACAGCTCTCACACACATCTCCATGCATAACCCATCTAGATGTGTAGTGCTGTTCAAGAGAACATTTTATTAGCATGCATATACAGATCCATCCACTTAATATAGAGGAAATTATTAATGTTTGTTTATTTTGGGTTTCTAGTAGCTCTTTGTAGAGCAGGGCGGCACCATTGTGGACCTCCTGCAAATGCTGGCCCACAACTCCCATAATCCATGGCTATTGGCCACTGTGGCTGTGGATTATGGGGGTTGTAGTCCAAAAACTGAGGGGGGGCAAAGATGAGCAGGCCTGATCTAAGGGTTCTCAAACTTGATGTTCTTGGACTACAGCTCCCATCATCCCCTGCTGCAATGGGCAACCACATCTGGGGACCCAAGTTTGAGAACCCTGCCTTACTCTCGAAGCAACACTGCCACAGTAAGTTTACCCTCTTCCTGCAATACATCTGTCTCATCCTCTTTCACCAAGAGATATGAAGGCGGCTCTGGAGTTTTGTGGGGCCACACCCAGAGTGTGCATCCTTGATCTACTGGTAGGATATCTCTCCATGCATCCCTCCCCCATAGGAATTAGCTGCTGAGACATCATTTGGGACGACCTAAAGCTCAAACTGGATCTGGAACAACTTCTCTCCTCCTGTCCCGAAATCCCATTGAAACCCAAAGGATTCCCTTCAAAGGAAGGACTTTCAGAATGCGAATCTTTCCCCACTGCGGTCCTCAAGGCGCCTGGCTGGTGCCGAGTCGGCTTTCCGGTGTTGATGAAACTACTCCGTCCAGGGGCGTAGCAAGGATGGAGTTGGCCCAGAGATAAAATTTTAAAATGGGCCCCCCTCACTGAAGCTCAGCCCATGAAGTAAAGAAATCTTAAATGAGGCTGAATAGTGGTAACAAAAAACATTGTGTGTGTGTGCCACAATAGAACATCATCCTAAATTATTTTTTTAAAGGTTGTGTAAATTGTGGACGATGCAAGAGAGAGACATGTTGTTCTGGTAGCTCCAGGTCTTAACACTCACATCAATTTCAGAGGATGAATATAACTGAAGGAAGCCTGGGTGGGTGCGTGGCTGGGGGAGTCAGTCATGTGACTTGCCTCTGGGAGGGCCCCCCAAGGCAGTGGGCCCCCAGACAACTGTCTCCCCTTGCCCTATTATAGTTACGTCCCTGACTCCGTCCTAAGTGCCTTGAGTCTTGCAAACGGGTAAACAAAGAGCGCCAGGTCTGCTTTGTACTTTCTGTCTCCCGTGAGCAGCTTCCTGAAAAACTGGAAGTAAATTCTCTTGGAATCCCACCATTTCCCAAGTAAATGTGTTTGGGACAGAAAAGACCAGTTTGTTATTAGTCTTGAGAAAATCTAGGAACGGGGGAAATTATCCCGAGACAGCTGCAGTTACTTCTATACGCGTCTTTCTCGCCTACAGTTGCGGGTGAAGATCCCGGTCGGTCTTTTGAAATATAGTTTGGTCTCCCCGCCGTCTCCAAAGGACTTCTTCGCTTCAGAAAGTGGAGCGCACTTTCGGAACGTCAAGTTAAGCTGCGTGGCGATTTCTAGTTAAAACGATGCAATTCTTTGCCGTTCGCCCTGCACGCAGAAGCAAATTGCACCCATTTCTCTGAAACGTCCAAGTGAGGGCGCTTGCCGGCTTTCCTATTGCACAGAGCCCCCAATGCTCGTTGCAGGGTCGACTTGAGCCGGCCCATTTGCCCTTTCATCCAGTTAGCTCCTCAGAGCCTGATGGGACTGAGCTTTGGAAAGAAAGTCATGAATGTACCATATGCCTGCCTGAAGGGAGGGGGTGGGAAGCGAATGACCCCATGCTTGTAGATGGACCTCATTAGATGAATGAGTAGGCTGTTGCATCACAACAGCAGGGAAATGACTTGACTAGTAAGCCAGAGGTTGCCGGTTCGAATCCCTGCTGGTATGTTTCCCAGCCAATGGGAAACACCTATATCGGGCAGCAGCGATAAAGGAAGATGCTGAAAGGCTTCATCTCATACTGCGCGGGAGGAGGCAATGGTAAACCCCTCCTGTATTCTACCAAAGACAATCACAGGCCTCTGTGGGCGCCAGGCGAGGGCACACTTTACCTTTACTTTCCGGAACCGACACCCATATTAACCCAGCAATCAATTTAGGTCCATAGCCCAAGTAAGTGGTTCCCTTCCAGGGGTACATCATGAGCCCCTGGGGTTACTTTTAAGGTTTATAAGGTGCACGCAGAGCCCTCCCACTTGACACAGCTCCATCGTTTGATCAGAGGACTCGGCTATAACAATCCCTGGCTTACATCCATATTCAGTTACTCGTGAGAAGCGCTATTGAAATGAATGTGGGAGAAGCCGATCCATTTCGGTAGGAGTACTCAGGAGTAGCTTAGACTGGATGTAAGCCAGTGAGTGTAATAGTCTGTCCCACATAACTGTTAGATTTCACGATGGGATACCTGAACTAAAAGTTGCAGACAGAAGGGGTGCACTTGTTTAAAAAAGATGGAAACCCCTTGCTGAAATAGGTTGCTTGGAGGAAAACAGATTAGGATCACAGGCCTCCTACAACTCTGTTAAAGCTGGTGTAAGTAGATTGATCCCCCCCTCCTCCTCCCACTACTACTACTACTACTACTACTTCTATTATTATTATTATTATTATTATTATTATTATTATTATTATTATTATTTGCTTTTCAACAAAAATGTTCAAAGGCGTACAGTTTACATAGGAAAATTTTTTTTTTGTTCTTTTTTTAAAGAGATAGTTCCGTTTCCAAAAGTTGCACAATCTAAAACAACAGCCACTGAAGGGATGCTGTGCTGGGGTCGGGTAGGGCCCGTTGCTCTCCCTCTGCTAAACATAAGAGAGTCACTACTGTAAAGGGTGCCTTTTTGCTCAGTTAGCTGGGCTGTTGGTTTCCTCTCCTTCTGGCTGGATGTTCCAGCCATTCCATCCGGTATTGCAAACAAGCTTCTTGGGAAGACTGCCCCAAATAAGACTGTGAGAGGGACTTAACAGTCACGATCATAGGAGGCGACTTTGGAGGCAAACAGGCCTATTAAGGAATGGGTCCTATTGAACTAGAAGGGGTCTACTTTGGAGTAAACGCTTCGGAGCGCTTTGCAAGCCTCCTGGGTTGCAGTGGAAAGAGGAGCGACTGTGTGCCTGCCTAGGCCCCTTCCCTGCCTCCTGTACATCTCTAGCACCCCCTCCCTCCTTCCAAACGCCCAGCAGTACTTGCTGTCCTCCTTTCCAGAGTGCAATTTCTGAAGGTCAGCTGGAAAGGGTCATCGCCGAGCTTCCCCCTCTCGAAAGATTTTGCTATTTAGACAGCTACTGCTACTCAATATTACCTTACAGGATAATGGCGAGAGCCAGCACTGGCACTGAACCTGTTATTCACGAGTGAGCAGCGTCTGTCGAATACGATTCTCGTCTCTTCGCCCCGTTTGGATAGAGCGCAATCAATAGGAAGGGAGGAAGGAAGGAAGACATGGGGAGGATTTATGAAGGGGTGTGTGTGTGTAATATGATTGCTGCTGCCAAGTCCCACAATGAAGCCATCACGGCGGACCTGAAGAGAAAGCTTTAGTCCAAGGCCGTGCAGGGAGACAGACCAGAGGTTAAACCGGATCAGGCCATTCTCAGAAGAAGGCGCCAGCATCAGCAGCCTGAATCTAAGCAGAGCGGGACTGCTCAGTGGCTGGAGAGGAGGCAGTCTGAGAGCCTTATGCACACCGCCTTGAGTTCCTGCATGGAAGAAAGGCGGAGTGTGAAATAAACAAAGAGGCTGACCCACAGAGCACGGGTGCGCCGTGAGAGAGCAGGTGCAGGGAGAGAGCAGCTTGAGAGAATTTCCCAAGTAACTGCAGCGGCGCAGTAGGGAAGAGGCCATTTTGATGCCGCCTCACCCCACCCCCCGCAAGCCCTCTGTGCTATCCAAAAGTATAACCTTGTGGCCTGCATAACCCTTGGGGACATACTTTTGGTTGCCAGAGCCTCTGGGGAAGGGGAGGACATCATAAATGGTCACTTCCCCACTGCACCGGTGCAGTTAGTTGGGGAGTTCTATTCGCCTACTCCGTGCATCCCTGCTCTGTTTGTCAGCCCCAGACCGGGTCAGTGGCGATCAGTGGAAATGGAAAACGCCATAATGCGGAGTTCATAATCCAGAGGGGTAGTACTGTGAATCTGTTACAAAATAATGAAGGGGGGGGGCGAGGTTATAGTATCTTGCATCCTAACGGAGTTGGTGTGGCAGAAACTTTCGTGGACAGGCGTCCGATGAGGAGGTCTCTCCGCTCCTCTCTGAAAGTTTGCTGATGCCATCAGAAATCGATTAGCCTCTAAGCTGCCAGGAGAGTCCTTTCTGCTTTGTTTCGATCCTATCGAGAGTGGTCCTGGAGAGGGTCAGATTTCTGCAACCTTTGCTCTGCGGATGCTCGCCAAGTCGAAAGAGTGGACTTCTCCCCCGCCATACACGCATACTCTATCTATGCGCCCCCGCCCCCACCTTCATTATTTTGTAACAAATTCACAGATCTATCTATCTATCTATCTATCTATCTATCTATCTATCTATCTATCTATCTATCTATCTATTTTTGCAAACAGAAGTGAAGTACAGACACCCGGACCCGGTCTTTTAAAGGCTGCGATTCTTCTCAGTGCTGCTATGGAAGAAGTGATATTGAAACCCCCGAGATTTACTTCTAAGTAAGGCTGCATAACCTCTGTGTCTAACAACCCTCGAACACCTTGCTACCTCCTCTCGAATATACCCGCAGTCCAGTCCTATGTGCCTTTACTCAAAAGTAGGCCCCACTGAGTTTAATGAGGCTGACTCTCAAGCAAGTGCAGCATAGGGCTGCAGCCTTATAGGACCGTAAACTGCACTGAAGTCCATAGGAAACAACGGTTGTATTCTATCTAGTGATCTTTTATGTTTTGTTATTGAGAAGTTTGTCCCAGTGGGGATCCTGTGTAGAGTTTGGCCAGGTGGAGTCAGAAAGGAAAAGGGAGAGAACGGAGGAGAAGATGGAGTTGTTTCTTAATAACCTCTGAGTTAATCAAGAGTTAATTTAAATTACTTCGTGTTTATGAGAGAAGCAGCTATGAAATCAACCTGAACGAAACACGTTTGAGGTTGGGATGCAATGACTGAAAGCCTCTTGGAACATTAGGGTGGCAGGATTTAATCTTAATCACATCTGATACATTCAACCATTCAACTCACTGGGCCAGTCATGTCTCTTTTAGCTTAACCTTCCTCACAGGGTTGTTATGAGGATAAAAATAACCATGTACATAGCTCTGAGGGCCTCAGAGGAAGAGTGGGGAAAATAATACACACCTTTTGCTTTTCGAGTTGAGAATGCATTTTTATTGTTGTTATTATTTTTACAGTAATGGATATTTCAATTCCTGGTTTAACTGTTGTACCCTCGCCTGACAAAAAGTGACCATGCCCCACTGAAGAGGGAATGTTTTAGGGAACTGGCATAATGCAGCAGGGGTGCAGATTTTATTGTATTTATTTTTACATTTCTATCCCGCTCTTCTTCCAAGGAACCCAGAGCGGTGTACATGGTCGTTTCTCCTCACAACAACCCTGTGAGGCAGGTTAGACTGAAAGAGAAGTGACTGGCTCACTTCATGACCCAGTGAGTGTCAGTGCTGAATGGAGATTTGAATTTGGGTCTCCCTGGTCTTAGTCCAACACTTTAACCACTACACCAGGTTGGCTTTACTAAACTTTCGTCTGCCAGACTGAATAACCCATTTCTTCCTCCCTAAACTGTCTTTCCTCCACCCCACCCCCCCAAAAAATTTAAGTGAGGAACTGCTCCCAAACTTTCCCCTGTAATGCAGCCGGATCCTATGTTTGTTTACTTGGAAGCAAGTTCCATTAAACACTGTGGGCCTTACTCCCATGCAAATACGAATAGGATTACAGTCCACATACGTTTATATTGGGATAATAGTTGCACTGATGCTGGAAGGAAAACACGTAGCAACGCAACGCCATCGCTAACTCCTGAATGTAGTAGGTGCTTCTAAGGATCTATTTACCTTTTGCTCTCCGCAGTCGCTTTAGGAAGCAGCTCTGGGGCGGGTCTCGGCTTCCACCAAAGTGCTTTTCTTTTACCTGGGATAGGGATTGCATATTCCATTGCCTATCGACTTGCAAAGCCTCCCGTTTAACTCGTTTGTGGATCGAGCTGCTCACCATATCTATGCTACATTTACAAGAGGTAATTTAATCCAATTTAAGGTGAGACACATCTTCCCGTTTAACAGGCTTCTGGAGAGGACTGCTCTCCTCCTGGTAAATTATGTCATCCAGTCATATATGATGTTTGTCTTGCGTTTGGAAATCAGATTGCTAAACCTCTGTTGTGAGTTTAAGGAAAATGGATAATTTCTCCGTTATGTATCCTTCTCCCTGTGTACGGATCCTCCTCAAAGGATCGGTGAAGGGTTCAGGTTTTCTGCCCATTTTCTTTTCTGATCCAAATCGGGTTACTCCAGAGTAAGAGAAGAGCCTAAAAGGCAAGAGCCTGAATGGTTCAGAAGTGAAAGGAAATGGCAGGCATGGCCAGTCAGATCTCCCCTAGAGGCAATAGGAACATAGGAAAAAACTGCCATATACTGAGTCAGACCATTGGTCTATCTAGCTCAGTATTGTCTTCACAGACTGGCAGCGGCTTCTTCTAGCTCTCCACTCTTTTTTGTCCCCTGCTGCGGTTATTGAGGTACACTGCCTCTGAACCTGGAGGCTCCATTTAGGCATCTTAGCTAATAGCCATTATAGATCTGTGCTTCATGGACTTGTGTAATCTCCTTTTCAAGCCATCTGCCAGTGGCCATCACTGTGGCAGCGAATCCCACAGGTTAATTAGGCGTTATGTGAAGAAGTACTTTCTTTTGTCCATCCTGAATCTACTGCTTATCAGATTCATTGGGTGACCCCAAATTCGAGGATTACAAGACAGATGGTGAGGGGTGGGGTGGGGGAAGTATCTGTATCCATTTTCTTCATACCATGCAAACTTCTATAAACCTCTATCATGTCCCTCCTTGGAAATAGTTTCCCTAAACGAAAAGGCTCCCAAATAGATGCTCAAATCTTCTCTCACAGGGAGAGTGTTCCAGCCCCTTTATCATCTTGGTCGCTCACTGAAAGCAAAGGGGCATTTCCAAGTAAGGTCTTTGCTTTATTTTCCACCGTGGTTTTGTATTTTCATTCACAAAGAAATTTGATCGGATTTGAAGAGATGCTACCCTTTCCAGGACAGACCTGGAGTTTAAAGACGCACACGGCTTAAAGACAGGAAGTTGGTGGGAAGTTTCAGGTGATTGACAGGACCGTTGAGGGGTCTTTCTGGAGTTGGAAGGGCTGTGGAGTTCGAGTAGGGACAGACAAAGAAAAAAGAGGTTTAGAAATAGGCAGCCTTCTCCTTAACCGTAAGTTTAGAAGTTAGTGCCTGACAAGCCAGACTAAATTATTCACGAACAGCCCCTTTTAAATGAATGGGAAAAGTTAATCATGATTAACTTCCCCCATTCATTTCAATACGACTTCTCATGAGTAATCTAGTCTGGATGTCAGCCAGAGAATAATGTTCCATAAGGATTAGTGGGTGGCATTTTTTTTGAGGGTTTTTTTTTTTAAAATCTATTTATTGTTCTTTAAAAAGTATTGACAAATTATTTTTGCAACTGTCTGCGTCTCTTCCATGAGCCTGAAGTAAGATGTCTATTTGAACCTACCTCGCAGCTTTCTTAAAATAAAATAAAATAAAATAAGAAGACGTTGGTTGATCTAGGAAACAATATAATTTAAAATCTGGCTTCCACACTGCTGATTTGGAACTGAGATGAAAAGACTCTACCTATATCTGCATATTTATATAGACATAGCAAGGGGAACAGTATCCCACTATAATTAAAGCGCAATCCTAAACTGAATCACCGAGTCAATCCATGGAAGTCATTGGAACTAATTTCCGAGTAAATATACTTAGGATCATGCTAAAGGATTGTGATGGGGTGGGTGGGTTCTCTTAACGTTCCCATTGAAATAAAGGCATTGAAAAGTGTTTCGCTTTGGTGGCTGGACGATACTCAGTTATATTGAAATCACTTACTTCTTCTAAACAGATGTGTTCACAACTTAGGTGTTAGTTTCCCAGATGTGCAAACAGGGATTCTGAAAGTGTAAACCAACCCACCTTGGAATGTAAATGTGAGGGTTAGCATACATTCTTTTCCTAATATGTAGGTTTTGCAATCTTTTAATTTTTTTAAAAAAATGTTTTCTAAGCCTTTTAACAAAGCAAATCCCCCATTTTACTGGTAAGATCTTCCCTCTCCAGCTGGCTTTAATTAAATTCCTTGGAGGACGTTAAAAAAAAAAGGGGGGGGGACAACAGCGCATTTCTAGAAACAGAGTAAATTTAACCAGAAATATTTCAGCTTGGATTCCCAAGTTTAGTTTTTGCAAGTGATCCCCCCCCACCCGCAGACAAAACTGTAGGGAATCGGTAGGGTGAAGGCGCTAAACGGGTTCAATGAACAGATAAAAAGAAAACGAGCTGGGCAGAGATATTGCCCCCTCTTTTCCTTCATCCGTTTGACTTCCTCTCTTTACGGAATACGGGCAACAGCTGGTACTTTAGGAAAAGTTTTCCCCCCACCTTAAATCAGAAAGGGGATTAAGGCCAGGAAATAGACACAAAAGAACTAGTTTAAGGAGAGAAGGGGTTCCTGAAAGGAGAGAAGCCTCTTTCTGAAATACCTTCTCAAAATCTATTGGAGAGGACTGCAAGCTTAGCTATCAGCCGCATACCCTAGAGTAGGATTACCTATATTCTAGGGATGTTTTTGGGCGTAAAAGAATTGTGGATCGCAGCCAAAATGCCTCCTTGTCTATCAGGGTGTATTTGTCTTTTTCACCTACAAGGAAAACAATTAAATTTAAAAGTAGTCTTCTACTGAAGCTATTTGTCAAGGATTTTGAATGGGTTCTTTGGGGAGAGGAAACGTCATTTGCAGGTTGGACGTTCAGATTTTAAAGGATCTTATTAAAGATCAGCTGCGTCACAGAAGTGAGCTATTTTCCTCTTTTCTTCACGCGGTCAGGGGCTACTTTCTGGATTATTCTCGTGTGGGGGCATCGTAGGAAACAGGCTAAAGTTTTTCAAACCCCAGAATAGCCAGCTTCCCACCGCAGACAGCAGTTCGGTCCTTCTATTCGTTTACATTCGGAAATAAGTCCTATTGCATTCAGTGGGGCTTACTCTTGAGTTAAGCAGAATGAGGCTGTTGGGTGGCACACCTACCTACATTTACTTGTCTGTTCAAAGGATTGTGGCCTAAAAACGAGGGCGTAAACCTCGGTGGACGCAAGCATAGGATCGGGTTGCGCCTTGGAAGTCCGGCCCTCTATTTCCAAGTCAACCTGTTCAGACGAAAGGCGCTGAACCCTTCGAAAGGCAGAACCCGGCGGCATATGAACTTCTAAGTACCCTTGCATGGTTCCGATCTGTTAAGGTTCAAAGGAAAGCAAGGATCTAAAATTGATTAAAATAGGGAACGATAGAAAGAGGAAGAGAGAACCATAAAGTTTTCCTACTCTGAATCTTACGGGCAAAGCAGTCCTTCTTGCCGTCCTGTGTACTCTGACCTGATGATAAGAGAAGAGAGCTGGTCTTGGGGTAGCAAACATGACTTCTCCCCTTAGCTAAGCAGGGTCTGCCTTGGTTGCATTTGAATGGGGGTCGGGAGACCGCATATGAGCACTGTAAAATATTCCCCTTACGGGATGGGGCCTCTCTGGGAAGAGCACCTGAGGTTCCAAGTTCCCTCCCTGGCATCTCCAGGATAGGGCTGAAAAAGACTCCTACCTGCAGCCTTGGAGAAGCCACTGCCAGTCTATGTAGACAATACTGAGCTAGATGGACCAATGGTCTGACTCGGTATATGGCAGCTTCCTACGTTCCTAATTTACTTTCGAGTAAACTTTGTCAGGATCGAGGTACCGCTGGGTGGATTAACGGATCTACGTTCTGATCCTCAACACCTGCGCAACACTAAGTTCCCAAGGGCCGGGAATCGGAGTCGGTCATCAGATCCGGAGCACCGAAATGGATAAACCGCATACGCCTAGGACGCAGTGTGTTGCTGCTCCTATATAGCTCCCTATAGGAATCCCAACCTTGAGTTCCCAGATGTTGTTCGATCATTGTGGCTGATGGGAGCTGTAGTCCAACAGCATCTGGGGGGACCCAAGACTCGAAACCCCAGTCATACGTCAGCTATGGAGAAAGACTATTTCTCCCCACACACCCCATCTTTCCCCCCGGATTGTCTTTCCAACTCTTGGAAAATTTGCATCCAGCTGCGATTTCAGAGAGATGGGAGGAGACCTCCCCCCCCCAACCCGGGTTCAATATCTGGATTTGGCAGACGGGAGTACTGTGATGTAGATAATAATAATAATAATAATAATAATAATAATAATAATAATAATAATAAAATACCCTATCTTTGCGAGACAGCCATGCCGGTTTTTATAGCGTGATTCCTAAACAGGCTTTCTCGGAAGTAAGTCCTGCTGATTTCAATGGGGTTTACTCCCAAGTAAATTGCATGGGATTACAATCGTGCAGGGCAATCCTTCTGCACACACTCATGTCGCAGTCATTTCCACTGAATCCAATGGGATTTACTTCTGAGGATAGGATTGCAATGCAAGGCACGCTTCCTTGAGACCATATTTCATGGAAGTCCATGAGACTTACTCCTGAGTATACCTGCAAAGGATTGTACAATCAGCGAATGGCAACAATATTGCTAGATGCTTGGGAGCAAATGGCACTGGATTGCCCATTTGTCCCTATTGGATTCTGCGGGAGGAGGAGGCTGGTGGTGAAGTGATACGTTTGCTTCCTATAGGATCTCCTTGGGCAGTCCAGGCGAAGGCGCGAGTCCGACCCTAAGGCGTGTTTACTCAGAGGAAAGTCCCTCTGACGCCCTCGAAGGGAATACAAAGTTGCAGCCTAGCGGCCCGATCTTCTGTTCTTGTTTACTGGGGGGAAAGCTTCGCCCTTCTTCAGCGGGGCTTCCTCCCTGGGAGGTGTGCATAGGTTTACAGCCTGAAGTGTGGTGGAGCTCCCCCAGTCCTATCCACACCCCTTTCTCATTGCCGGTTGCGATTCCCGTGATTACTAAATTAATAGCAGGCACTAAGACAGATGTCAAAACGTCTCGAAAATGTTTATCTGGGCATAATTGAGAAGGTGGTGGGACGCATTATCTGATCGCGTCATGAAATATGTATGAGGAACAGATGTGGGTGAGAGGCACCTCCCGTGGCTGCGTGCACTTTGCAGCCCCCTCCTCGCGGGAACAGGCGGATTCATGCACCGGCACCCTGCGCTTTTTGGTCCCAGACTGATGGACTTGGCCACCCGGAACTGAATGCTCCGTTGCCAACTCTCGATTGCCCGGATGCATGCCTGGAGCCAAACACCCTGGGAAAAGAATACACGGAGGGTGAGGAACAACACAACCAGGCCCCATCCAGCTCAGATCGTCTGCACTGTGTGCCACTAATACAGGGGTAGTCAAACGGCTGTAGCTGGACTACAACTCCCGTCATCCCCAGCGGCAATAAATTGCAATGGGGCTGATGGGAGTTGTAGTGCCTCAGGTTGGCACTCTTGATGTGGGCGCAAATGGCAAGCATTCATACGGAAGACAGTAAAGCGAAAGTGGGAAAGCCGGCCAGTGCTGTTCAGCGGGAAGAAATCCCACCGATTCCTTCCAGCTTAACAGAAGGGCGGTCTGCCTCTCTAGTACTGTGCAGTTATGGCCAGCATTCACACAACTGCAGCAAGGCTTCAAGGTCAAGAGGTGTCTGGATTACTTTTCTCTAGTAAAGCAAATCAACCTGCTTGATTCCTCTTAGCGAATAAGTTTCTACTCTGGGTCTGGAAGCAAGGGCTCTCCAGGGTATCAGAGAGTGGCCTTTCCTAGCCCTACTGGGAGATGCTAGGGATTGAACCTGGGACCTTCTTGCATGCAAGGCCGGAGCAATTTCCACTGACCTATGCCATAGAGGAAACCACGACATTTCTCTAAGCACCATGATCGCGAGAATGATGGAAGAGAAACTCATCTGAACTCGAATCAGGAGCGCTTCATGGCCTTGTCTCTGGCGGAAGCAAAGGGAAGTCCTCCTAGGTCCGCCAAGAGGCCGTCGGTTCACAGGGGGGTTAAAGAGCCTCCTCCCCCGACCTCTTTTTGTCTGCTCCCTTCGGAGCCCCTTGTTCCTTCCTCCCAGAGGATGTGCCCCGCTTTCTTCCCCTCCCTGCCTTGACTCCCTCGGCCAGTCTCAGGCAACGCGGCCGTGTTTGTTTTTCCAGTTTCCCCCGACGGTTCATAAGAGGAAAACAAGCAGGGGTTGGTGCGTCACTGACCCGGCCAATAGGCTCCTGCCCCCACCCGGGTCTCGCCGGCGAGACTGCAAGTGGGTACAGGAGAGAAGCGCAAAGCTCCTGGCCAGGAATTGTTTGGCGAGGGAGATGGAGGGGAATTGCCCGCCCAAGTTCATCTAAAAGTAGCCGGGGAGGAGCTTTCGAGGGGAGAAATAACAAACAACGGCTGCTGCAGAGTTCATGACCAAGCCAGGCCGTCATCTCTCACGCCTCCACTGGCCTTGGGTCACTCCCTGGCTTTCTTTAGCTCGGTGGCGCGAGGAAGGATTGTTTGGGTCATCTTCTTCCTCCTCCTTCTGTTCTCAGATGCCCCCCGACGCAAGTGGACGCCGGCTGGAAGGAGCGCCGGAAGTGCAGCAAGTCCGCGAGGTGAAACTGCCGGAGATCAAACGCCAGGGGCAGGCCCGCTGTAAGCCAGCAAACGCCTTCCGTTGCCTAGCTGTCCGTTTTTTTGCAAGAGAAGTGAAGAATGCTGGAGAAATGAATTTCCCCTGCTCTCCACTCATACACAGACAATCCCACCTTGATCTGAGAGAAGACCTGCCCCCCACCACACAAAGGTTCACTTTTACCAGATGATGATGATGATGATGATGATAAAATCTTGTTGTCATCAATCAACAGTTAGTAACAGGAGATTTATAAAAATAACATAAATTGCATTTAAAACAACAACAATCTTATCCATAGGCGAGTTTCTGTTTTCCCTTGCCTTCAGTTCTTGCTTCTGTCATATGGAGATTATAATTGGGGAATGTTTAATGGACTAATTTGTTAGAGGAATCATTTAAAACACCTTGGATTGACCAAAAGGTGCCCTGATGAGCTGAGCATAGCTCAGGATCATCTGCTTTGCATGCACAAGGATCCCAGGTTCAGTTCCTGGCATCTCCAGGTAGGACTGGGGAAAATTAGTCTGAAATCATGGAAGGCTGCTGCCAGTCAGTGTAGACAATAGTGGGCTAGATGGGCCCAGGGTCTGACTCCATATAAGGCAGCTTCCTATGTTGGGGACAGGAGCATAGCTTAGTGATAAAGCATTTGCTTTGCATGCAGAAGGTTCCAGCTTTAACCCCTGACATCTCCAGGTAGAGCTTGAGAAAAACCCATCTGGTGCACTCCTGCCGGTCAGTAATACTGGGCGAGATGGGCCAAAGGTTTGACTCTGTATAAGACAGTTTCCTATGTTCATAGCTCAATAGTAGAGCATCCGTTTTGCATACAGAAGGTCCTAGGTTAGGAAAGACCCCTGCCTGTAATCTTGGACAGCCACAGCCAGTCAGTGTAGACAATCAGAGGTGCATGCACCTAGGTAATTTTGGAGCCTGGACCTAAAAGCTTTGGGAGGCCCCCACCCCACCTACCCACCCACCCAGTATTTTAAACACATTTTTAATGCAATCACACCACTGGGTAGACTAAAAAGGATTTGGGGGTCCACAAGGGGTGTAGAGGCCCTGGACTTCGGCCCAGAAGTCCAGGGGTAAGAATGCCTCTACTAAGCTAGATGGACCAATTATCTGACTTGGTATAAATCAGCTTCCTATGTAATTTATGAGAAGCAGTTTTCTAAATTCCTAATTTAATAGGAATACCTGTGTGCACGGAGGCCATTTGAAGGAATAGCCCAGTGTTTTTCTTGCTAGAACACACGTGTTTTTGCACAAAAACACCAGTGCTAGGGAAAAGAACATCGGGCTATCCCTTTAAATCCTGCCCTGCGGCATGTGTGCAGAGGCTATTTAAAGGGACAGCTTGGTGTGAGCACCCAGAAGGCCACGAGGAGGGATGGCGGGTCGGGTCACCACTTCCCCGCCATTGTGTGCTCTGCAGTTAGCACTCCCAGGAGTAGTTCAAAGGTGCCTCTACACCTAAAAAAAAACTATTTAATTTTTTTTTTAAAGCAAGAGCAGGTGAGCTGCAGGCGAAAGGCAGGTTGGGTCCCCCCACCTCCACCTGTGGGCTCTACACAGCAAAGGTAATTTCATGGTGCCCTGGAACCTCTTTGTTTTTTAAAAAAGGGGGCTGAAAGGAGGTTCTCTGCTCCCCTTCCCTCATACAGGTTGAATAGATTCAGATCAATTTGAATCAGGCTTATTTGTTTTGACCTCCAATCGAATAGCCCCTTCTAGGGGTGATTTTTCTATTCAAATTTGAATCTCTTGAATCAGCCAGATTCAAGTTGAAGCTATTTGGATACGAATTGATTCACACATCCCTAGAGTAGGCATACTTAGAATCGGCTTGCACTATTCAAATGAATAGATCTTTAATCAACTGAAAATAAATAAATAAATAAATAATAATAATAGTAATAATAATAATAATTAAGAGTGGCCTAATAATAATAGGATGTTATTAAGGCTATTAATAGGTTATTATTATTATTATTAATAACCTAATAATAATAATAATAGTGACCTCCCATATGGGGCTGTTGTACAGATTATTGTGAGGAATGTATGTGAACCACTTTAAGCACTCTACAAGACTGTATAAACTGCTAAGTAGGTTTTTTTTCCTTCCTTTGTTCAGTCTTTTCATTGATATAAAAAGAAATTAATTGCTTTTTTTTAAAAAAGGAAAGAGAATATTCTTTTTGACCATCTAAATTCTTCTTCCCCACTGATAATCCTTCTGTCTGTCTCCGCCATGGGCACTGAGGTATGTTTCCCCCATCCCACTCCACCCACCCACTCACCCCTTTGGGTTGGGAGGCAGCAGTGCAGACTTGAATCAAATTTCATTCCAGATACTCCTGGCATGTTGCTGTTTGGTATTTCACCTGTATAGGGATCATTATTCAGGAATGATTCAAAGGCATTAAGAGGCAGGATTTGTGGCATCAGATAGAGGCGTGGAAGGCGAAGGCTGAACTTCTCCTGTCAGAGGCTTGGCAGCAGATACACCCACTTGACACCCCCCCATAGTAATTTCAGACAACAGGAGGCCTGGAGGGTACCCAGAGGCGGTCTGGAGTGCAGGTTTCTCCCCTAAGATCTTTTGCCAGTGGGGAATGTTGTTGATTTTTTAAAAGGGGCATATGTGTGTTCAAATCAATATCTCTTCAGTCCCATCGGAGAAGTCCATAGGGACACAGGAAGCTGCCTTATACTGAGTCAGACCATCGGACCATCTAGTTCAACAGCATCTACACTGGCTGGCAGCAGCTCTTCAGGGTTTGCAGGCAAGGGTTTTCCCCAGCCTTACCTGGGGATGCCAGAGATGGAATATGTTGGACCTTCTGCATGTAAAGCAGATGCTGCTGTACCACTGAGTTATGCCTCCCATCTCTGAGCTATGGTCTCTGCAAATCAAGTCTCCATATTTGAATTCAACACATCCGCAGTGGGGAAATGACTTGACTAGCAAGCCAGAGGTGTGACTGCCTGCTGGCATGTTTCCCAAACAATGGGAAACACCAATATTGGGCAGCAGCGATATAGGAAGATGCTGAAAGGCATCGTCTCATACTGTGCAGGAGATGGCAATGGTAAACCCCTCCTGTATCCTACCAAAGACAACCACAGGACTCTGTGGTTGCCAGGAGTCGACACCGACTTGACGGTACACTTTACCTTATACTCTTAAAACAAAACAAAAACAGTAACATTTCTCAGTGGTAAAAGCTTCTTCTACTTTCCCAAATGTGAACATAATAGTGTACGGAGTAAAGCTCAGACTTGAGTCCGAAGGTGTTGTTGGCCTACAATTCCCAACAACCCCAGCCACAATGGCAGGGGATGATGGGAATTTTAGGCCAACAACACCTTCGGACTCAAGTCTGAGAACCCCTGCTTTAGTTCAATGGCTGAAGAGACAAATGGTCTTCTTTGGGTCACCGGATGCTGTTGCTCAGCAGCTGGTCCATTGTGGCTGGGGAGGATGGGAGTTGTAGTCCAACAATATCTGGGGAGTTTGAGACCCCCTGGAGTACACTATTAAACATCGCCTGCCTATCAACAGCTAATTTAGCCATGATGGCTATATGGCTCTTCCATGTCCAGAGGTTGTAATAAGGGGAGGGCCAGCGTGGTGTAGTGGTTAGAGTGCTGGACTAGGACCGGGGAGACCCGAGTTCAAATCCCCATTCAGCCATGACACTAGCTGGGTGACTCTGGGCCAGTCACTTCTCTCTCAGCCTAGCATACTTCACAGGGTTGTTGTGAAAGAGAAAAGTATGTAGTACACTGCTCTGGGCTCCTTGGAGGAAGAGCGGGATATAAATGTAAAAAAATTAAAATAAATAATATTCCCCCTTCTACTTGTGGGCTTCCCAGAGGTATCTAGTTGACCATTATGGGAAGCAGGATCCTGGATCAGATGGACCTTTGGGCTGACCCAAGAGGGCCCTTTTTAGGTTCAGTAGAGCTACAACCTGTCTGGATTAAGTGTCCAAGGCTCCCAACCTTTTAAAACAAATATACTCCTTCTGTTGCAAATCTTCAGCTCAGTACCTCATAGGTAAGGTTGTGTGTGTATGTGGTGTGTGTGTGTGTGTGTGTGTGTGTGTGTGTGTGTGATTGTTATGAGACAGGCTACTCCAGTCATTGGTTTACATCCAGGCTATGTTACTCATGAACACTCTCACTGAAATTATTTGATTTAATTTCAATAAGACTTCTTATATTTTATTGAATTAATTTTGGTAAGGCTGCTTATGAGTAACTTAATGTGGATGCAAGCCAGTGACTGGAGTAGCCCATCTCGTAACTGTTACATATAAATGGTGTGTGTGTGTGTGTGTGTGTGTGTGTGTGTGTGTGTGTGTGTATGTGTATGTGTATGTGTGTAAAGTAAAGGTAAAGTTGTGCCGTCAAGTCAGTGTCGACTCCTGGCGACCACAGAGCCCTGTGGTTGTCTGGCAGAATACAGGAGGGGTTTACCATTGCCTCCTCCCGTGCAATATGAGATGATGCCTTTCAGCATCTTCCTATATGGCTGCTGCCCAATGTAGTTGTTTCCCATTGTCTGGGAAACATAACAGCAGGGATCCGAACTGGTAACCTCTGGTTTACTAGTCAAGTCATTTCCCACTGTGCCATTAGGTGGCTCTGTGTGTGTATACACCTATATTTATTTATTTATTTATTTGTCAAATTTGTACACCATCCCAAACTTTCGTCTCTGGGCAGTTAATAATAGCATAAAACAAGTTAAAACATATACAAAAATTTAAAACAATTAAAAAATTTAAAAATCATCCACAGATTAAAACCTTAACATTTTAAAGAACTGAAAAAGCTCAGGTGAAGAGGTGGCTTTTAAAAAATTGTCAGAGATGGGGAGGATCATATCTCAGTAGGGAGTGCATTCTACGGTTTTCAGGCAGCAACTGAGAAACCCCTATATACCGGAAAACACAAATTTAAGTTACAGCTAGGGAGACAGGCTACTCCAGTCACTGGCCCCTATTCAGGTTAAGCTACTCCTAAGTAGTCTGATTGAATTCAATGGGACAAGTTTACTTTGTCTTCACCCTCTTTGCACCCCTTCTGCAGCGAACAAATCTCTGAGGATGCATCAAGCTGGCAATCCTCAGATGGGGAACCAATAGTGCGGCTGCAGCGTATGAGGGCAGGAGGGTTCAGAGTACCCCCTGGGAGCCCTTCGAGTACCCCTAGGGGCATCCGTTGGGAACCTCTGAAGTGGGTTGTAGCTGTATTGCAGCATACATTCATCTTTCAGTGCCTGCATGTGTCTGAAAGAATTGTGGGGAACACCTGTATATACAGCAATAGTAAGTAAGAGGCATACACTTTCACAAATTCCATTGTATTGCATACTTCCTCCAGCTTGGCACACACAGTCCCCCCATTATTTTCACAACAACCCTGCAGGGTAGGTTAGACTGGCCAAGAATACCCCATGAGCTTTATCGCTATACAGGGATTTGAACTCAGGTCTTTGCAGTCCCAGTCTAACTTTAGTCATTACAGCATACTGCAGTATGCTGAGCTGCAGGCAGCAAGTGGACTGAGATCTGTCTGTCCACCAGACGGGGTTTGCAAGGGTTGAGATAGTGCAGGCATGGTGTGTGGGGCCGTGGCTAAGAGTGTGAGCTTTGGAGCAGAAACCCCCAGGTTCAAATTCCTCTGCAATCACAAACACTGCTGCAGTCCCATACACACAAGTCAGCCCCACTGAACACAGTGGACTTACTTTTGAATAGATTTATTTTAATTTATTTCTGTACATATATCCTGCTTTTTCTCCAAGGAACCCAGAGCAGTATACATGATTATGTATATCCTCACAACAACCCTGTGAGGTAGGTTAGGCTGGGAGATATGTGACTGGCCCAGAGTCACCCAGTGAGATTCATGGCTGAATGGGGATTTGAACTTGGGCCTCCCTGGTCCTAGTTCAACACTAGCCATCTCACTATTCTGGCTCTCAGGATTGGGCTTTACGTGGCCTTAGGTAAACCACTGTTCTCTCAGTCCCCGCTCCCTCTCCAGGCCTCAGAAATATGACGATGATAATCCTGGGCCACCTTACAGGAAAGTTATAACAGAATGACACAGGTGAAGCATCTTGAACCGTGGAGACGTGCTCCATAAAAGCTCAGCGCTATAGTTTTAGAGAAGGCAGTGCTGATGGTATCTCAGATTGCTTTTTGGAAAGGTACAAATGCATGCATTATCCACAGCCCAATTAAGCCAAAGACCTTGGATTAAAGAAGATTAGTGCCCTGATCCTAGGCAGCTTGTTAACTTAGTTTATCCCTTAGGGTTCTCAACCCACCTCATGCAATCTAAAGCAGGCTCTTGCCTAGGAAAGTTCACGCCACCGTCGACGGGCTAGTCTGCACAGTACTTTGTGACTGCTTATTGCTGTAGAGGCTGAGGCTGTTCTCATGAGCAGACAAGACCGGGCGAAGGCAGCAAACTAAGCCCGGGCTTGTCTGCCGGTGGGAACCGGCAGGAGGCCACCAGCTCCCAGCAGCGCCTCGGCCTCAAACCCACCTAGGGAGCCCGCCTCTTAAACAAGGTTAAGGGAGGAAATGTTCCCTTAACTCCATTTACCTGACCGTGTGTCAATGCCGGCTGCTTTCAATGCACTGTTGTGGTGCATTGTGGGATTTCCGGGGGCCAGGACGACACACCCTGGCCCCCATGCCAGAGGTGGAGCATCTAGGCATGCGATACACACACCCAGCCAGGGGTGTAACTATAATAGGGCAAGGGGAGACAGTTGTCTGGGGGCCCACTGCCTTGGGGGAGCACCCAGAGGCAAGTCACATGACTGACTCCCCCAGCCGCGTACCCGCCTGGGCTTCCTTCAGTTGTATTCATCCTCCGAAACCGATGTGAGTGTTAAGACCTGGAACTACCTGAACAGCATGTTTGGGGGCGGCCCATTTTAAAATCTTGTCTCTGGGCCCACTCCAACCTTGCTACGCTCCTGCACCCAGCACCAACAGGATGATTGCCGGGGAGGGAAGCTTTCCATGGCTTCCTCCCCACCCACCCGATTGTGAGAAAGGCCTCAGGGAGTGATTCTGCATGTTGCAATAGTGAGAAGAAGCAGAATTGCAAATCCAAAACGTGGGGAGGGGGGAGTTGCACTTCTCTCCCATAGTGAGGTCCAGATGCATGAAAAACTGATACATCCTCCCCCTAGATGCAGATGCAGGAAGAGGTCCAGATGTGGATCAGGCCCAGATGCAGGAACAGCTGACACATCCTCTACCCCCCCTCCATCAACGTCTAGATGCTCAGGTCCCTTCTTTGCTCATGACACTAGATACGAGGCCATCACTAAGTATTTCTCTCTTCCCTCTCTCATTTTTTGAGCAAAGGTGAGGGTTACAGTTCTGCAAAACATGCTTTTTGGTTCTGTTTCACATCAGAACATTAAAATGTTTTTTTTAAAGCTGTCGTTCCAAGCAACACCAAGATGGAGAAGTGGGCAGTACCTCTCTCTGCCAGGTAACAAGTATGACCTGGTCGGAGCAATAGCACAATGGTAGAAGATCTGATTTGCATGCAGATGCTCCTGAAGGACAGGAAACAGAGGGTGGGTATAAATGGAGGGAATTAAGAAGAGGGGTCCCCCAGGGATCTGTACTGGGACCGGTGCTTTCTAATTTATTCATAAATGATCTAGAAGTTGGGGTAAGCAGCGAGGTGCAGAGGCGTATCTAGGGAAAATAGTGCCTAGGGCAAGCACTGAAATTGCGCCCCCATCTGACACCCATCTTTCAGATAACTTTACCATAATATCAGCTGAAAAATATAAGTCAAGCTCATTAATCTTTTAATATTTCAAAAACTATTTAGCAGTGGACGTAGCCAGACCAAAAAATGCTGGAAAACTACAAATTTCAGTATGCTGGGGCTCATGAAATACCCAAATACTATGTGGAGGTGTACTTGGAAAACTAAACAGAAGTGCCTGTCTAATTCTCTACTATGCATTGTAGCATCATTATTACATAAGTTTTAAAAATAAATGGAGAATTTGACTCTTCCCAGAAAATAATTAAAAGATATGCAGAGTAAACTGTGTCACCACTTGGAATATATTCTACTATTTCAGAAAGACAGTTAAAATGAGAGAAAGAGAGCAAGAAACTCCCAGTGGGTCTTAGTACTAAGGATTTCACACTGATTCAAAGACAAACTCACCATTAATAGCCATATTATTAAGACATCACATTTAACTCACTTATCACAAGAAGCAAAGTAAGAGCAAATGAATGCAATCCTAACTCATAAGCTTCAGCTCAGTATTCACAAGCCCTGATTCTCTGTACATAGTGCCAATCTGAATATGTGTACAGTGACTTATATTATATCAATTTTTAAAAAAAACCCTTTTTACCTGTAGCCCCTTTGGGAGGCTCCCTAAAGGCCATGGGGGATCTGCAAAGATTCCCCCTCTCCCCACTGGCCTCTAGGGCCTCGCAGGGACCACCTGAGCATGTGCGGTAGCCATTTTTTAAAATAATTTTTTTTAAAGGGCAGCTGAAAACAAAATGGCCACCGTGCATGTTCAAATGGCCTCTGCAAGGCTTGGCATGGCCTAGGGCCTCACAGAGACCATTTGAGCATGTGTGGTGGCCATTTTGTTTTCAGTGGCCATTAAAAAAAAAAAATTAAAAAAATGGCGCCCCTTTCAAGTGGCACCCGGGGCACATGCCTTGCCTGCCCTACCCTAGATACACCCCTGGCATAGCCAGACTTGCAGATGATACCAAACTCTTTTGGGTAGTGAAATCCATAATGGATTGTGAGGAGCTCCAAAAGGATCTCTCCAAACTGGGTGAGTGGGCGACAAAATGGCAAATGTGGTTCAAAGTTGGCACGTGTGAAGTGATGCACATTGGGGCAAAACCCCCTCAACTCCACATATACACTGATGGGATCTGAGTTGTTAGTGACTGACCAGGAGAGGGATTTTGGGGTTGTGGTGGACAGCTCATTGAAAGTGTTGACTCAATGTGTGGCCGCTGTGAAAAAGGCTAATTCCATGCTAGGAATCATTAGGAAAGAGGCTGAAAATAAAATTGCTAATATTATAATGCCCTTGTGTTGCGGCCACACTTGGAGTACTGCGTACAATTCTGGTTACCATACCTAAAGAAGAACTGGGAAAGGTACAGAAGAAGGCAACCAAGATGTTCAGGGGCCTAGAGCACCTACCTTATGAGGCAAGACTACAACATCTGGGGCTTTTTAGTTTAGAAAAAGACGATTATGGGGAGACATGATAGAGGTCTATAAAATCATGCATGGTGTGGAGAAAGTGGACAGAGAGAAAAATTTTATCCCTCTCTCAGAACATTAGAACCAGGGGTCTTCCTATGAAATTGATTGCCAGGAAATTTAGGACCAACAAACGGAAGTACTTTTTCACACAACGCATAATCAGCTTGTGGAATTCTCTGCTACAAGATGTGGTGACAGCTAACATGGAGGAGAGGTCTATCAACGGCTACTAGTCGGAGGGCTATAGGCCACATCCAGCCTCAGAGGTAAGATGCCTCTGAATACCACTTGCAGGGGAGTAACAGCAGGAGAGAAGGCATGTCCTCAGCTTCTGTCTATGGGCTTCCCAGCAGCATCTGTATGGAAAAGGATGCTGGACTGGATAGTCTTTGGGCCTGATCCAGTTGGGCTGTTCTTATGTTCTTATGCAGAAGGTCCCAAGTTGTATCTATGGCATCTCAGAGACATAAATTTTGGGTGCTATAAAATATGTTAAATAAATTTAAAAAATAAAATAAATCTCCAGGCAGGTCTGGGAGACACTCCTGCCTATCAGTGTCCCTGTCAGTGGACAATTGGATGGGAAAGTCCTTGTGATTGGTCTTGCCCACATGGCTGCATTACGATCAATAATTGTTCATATTTATATCCTGCTCTTCCTCAAAGGAGCTCAGGAGGCTGTGCATGGTTCCTTTTGAAGCTTATTCTTAAAACCCTGTGAGGTAGGCCAGGGTAAGAAAGAGACTGGCTCTAGGTCACCCAGTGGGCTTCATGACTGAGCATGGATTTGATTTTGGCTAGACTAAGGTCTCTTTATTTCAACCACTGCATAATGCTGGCTCTCAGTAATGGTGGGACTAAAGACAGTTTAAAAACAAACAAACAAATTGCATCATGATTTTATGGAAAAGGTGGATATTTTAATACACCTGTGTTGTCTTGTCACTATTGTGGTTTATTTTGAGGTTGTTTAAGATAGCAATGCCTTGATTTTTGTCTTGTTACAATGCTTTGTGATTTTATTGATTGCTTATCACTTAGGAAGCACTCCTATAGAGCAGAAGATTCATTGAATAAACAGTGTCTATAACTGAACACAATGTTTCCTCCTTTATTACACGTTATTGCAGGCATCAATGTGACTGGACAAATGTCTTTAGGGTTAGGGTGTGAATTGCAGAACATAAATAAAGATGCACATGCCTCTGTATAACCCCTTGGTCCCTATGTCCCGCTGTGACGAAGCCTAAGTATGAAACTGAAATAAACGTGTTAACTGAAATAAACGTGTACTAGCTGGGCTGGGCACAGAGCATCTGTGCCTCTAGTTCTCCCCCTACCACTTTAATTGCCCACCCATCTGCCTGCTGCCATTTTCTTCATCTGATCGCCCTCCACCGCCTTCTTCCACCCGCCTGCTGTTTTCTTCCCTGCCTGCTCACTTCCCTGCCTGCCCATTTTATTACCCCACCCAACTGCCCGGCCGTCCGCCGCCTTCTTTCCCCCCTTGCTCTCAAGCCTGTCCGGCGTTGCTGCTTTCCTCTCCCCTTGCCGGCAGCTCGCTCGTGAACTCTTGCGAGAGCTGCCACACATGGGATTAGCAACGGGTATGCCTTAGAGAAATATATAGATAGATATTTTCCCAGTTCACCCCCGAATTGGTTTCCCTCTTCTCCCCCTGTTGTCTCCCCTGTGAAGAATTCTAGACTGTAAGTTTCTGAGGGCAGAAATTTGTCTTCTTGCACTTTGTAAAGTACGAACATAGGAAGCTGCCTTACTGTATACTGGGTCAGACCCTTGGTCCATCTAGCTCATTATTATCTACACTGACTGGCAGCAGCTCTCCAAGGTTTTAGGGAGGAGTCTTTCCCAGCCCTACCTGGGAGTTCTCCACACAGCAGGCATTACTGTGGGTTTTCTGCAAGGCTTTTCTGTGAACTCAACGCTATCCAAAAAACCCGATACAAAAAGTAGATTTTTTTTTACCCCAAATATAAGTTGGGTTGCATTCTAATGAGCCACTGCTCATTAGAAAACCCTAATTGTGTATGAAGTGCTTCTCGATAGCTCGCAGGTACTTCGGGGTAAATCTGCCCAATATGTGAACACGTCCACTCCATTCTGGAGGAGATACGGGCTAAAAGCCAGGTGTGGAAAACTTCCTGAAGATGTCTAAGAATACACTAAATAATAATATTGCACCAACCATATAGAGTGCATTCATAAGGACATAAGGACAGTCCTGCTGGATCAGGCCCCAGGCCTATCTAATCCGGCATCTTGTTTCACACAGTGGCCCACCAGATGCCTCTGGGGAGCCCACAGGCAAGAGATGAGGGCATGCATTCTCTCCTGCTGTTGCTACCCTGCAACTGGTATTTAGAAGCATCTTGTCTCTGAGGCTGGAGGTGGCCCACAGCCACCAGACTAGCAGCCATTGATAGACCTGTTTTCCATGGATATGTCTAAACCCCCTCTAAAGCCTTCCAAGTTGGTGGCCATCACCACATCTTGTGGCAGAGAATTCCACAAGTTGATGATGCATTGTGTGAAAATGTACTTCATTTTGTCGGTCCGACATTTCCCGGCCTTCATTTTCATGGGATGATTCCTGGTTCTAGTGCTGTGGGAGAGGGAGAAAAAGTGTTCTCTGTCCACTTCCTCTACTCCATGCATTATTTTATACACCTCTATCATGTCTCCTCATAGTTGCTTCCTCCCCCCACATTAAAAAACCCCAGATGCTGTAGCCTTGTCTCACAAAGAAGGTGCTCCAGGCCCCTGACCACCCTGGTTGCCTTCTTCATCCTGTGTGACATGTCACGTGCAGGCTTTTCACAGATGCTGCATGTAGAATGAACTGCAAATGCATTTGCAAATGCTGCATGTAGAACGAACTGCATCTTGCATGCGGCAACCCTTGGTGAAGCCAAGAGGAAACCATCAGAGTGCACCTAAATTCTGTGACTGAGTGAGTTGCACTGTCATGCTCACTTTCCCACATGCATGATCCAAACCTTTGTCTCAGTGTTGTGGCATGGGCTTAGTGCAGTGTTTTTCATTGTCATGCCCAGGGACCAGTGGCAGCTCCCATCAACCCTAAATGTAACCTCCTGCTTAATTGTTTATGGGGTCTGTGAGAAGCTTCGTACAAAGTTGAATAATCTGCATGGTCCTGCTAGTGCCATGTGGAGGTGACTGTGGTGTTTTTGGTTTAACCCATTCCTTGAACCAGGCCAGCTTTTGAATAGGGCTTTAGTTACCTGTATTCCAGGTAACTGGAGTAGAGACAGGGCTAACAAACAGCCAGCAGCAAGAGCACTGAAAAGCAGTCTGCACTTGCCTCTCTCTACAGAATATCTATTTCATTAAACTATTAATATCCCTGATCAGGGTCGGACTAAGCTAGTGCAGGGTCTGTAGCATAAAGGGGACCTAAATTATAAAGGGGACCTAAATTTTAAAAAATGCACATAAATATTAAAACATAAATTATTTACTTGCATAGTAAAGTAATTCAGTTTTTTCATTTGCTGTATTTGGGAGTATGGGAGACCAAGCCACTAACTCACACTGGCTACAACAACACTGAACATTTATATACCGTTTTTCAATCAAAATTCTCCAAGTGGTTTACATAGAAAAATAAAGAGTGGAGTGATGATTCCCTGTCTCCAGAGGGCTCACACTCTAAAAAGAAAAATGTGGCAGGCACCAGCAACAGCCACTGGACAAATGCTGTTCTGGGCCTGCTCTTAAAAGGCACATTTAGCAGAAAAGGGATATTTTATCTAACATGGACCAAATAAAACAGGTAAAGTTTTAACTTTAACTCCCAGCTGGAATCCGGGAGTGTGAGGCCTTAGCAAATACTACATTTGCTACTATGTTAATCCGTCATAGTTCCTGATTCCACTCCACTGCCTTGTCTTTGCATACCACCACGACTCTTTTCCCTTGGATTCTACAGTGACCATTTCAACTGTTCAGTGCTGCACTGTGCCCAGCGCTGGTGGGTCTCCTTTAAGGGAAGCAGAGCCCTCTTGAGCCCCTCTGCCATCTTGGAAGCCATGTAGCTTCCCTCCTAGATTTCTTAAGAGAGGACTTTGTCTTTCTTAAAGGGCCCTCTCAGCACTGAGAAAAGTGCATAGATCAGCCCAGTAGGAAATGGCTCTCACATCGAAAGCTTTTTGCCAAAGTGGCCCCCGCTTGAAAAACAGTGAAGCTCTCTGGCTTAGTGTGTAGCCTCACCTTAATTCTGTTTGCTGTCATCACAACCTATTGTCACATCATCAGGATCTATTTTCCCTCCAGCCAGAAAACTCCCAAATAGCGCACATTATTTGAGAACACTTTTTATAATGCGGCCATTAAAATCAACCTTGTTTCTCCCCCTGTGGAAGTTTGCAACAGTTTTGTATGCTACAAAGCAGTCCTTTGGAAATGCCCACGATAAACATGCACATGTGTATACACACACACGCGCGTGCGCGCGCACACATACACACCATAAGCACTGGAAATATGGCTTTAGCCAACTCCTGCACAATGTACACTGGTTGTATCTGAGTTATTATTAACGTTTTCCCCCTTGCGCCTAATCCCTTATGCTTTTTATTATAATCCTACACATTACAGTTAATCTGTAATGATACTGCTTCAGAGGGACCTGTTGCTCCCAGTAATGGTAATTTGTAACCTTGGTAACAATTTTAAATAATGAATCTAACAATGATGTCTCCCGTATTTCTACAGTAGGAGGGGCTTAAGAATTGTTGCTTCTGTAAGAGAATGAATTTAAGAAAATGTTAAGGGTGGATTTGACACTGAGTAGCTAGCATGTCATTCTTTTGATTTTTAAAGATTTTCTGTGGATTAAAGTTTTCTTAATTGATTGGATGTCTTGCTTTTGAGTAGATTAATCTATTCATGGCATGAAATAAATTTATTACATGTATTAAATAGATATACAATGCAATTTAATGAAAATTATAATCTACAATAAACAATGTAAAAATGTCATTAACATACTGTAAATAGTGATGAGTACGTTTCCCTCTGAAGGGTAAAATCTCAACCAGTTTCTTGGCCAGGACTGCACAACATCAGCCCTCCAGCTGCTGTTGGACTACAACTCTCATCATCCCCTGCTACAGTGGCAAATAGAGGTGATGGGAGTTGTAGTCCAACATCTGTAGGAGGGCTGGAGTTGTCAGCTCAGTTCTTGGGTGTTTTCTCTCCCTGTTCCAGAAACCCTCCTCCAGCACTGCATTGGTAGCAACAACACATCCCGCCAATGGGGGAAATATAGGACTCCCCTACTCTTTGGCACCTATAGGATCCCCCTACTCTTCCAGGAGGGGAGTATTGTGCCCCCCCTCAATTATACAGAAATCACACTAAAAATATAGGTGGCATTGTGAAGCTTGATATTGGTATAACCATCGGTCTGATCCAGAACTGAGGGCTGACATGCAGACGTATGTTGCACTAGCTCTGTGAAAGAAGTTGTGCTCACCTAAGAAATTTGAGGAGGAGCAGTATGAAGTTGCGGTGCTCTGTGATGTTGCACAATGGCCTTCTCGGAGACACCTGCAAGGCTGCAAAGTTAGTGCACTAGCACTACCTATTGCACAATCTGTTGTGAAACGCATTGTACAACATGTTGACATCTAAGAGTTCAATACCTAGTCTGGAACAGGAGTTGCCACTGTATCATTGCTCTATGTTCTTGCACTTGCACAGCACTATGCTAGCATGACACTTGTCTAGATACAGACCTATGTCATTAGTGGGTGTGGCCCATAGATGATACCATGCACAAGCAGGTTGCCCACTTCCTGCAGGATCTCCCTTCCCACTTAACAGATGATCAGCTCTGTCTACTCTGGCACTTAGCCACCTATTTAGGAGAAGGGGTAAGGGGACACCTGACCTCAGCAACTTTCTGTGCCCCAACAAATGGTCAGTACCTTCAGAGGGCACAAGCCATCAGAGAGGCATCCTCTGCATTTGAAATACTTAGTTGTGCACAGTTGTGTTCTTATAAAACTTTCTTTCTTTCTTTCTTTCTTTCTTTCTTTTTCTTTCTTGAATAAGATGGCATCCCAGGGGATTGTGCCTAGAGTTGAGAGCAAGGATAATCCCCCCCCCCAATCTATTTATTTATCCATCATTTTTATATATTGCCTGACAATTTAATTAATAAAACAATTAAAACAATTTTGGAGAATAAAAACAGTAAAAGAGTTTAATTTTAACGAAAAGCCTGAGAAAACAGGTGTGTCTTGAGGGTCTTTCTAAATATAGTCAGAGACGGAGAAGCTCTTATTTTGACAGGGAGCATATTCCAAAGCCCCAGGGCAGACACAGAGAGAAGCCCAGTCCCAACTCCTCACCAAACAAAGCTGGTGGCAACTGTAAGCAGACCTCAAATGATCTTAATAGGCAGCAGGGTTCATGACAAAAGAGGCACTCTCTTAAGTACCCTGGACCAAGCCATAAAGGGCTTCATAGATAATAACTGTGGTGTTTTTGGTTAACTCATTCCTTGATCCAGGCCAGCTTTTGAATGGGGCTTTTGTTACTTAGGAAACATAGGAAACTGCCATATACTGAGTCAGACCATTGGTCTATCTAGCTCAGTATTGTCTTCACAGACTGGCAGCGGCTTCTCCAAGGTTGCAGGCAGGAATCTCTCTCAGCCCTATCTTGGAGGAGCCAGGGAGGGAACTTGAAACCTTCTGCTCTTCCCAGAGCGGCTTCATCCCCTGAGGGGAATATCTTACAATGCTCACACTTCAAGTCTCCCATTCATATGCAACCAGGGCAGACCCTGCTTAGCTATGGGGACAAGTCATGTTTGCTACCACAAGGCCAGCTCTCCTCTCTGTATTCCAGTCCTGGAGTAGAGGCGGAGCTAATGAACAGCCAGCAGCAAGAGCACAGAAATGAAGTCTGCACTTGCCTCTCTTTACATAATATTTCATTAAACTATTAATGTTCCTGATTCCACTCCACTGCCTTTTCTTTGCATGCCACAACTCTTTCTCGGTTTCTGCCAGAGGCGCTCTTACCCCTGGACTTCAGGGCTGAAGCCCAGGGCCTCCACATCCCCTGGGGCCCCCCAAATCCTCTTTAGTCCTTCCTGGGTGGTGTGGTCACTTGGCAGAGCATGATGATGCTTAATTTGCAGGGGAGGGCCCCCCTCCAAAGGCTTTTAGGGCCAGGTTCCAGAATTACCTTGGTGCACCTCTGGATTCTATAATAACCAGCACTTTGTGCCAGAGAAAACCTGGTCAAAATGGTAATTAACTATGTCTTGTACAAAACTATTATTTTTTTGGTGGGAAATCATGAATTCTGGAAAGAACCTTGGGGATACCACCACATGATTTCAACGAACAATGTTCCAGATTGTGAAGAAAACATGGGGAATTTACATAAAGAGTGTGCGAACATTGCAGAAATAGGCACAGACTCCTGAAGAACTCCTACAGAAGCACCCAAGGCTCGCTTTCGTTTACATGAATGCCGTCTTTGTTTATCTTTACAAAGCCTGTACATTATTTTAATCAGTGGTAACATTTGCAAACTCCTGAGAAGAATGTCATCAAGTTGTACATTTGGAGGGATATTGGCAAATGCATTATTGTCCCAGGATTCCTCCTGGAGAATATTTTACCTTTCCTTGGGAAATATCCCAGGCTAAGTACTACTTAGAAACCCTGATGAATAGCGCTAACACCAAATCTACCATTAGCCCTTCTGCATGAGCTTTCTCCATTATTAAAGCTAACAAAAAATTGCTCACAAGCTGAAAGCCAAATTAAACGTAATTGCTTTTATTTATCTATTGCTTTTATATCATTAAAATATTTTTAGTTACATTTTATAAAATAGCATCCACTCTGATTATTACCTGCCATATCTGTTGAGCCACTTCCTGTGTATTCACTACCACAACATTAGCGATTAAGCAGGCTGGAGGTGGGGGAAGAAAAGAGAGAAGTGTATTTTATGTATCGTATCTGTCAAGATATGTTACACTTCCCATTACAAAAACATTATTCTTGTTGAAGAAGCTATGAAGCATATCTTTCATGAGCACTTTATTAATAATCAATAGTTGTCAAAAAATTAGAAATGCACAGATTTAAGGTGCAAAGAAGAATTAGAAAAGCAAAGGAAACAGTTCAGCCTGCATGGAGGCAGAACTATTTCTTCCCCTCTTTTAAAATAAAACAAATTTACAGAGTGAAAAAACTGAGCTATTAAGCTTCTTTAAAAGATGGCTTTGTTGGTTTAATTATACTGTAGTTTATTTTATAAATATGTTTCAAAGGAAGTGTGCCATATTGAATGCCAATGAGACTGAAGAAGAAGAAGAAGAAGAAGTAGATGCATAAAAGCTAATGCATACCAAATTTTAGTCATTGGTACAAGCGGCCCTTGTACTTTGCGAGGGTTCCTGCCAATTTTTGCAGATAATGAAACCGCGGATAAAGAAACCCTATAATGCCTTGTGGGCATTGGGGGGTTAGGTTCTGAAGTGTGCTGGAAATCACAAGAAAAAGCAGGGGGGAGTAGAAATAAGCACAATGCCTTGCTCTCCAGCAGTTCCCCCAAAACTTCCAAATCCTCCGATTTTTGTTCCTTTTTTAGGTTTCTTTCTTTCTTTCTTTCTTTCTTTCTTTCTTTCTTTCTTTCTTTCTTTCTTTCTTTCTTTCTTTCTTTCTTTCTTCAGAGCAAAGAGCCACAAAATGGCTTGGCACTACAAAATGGCAAGAAATAACATCAGAAGTCATTTCTGGTCACTCAAGAACTGCGGACAGGTGAAAATAACCATATTATTGCCCCACAAATGAAGAAATTGGGTCCCTATAACCCAACCATGGCTATGCAAAACCACAGGTGCTGGGACTGTGGGTAACAAGGGCCACCTGTTTTCTTGTTTATTACAAATCAAAGGATTCCTGTTTATTACAAATCAAATGAAGAGAACAGAAAGGAACACAAACTCTGGCAAAAGAAATGCAAGGTGACAATAAGGGAGGCAAAAAGAGAGTCTGAGGAACATTTAGCTAAAAGCATCAAGGGGAATAACAAGATCTTCTTTAAATATATCAGATGCAGGAAACCTGCCAGGGAGGCGGTTGGACCATTAGACAATGAGAGAGTGAAAGGGCTTATTAAGGAGGATATGGAGGTTGCAGAGAAGCTCAATGAGTTATTTGTGTCCATCTTCACAGCAGAGGATACTGAGCATAAACCTGTTCCTGAAACAGGCTTTTTGAGGATGGAGGCTAAAGAACTGAGTCAGATAGAAGTGACAAGAGTTGATGTGCTAAACTGTATGGGAAAACTGAAAACTAGCAAATTGCCAGGGCCGGATGGCATCCATCCAAGAGTCCTCAAAGAACTCAAATGTGAAATTGCTGATTTCCTTGCTAAAATATATAACTGATTCCTGCAATCAGGCTCTGTATCAGAGGACTGGAAAGTAGCCAATGTAACACTGATTTTCAAAAAGGGATCCAGGGGTGATACGGGAAATTACAGGTTGATTAGCTTAACATCCATTCCAGGAAGATTGAAGGAAAACATCCTGAAGGATAAAATTGTAAAGCACACAGAAGAACAGGCCCTGCTGGGAGAGAATCAGCATGGCTTCTGCAAAGGTAAATCTTGCCTCACAAATCTTTTGGAGTTCTTTGAGAGTGTCAATGAGTGTGTGGATCAAGCTGATCCAGTTGACATAGTATACCTGGACTTCCAAAAAGCTTTCGACAAAGTTCTTCATCAAAGACTCCTGAAAAAACTTAGCAGTCATGGGATAAGGGGACAATCACATGTGTGGATTGCTAACTGGTTGAAAGACAGGAAATAGAGGGTAGTTATAAATGGAGAGTTTTCACAATGGAGGGAAGTAAGAAGTGGGGTCCCCTAGGGATCTGTACTGGCACCAGTGCTTTTAAAGTTATTCATAAATGATCTAGAAGCAGGGGTAAGCAGTGAGGTGGCCAGATTTGCAGATGATACCAAACTCTTTTGGGTAGTGAAATCCAAAACGGATTGTGAGGAGCTCCAAAAGGATGTCTCAAAACTGGGTGAGTGGGCGACAAAATGGCAAATGCAGTTCAGTGTTGGCAAGTGTAAAGTGATGTAGATTGGGTTGTGGTGGACAGCTCATTTAAAGTGTCAACTCAATGTGCGGCAGTTATGAAAAAGGCCAGTTCCATGCTAGGGATCATTAGGAAGGGGATCCTCTATAATAAAACCCTAAGTGAGTGTCCGTGGCCTTGGAATGTTGGCGTCTGCGTCCCTGTCTCCCTGGGCTGTTCTGGGCCTGTGTGAAGCGCAGGCCCAGAACAGCCCAAGGGAGACAGGACCGCCGACACCAGGCGGCCATGCTGGCCGGTTCTATTGCTGCCGGCCGGCACTCTGGGAGGCGGGAGGGAAGAGGACACCGGGGCCAGGCGGGCACCAAAATAGCCAGCGGGAACGGCACTCTGGGCGTCACTCTGGGAGGTGGGAGGGATGAGAATACCGGGGCTGGCGGCAGCGGGTCCAGCCCGGCCACGGAGAGCCCAGAGGCAGCGATGGGGCGTCCAGCCTGGTGCCCAAGTACACCACTCAAAGTCAAACACAAGCACACACACACACCCCCAAATAAAGCTATAGCAACGGAGCACTGCCACCCTCTACTCCGGCTGAGAAAAGCAATCTGCCTGGGTGGGCTGCGACGCAGCTCTTTATATGCTCAGGGAGCGGACCACATTGAGAACAACAACAGGGAGCTACAAGGCAAGCTCCAAGTTGTGCTTTTAGGGGCCCCTTTGCTGGGGTTTCTCTCTCCGGTGCCCTGCGCCCTAGAGACGGCGTACCACTGCCATTCCCTGCTCCCGGCGGTGCCTGATCGAGCTGCCAGGGTGCCACAGCTCTCTAGCGCTGGGAAAGTCCCAGCTGAAGCGATTTTAAGGGCGCACCCTATGCTGGAGAGAGACGGAGGATAGGGGCGCTTGCGAAAGCCAATGCATGGATCGGGTAGAGAAGAGGGAGGGAGACAGGATGATAGAAAGAAGGAAAGAAGGAAGGAGACAAAAGAGAGAGAAAGGAAGAAAAAGGACAAAAGAAACAAGGAGGGAGGGAGGGAAAGTAGGAAACAAAGAACTAAGAAAGGAAGGGAAAAGAAAGAAATAGAAGAAAAGAATGAAGGGAAAAGGACAAAAAAAAAGACAGAAAAAAGGGAGGAGCAGCCAACCGCAAAGAGCGAGCCCGTAAAATAAAGAAAAGAGGAAAATAAAAATAAAAAAGAACGATAGGAGTGAGAAGAGGTGGAAGAAAGGAAGGAAAGGAGAGAGGGAGAGAGAAGAAAGGAAGGAAAGGAAACAAAGGAAGAGGGAGAGAAAAGGAAGGAGTGAAAGAGAGAGAGAGAGAAAGAAAAAGAAGAGGAGGGCAAAAGAGAGAGGGAGAAGGAATAAAGGAAACAACAACACCAAAAGAAAAAAGGTTCTAGCGCCCGTTATTTTAACGGGCTTAAAAATACTAGTTGAATATAAAATGGCTAAAATTATAATGCCCTTATACAAAACTATGGTGCGGCCACACCTGGAGTACTACATACAATTCTGGTCACCACATCTAAAAAAGGACATTGTAGAACTGGAAAAGGTGCAGAAGAGGGCAACCAAGATGATCAGGGGCCTAGAGCACCTTCCTTATGAGGCAAGGCTACAACACCTGGGGCTTTTTAGTTTAGAGAAAAGACGACTGTGGGGACACATGATAGAGGTCTACAGGTGAAACTCGGAAAATTAGAATATCGTGCAAAAGTCCATTAATTTCAGTAATGCAAATTAAAAGGTGAAACTGATATATGAGACAGACGCATTACATGCAAAGCGAGATAAGTCAAGCCTTAATTTGTTATAATTGTGATGATCATGGCGTACAGCTCATGAAAACCCCAAATCCACAATCCCAGAAAATTAGAATATTATATGGAACCAAGAAGACAAGGATTGTAGAATAGAACAATATCGGACCTCTGAAAAGTATAAGCATGCATATGTATTCAGTACTTGGTTTGGGCCCCTTTTGCAGCAATTACTGCCTCAATGCGGCGTGGCATGGATGCTATCAGCCTGTGGCACTGATGAGGTGTTATGGAAGACCAGGATGCTTCATTAGCGGCCTTCAGCTCTTCTGCATTGTTTGGTCTCATGTCTCTCATCCTTCTCTTGGCAATGCCCCATAGATTCTCTATGGGGTCAGGTCAGGCGAGTTTGCTGGCCAATCAAGCACAGTACACTGTATACTTTTCAGAGGTCCGATATTGTTCTATTCTACAATTCTTGTCTTCTTGGTTCCATGTAATATTCTAATTTTCTGAGATTGTGGATTTGGGGTTTTCATGAGCTGTACTCCATGATCATCACAATTATAACAAATTAAGGCTTGACTTATCTCACTTTGCATGCAATGCGTCTGTCTCATATATCAGTTTCACCTTTTAATTTGCATTACTGAAATTAATGGACTTTTGCACGTTATTCTAATTTTCCGAGTTTCACCTGTATAAGATCACGCATGGTGTGGAGAAAGTGGACAGAGAGAAATTCTTCTCCCTCTCACATAACACTAGAACCAGGGGTATTCCCACGAAATTGATTGGCAGGAAATCTAGGACCAACAAATGGAAGTACTTTTTCATACAACACATAATCAACTTGTGGAATTCTTTGCCACAAGATGTGGTGACAGCCAACAACCTGGATGGCTTTAAGAGGGGTTTGGATAACTTCATGGAGAAGAGTTCTATCAATGGCTACTAGTCAGAGGGCTATAGGCCACCTCCAGCCTCAAAGGCAGGATGCCTCTGAGTACCAGTTGCAGGGGAGTAATAGCAGGAGAGAGGGCATGCCCCTTTCAACTCCTGCCTGTAGGCTTCCAGCTGCATTTGGTGGGCCACTGTGTGAAACAGGATGCTGCACTAAATGGGCCTTGGGCCTGATCCAGCAGAGCTGTTCTTATGTTCTTAACTTATTAGTAGACAAGAATGTCTAGTTAGCTATCACTACCATATCTGACCATTAAAATAAAGACGAGAAGGTTGTGATAATGTTCCCCCACCCACACAACATAGTACAATTTGTTCCTTTATTTGAAAAGAGAAGCAGTCACAATAAAGAACACAAGCACCTCATCCAACACTTTAAGGGGCAATAGGTGTACTCTGGAGCTCTGGTGTACATGGAGCTCTTTATTAATTTCAATGGAGGGAGATCCATTCACCAAAGGAGCTCTGGCATACATGGAGCTCCATATTGATTTCAGTGGATGGAGATTCATTGATAAAAGGAATGTATGCATGCCATTGAAACAGTCTAGGAAGCTATTCCAAGCAGGGCTGCTCTTTGTGCACAGTAAGACTGATGTCTTAGATCCACTAAGACAATTTGATGGAATTGGATAGGGTTGTATGCTTTTTCTATCATTACTGGACACAATAGCATTGATAGATGCTATTTATTGATATGTCTTTATATATTATTAAATACATATTTAATATACTTTAATTCATGCAATATGCCCAAAGTGGTATACAATAATTATAATTTTAAAAATACAATAAAAATAACAATAATATAATACTGTACTTACGTCCATCCACAAAATGCAAGGTATTTCATTACCTCTTTAAAAACCGCAACCCTAAAAATAATCTTTGCAGTAAACACTCTAGCAAATTCCTGCTTAATTTGACCCCTGCTAACTTGGCAAAGAGGCACCTTCCAATGTGGTGATTTTCTTTATTTAGCATGGGGAGAGTAACTGGCCCTATCCACCCCAGCACAGTACCTCCAGTGACTGTTGCTGGTGTCTATCTTATGTTTCTTTTTAGATTGTGAGCCCTTTGGGGAACAGGGAGCCCTCTTATTTATTTATTATTCTCTGTGTAAACCGCCCTGAGCCATTTTTGGAAGGGTGGTATAGAAATCAGATAGATAGATAGATAGATAGATAGATAGATAGATAGATAGCATTTCAGCCATTTCCCTTACAATGGTGACTCAGGCCCTGCCACTGAAATCTCTGCTTTAAAAAAGAAAAAGAAAAACTGTTAGGGGCCAACAGGGTTGGCCCAAGTATTTTTCTGCCTTTAAAAAACTGAAGTACCTCTTCCTCTGACCATTTTACAACAGCACATTATGTATATTTGTATCCCAGTTTTCCATTTAAAAAATGCTTACAGTGACAAACAGAATATTAAGAATACATGTAAATATGAAAACCTCTGGAGACACACACCCCCTTAGCCTCGGGAAGCCCCCTGGAAGGGGTAAGTAAAAAAAAATATTTTTTTTTTTAAAGAAAAAGCTTGCGTCCCCTCCCCCAAACCGAACCGAACCAGGGGGGTTCGAGGGGGTGCCAGACCAAACTGGCCCAGTCCAGTCTGGGTCCAGTTCAGACTCAAAATGACCTGGGCCACCCGGCTTTATGCAACCCCTAGAGATGACCATCTCCCATGTCCCAGGTGCACATGGACGTTGGTGGAACACAGAGAAGAATCTCTTCAGAAGACCCTTATTTTTATTATTATTATTTCTTGTTTACACAGTCAGACAGGTGTTATTGGCTGGTTTGTTTAATCCAGACATCGAGTCCTTCCCAAGGATCTGGGATGCCAGAATTTTATTATCAATGTTGTTGCTGTTATTATAGATATCGTCACAGAATATAGGCTGTTCCCAGTAAACTTGCTATTTGTAATTGGCTGATGGTGATTTCTGTGGCCCCTATGGTGCTGAGGTGCTCTTCAAGTTGTTTTGGAATTGCACCTAGGGTGCCAATTACCACTGGGATTATTTTGGTCTTCTTCTGCCACAGCCTTTCAATTTCAATTTGTAGATCTTTGTATTTGGTGATTTTTTCTATTTCTTTTTCTGCTATTCTGCTATCCCCGGTATTGCTATGTCGATTATTTTAACTTGTTTTTCTTTCTTCTCAACTACAGTTATATCTGGTGTATTGTGTGGCAGATGTTTGTCTGTTTGTAGTCGGAAGTCCCATAATATTTTTACATCTTCGTTTTCTACAACTTTTTCAATTTTATGGTCCCACCAATGTTTGGCTACAGGTAGCTTGTATTTTTTGCAGATGTTCCAGTGTATCATCCCTGCTACCTTGTCATGCCTTTGTTTGTAGTCAGTCTGTGCCATCTTTTTGCAGCAGCTGATTAGGTGGTCCACTCTTTCATCCGCTTCTTTACAAAGGTGGCATTTGCTGTTTGTTGTTGATTTTTCGACTTTTGCTCCTATTGCATTTGTTCTTAGTGCCTGTTCTTGTGCAGCCAGTATTAAATCCTCTGTTTCTTTCTTCAAGTAAGTGTAGTGCCTCACTGGGGGTTGTTGTTGTTGTTGTTATTATTATTATAGTTTTATTTTATTTTAATTAATTGTTATTGGTATTGCTGTTGTTCACCACCTAGAGTCTTTGGAGGAGGCGGTACATAAGAAAATTATAAATAAATAAATAAAATCTCAATATTTGGGAAAGTTTATATAGGAGAAGGTGGTCCTTCAGAGACCTGACTCTAAGGCTATTTAGGGTTTTAAAGGTTAACGCTAGCAATTTGAACTGGGCCCAGGACACAGCAGAGACCAGTAGAGTTGCTTCAGCAAGGGAGTTACATGCTAAAAGCTAATGATCAAGAGCTGATGTTCATTTTTCATTTCAGTGGCTGACATTCTGACTAACAAAGCACTGGTGCAATGGGAAAAGGGCTGGTGCCTCTGAAAAGTTCAACTAACTATGCTCCACTCCTGGCTCAGCAGTGGGGGCAAATTTCAGCAACCTCATCTTCCCCCAGAAGCACTCTGTGCCACCTAAAAATATGTAATAGGGAGCCACACAGCTCTCCCCAGGACATATTTTCGGGTGACAGAGAGGACGTCTGGGGGAAGGGAAATTCACTGAAATCCGCCCACACACACGATCACCAGGACTGTTAAACATATAGAAGAACAGGCCTTGCTGAAGGAGACTCAGTATGGCTTCTGCAAGGGCAAATCTTGCCTCACTACCCTTTTGGAGTTCTTTGAGAGTGTCAGTCGGTGTGTGGATAAAGGTGATCCAGTTGACATAGCATACTTGGACTTCCCAAAAGCTTTTGCCAAACTTCCTCACCAAAGGCTCTTGAGTAAACTTAGCAGTCTTGGGATAAGGGGGTAGGTTCATGTGTGGATTGGTAACTGGTTGAAGGAAAGGAAACGGAGGATAGGAATAAATGGACTATTTTCACAATGGAGGAAAGTAAGTGGGGTCCCCCAGGGAACTGTACTGGGACCACTGCTCTTTAACTTGTTCATAATTATCTAGAAGTTGGGGTAAGTAGTGAGGTGGCCAAATTTGCTCATGACACTAAACTATTTAGGGTAATGAAATCCACCGCAAATTATGAAGAGTTCCAAAACAATGTCTCCAGACTGGGTGAGTAGGTGACAAAATGGCAAATGTGCTTCAATAGAAGCAAGTATAATGTGATGCATATTGAGGCAAACCCCACCCCCCCAACTTTACTTATACGCTGATGGGATATGAGCTGTTGATGACTGACTAGGCAAGAGATCTTGGGGTCGTGGTGGACAGCTTCTTGAAAGTGTTGACTCAGTGCGTGGCAACTGTGAAAAAGGCAGATTCCATGCTAGAGATAATTAGGAATGGGTTTGAAAATAAAAATACTAATATTATTATGCTTTTATAAAAATCTATAGTGCAGTCACATTTGGAGTATTGCATACAGTTCTGGTCATCGTATCTCAAGAAGGACATCATGGAACTGGAAAAGGTGCCGAAGATGGCAACCAAGATTATCAGGGGCCTGGAGCACCTTCCCTATATTAGGAAGGTAACAGCATCTGGGGTTCTTTAGTTTGGAAAAGAGGAGACTACAAGGAGACATGTTAGAGAAGTATAAAATAATGTATGGAGTAATGAGAGTGGACAGAGAGAAATTTCTCTCCCTCTCTCACAACACTAGAACCAGGGATCATCCGATGAAACTGAAGGCCAGGAAATTTAGGACCAACAAAAGGAAGTACTTTTTCACACAACACATAATTAATCTATGGAATTCTCTGCCATGGGATGTGGTGATGGCCACTAGCTTGGATGGTTTTAAAAGGAGCTTAGACAAATTCATGGAGGACAGGTCTAGCAATGGCTACTAGTCTGGTGGCTGTGGGCCACCTCCAGCCTTAGAGGCACCATGCCTCTCAATACCAGTTGCAGGGGAGCAACAGCACGAGAGAGGGCATTCCCTCACCTCTTGCTTGTAGGCTTCTCAGATGCATCCGGTGTGCCACTGTGTGAAACAGGATGCTGGACTGGATGGGCCTTGGGCCCAATCTAGTAGGGCTGATCTTATGATTAGCCTGGTACTCTTCAGAACCACTGGTGCTACACTGGTGCTTCATTAGCCAGGATGTCAACCACTCATCCTAGTCCTAAACCACTTGCTTTGGTTTATTTCCATGCCACTCAAGAATAATCTCCTTGCATAATTATTCTTGAAGCAATCATACCGGCACAGTGCTTGACATAACCCATCGTATGTCTTGAGGACAAGGTGTCAGTTGTTGGGAAATAGAATGAACGTTCACATTTCCGTTGACAATATAAAACAGGGGTAGGTAACTTTGGTTCTTCGGATGTTGTTGAATTACAACTTCCATCATCCCCAGTCACAATAAATTGTGGCAGGGGTGGTGGGTTTTCAACAACATTTGGAGAGCCATGGTTGTCTACCCCAGTATAAAGCTAGTGAAAGTGACTGTCTTCTCTGGCTGTCATTGGACAACCCAGTTTAAGAACTTTGAAAGCATGTTCCTGTTAAGAAAATAGAAGCAAGTTTAGCACAGGACTAAGAAACTAACTTCAATCCATGAAGTCATGGCTTTTGGCAAGCTTCCATTTCCTCTGCCTCAACTCACCATTTTTAATATGGGGATAATAATATTGAGGTATCTTTCACGGTTGCTGTAAGGATCAGTGGCCAACATTCAGCATAATGAACTGCTGACATAGTGAGGAAATTTTCACTAATGAAAGGAGTTAACTTAGTTGCACTAAAAACCAAGGATTTGCAGAACTACACTATTGCGTCATAGCACTATAGTGCTATTGTGCAAATATTTAAATTGAAACAAATGAGGCATGCTGCAGTTGTACAACTGTTGCACATTTCTGGAGTGAAAACTCCAGACTTAGCATAGTTAGTTAGCACAACAATTTTGAGCTGGCACAATGATCTTCTACAAGTGGTTCTTTCCTCTGGATATTGACCAGTGTGTGCAAATTTCCTTTAACATGTTCAAGTTTTATATGAATTAACAACAAAAATAGAGTATGTTAGAAACAGTAACTTTTATGAAAGGTTGTACTTACTTTTAAAATGGTTTTTGCCATAGGACCCAATTTCTAGAAAGGTGAAGAAAACAATAATCAATGGATTCATCAATCAGATAGCCCTGGGAAGAAAGAAGAAAACAACAGAAAGTCTTCTGCTTGGATGCTTCAGGGTGAAATCTTCATCTCGTTATAATTTATGGCAAAACGTGCTCACTTATTTTAATGGATCAGGACTGCAGTAGCACATTAGAAGTTCCACATACAAAGAAGACCTATAAAAAGGTTATTCAGTAGCATAAGTACCAAGAGCTATTTTAAACAAAAACCTGTTCTCACAGAGAAGAAAGAAGTATGAAGATTGTGGCCAAATAAAGGCATGGTATAAGCTTAGGTATGACATATCTCCAGCAAGTAGATGGCATGATATTTCTTTTTCACTTAATGTTCTGTGTTTTACCACCATGTTGTGTTCTGAGATGTATCTGGAAGTTCAGCCACGTTCTAGTATGTACAAGGATGACTTGCAGTGATTTTATCAAGCTTGCTTCTTTAAGCAAGTATCATAATAGAATGGACAAAATATAATTGGGGAAAGCATTTATATCCCACAGTTCATCGCAAATATATCTCTATTGTTCTCGGATGCCTCTATGGCCTTTTGTGGCAATGATACGGCACATGAGAGGGAGGTTTGAGAGAAAAGCTTCAGCTGTTGAGTTTAACCACTTCTCGTGGTGTAACTTCTGAGCACGTTCATTGCTTATTCATGTGGAAGTGAGCACGCCCGGCTTGTTCTGCCGGGTTTTGCGACTCTTCTTTGTTGGTTCATGAGGCTCTTATGGTAGCTGCAAATGGCTTCTCAAGTGACATTTGCTGACATTCAGGGGAGTGTATTTATCAGCTTTCTTCAGCTCACCTCTATACATGCAATCCATTTTATTTGTGTTCTTCATAGCAACCTCCTTTTTTCTATCCATGCCCTGAAAATGATAAATGGCAAGATGGCAAATTTCCCTAGCTGCACTAAAATGTCACTGTGAAGGGGGAAAAAAAATCTTTAATGGACTAAGTGTAGCATTTCAGGTTGTAACTTGTCAAGGTGCTGAGAAATTCTAGAGTTTCTTCTTAATCCACAATTCTTTGGAACCACACTAGCGCAGGCAGAGAGGCTAATTATAAGATACACCAGTCAGAGTTGGACAAGTATAAACGAGGTGGAAAACATTTCATGGCAGCTAATTTTGTATCCCCATCTCTATATTCTCAATACTCTGCTCCTTTGTTTCCCCAACATGGCAAAATGCCCAACGTGTTTACCTGTGTTCTAATTATACGTGTTCATATCACTGATTTGATTCTTAATTGCTTGCTTACAATTATCACTGAACCTGCCTTCCTTGCTTTTGTTAATAATTGTTATTCTTTCAACTGACTGGTGTGCCTAGAGACCTTAAAGCAAACTGGGGCCCATTTTTCCAGGCATGGTTTAAATGCATCATGAGGCACAGTTCTTTGTATTGATGATCTTGCAATATAAATGGATGAAAGAAAGAAAGAAAGACAGAAAGAAAGACGGAAATAAATAAAAAAAATAAATATTCCCTCCTTCCCTCCCTCCTTCCCTTTTTCATCCATTTATATTGCTAGATCATCAGTGCAAAGAATGGTACCTCATGATGCATTTAAACCATGCCTGGAAAAATGGGCCCCAGTTTGCCTTAAGGTCTCTAGGCACACCAGTCAGATGAAAGAATAACAATTATTAACAAAAGCAAGGAAGGCAGGTTCAGTAATAATTGTAAGCAAATAAGAATATAGAGATGGGGATACAAAATTAGGTACAAATTGGAACCTCAGCTCCTCAGTCGTATTTATGCAGATGATCATAATGCAACTGAGGAGCTGAGGTTCCAATCTTCAAAGCACCAAGTGTAGAAGACCCATTCATTCATTTCACTGAAGCTCCTGGTGGGACGTATGCTTTGAGAATGGTCAATAACAATCATTTATATAATATTTTAATATAGAAAGCGGCTTAGAATCTTGTTCATCTTCCTAACATGTCTGTGCATCTTGTTTTACAGATGAAGAATTCAAGCTTTACTCAATGTCGCATGTTGGCTAGCGAAGCAGGAAAGCTTCGTGTTCATCATCACTAGTTCATCTACAGTGAGAGAGCAGCCTAACAGAACTTCCCAACAAATGACACTGGTGCATTGGGAAGGGGCCATTTTTCATGACCTCCCCTTTCCCAGGAGGCCAACTGTGCCACACAGAATATGTCCCTGAGGGCTGCACAGTGTACACATTTTCAGATGGCACAGAGGGCTTCTTGGGGAAGCAGAGGCCATAAAAATTGCACCTTTCTTGGTGCACTGGTGCCCTTTTGGCCTGCTGCTCCTGCTTCACCGGTACTGTCTTGCTTTGTATGTCAGCCAAGGATCCACGGGCTTTAGCGGAGACATGAATTCATGTCTCTTACATGCAAGCCCATCTACTACTCTGCTCTTATTTTTCAGCAATGGGTTGGAAAATGACAGGCACTGAAGCCCTCTTCAGACATTCATGGAGGTGTGTAGGGTGGTGGGGGGCAGCAAGCTTCATCCTGTGCACATCGCATCACATAGCTCTAATGCGCCTACAAGGGTGTGCTGTACACATCTCTCACTACAACTGTGGGTCTTGCCAAAGCAGGGTCTGTAATCACAGTGGAAGGTATCTATATACATGCATATTATTTATTTATTTATTTATTTATTTATTTGATTTATATACCGCCCTTCCGAAATGGCTCAGGGCGGTTCACAATTAAAACAACTTATAAAACAGTAAAAAGCTAAAACAAATTAAAACAATAAAACAGCTAACAAGTTAAAACATTTTAAACAAAAATAAAACATTATCCCCAGACCCCAGCTCAAGAAAACATAGACTCAGTATAGAGGAAAAGGGCCACAACTTTGTTAACTATTACACACAGCATGGCAGACTGGAACACCAGGTGATTAATCACCCTTAAAGAACAGTGCGGGCCAATAGAAGCAGGTCAGAACTCTGAAATCCTACCCAGCACCCTACTGGGGGGGAGACACCCTGGCTCGGGAATGGGCAGGTACATCCCACCCAATTCCTTCAAAGCCAACCCCCCCTTCTGTAAGAGAGGGTCTGGATACTTCTAGGCATTCGTCCACCCCGGACCGCACAGCCCAAAGGTTAGAGAAGTCCTGAAGCAGGGTTCATGGCAATCATTCTCCCCGTGCCGCACAGGCTACAAAGGAGCGATTAACCAAACACCCCTTTTACATATCCAAGGGTGCTCACCGATGTTCTAACCCTCAAATTGCCACCCCGCCCGCACTGTTCCTGCCATTGTGGTTGACCTAACTCTAAATACGCACCCAGGACACAGAACGGAGTAGGCGAAAAAACCCCCAACAGTGGCCAATGCGTTGGGAGCAAAAAATTCCTACTCGGCCCCGTCAGGCGGCCAGTCGCTAGACCCGCTCTGCACCGGGGAGGGAGGGAGGGGAAAGCCGCTTCTCCTGTGGTTGCCCGACCCCAACTGAAGAGAGAATGGAAAATGGAGGATGGGGCCGGGATCGGTCAATCCTGGCCGAAGCCCGGCCCTTGACCAAAGAGGTCAAACGGAACCCTTCCTGGGCTTCGCGCAGGACAGGCTGTGACAGACTCCCTCCCATCTGCACAAGGCGGGGGGGGGGGTTATTAAGTCATTAAAAACACTAAATCAAGTTAAAAATTAAAAAATTAAAAGATTAAAATATATATATATATACATACATATACATACATACACACAAACACACATACACATATATATACATATATATATATATACACACACACATATACATATATATATATATACACATATACACATACACACATATATACATTTTAAAAGCCCTGAAAGGCCAGGCCAAACAAATATGTTTTAAGGGCCCTCCTGAAGGCCAACAGAGAACTCGAATTACGGATTTCCGCAGGGAGCGCATTCCACAGCTCCGGAGCAGCCACAGAGAAGGCCCGCCTCCGAGTCGCCACCAGACGAGCCGGTGGCAACTGGAGACGAACCTCCCCAGATGACCTTAATGTGCGGTGGGAATCGTGCAGAAGAAGGCGCTCTCCAAGGTAACTTGGACCTAAGCCGTTCAGAGCCTTAAAGGTAATCACCAGCACTTTGTACCTTGCCCGGAAACATATCGGCAGCCAGTGTAATTGTTTCAAAATAGGTGTAATATGGTCTCTCCGGGTTACCCCAGAGACCAATCTGGCTGCCGCATTCTGAACTAACTGAAGTTTCCGAACAACGTACAAAGGCAGCCCCACGTAGAGCGCATTGCAATAGTCAAGCCGGGAGGTTACCAGCTGGTGCACCACTGTTTTGAGGTCATCCTCCTCAAGGAATGGACGCAGCTGTCGAATCAGCCGAAGCTGATAGAAAGCACCCCTGGCCACGGCCTCCACCTGAGAGACCAGGGTGAGGCCTGGGTCCAGGAGTACTCCCAAGCTGCGCACCTGCTCCCTTCGGGGGAGTGTAACCCCATCCAGCACAGGGAGATCTAACTCACTCCTCAGATTCTGAGCCCCCACAATGAGCACCTCCGTCTTGCTTGGATTCAGCTTCAATTTGTTCTCCCTCATCCAGCCCATTACTGCCTGTAGGCAGGCATTTAAAGACTGAGTGCCATTTCCTGAAGATGAAAAGGAGAAGCAGATTTGGGTGTCATCAGCATACTGATAACACCCAGCACCAAATCCCCTGATGACTTCACCCAGCGGTTTCATGTAGATATTAAAAAGCATTGGTGACAGAATGGAGCCCTGAGGGACTCCATATAACAGCTCCTGCTTTGAGGAGCGACTGTCACCAAGCTCCACCATCTGGGATCTGCCCGAGAGATAGGAACGGAACCACCGCAAAGCGGTGCCCCCTATTCCCAACCCCTCCAGGCGACCCAGAAGGATACCATGGTCGATGGTATCGAACGCCGCCGAAAGATCCAGGAGGACCAACAGAGTCACACTCCCTCTGTCGATTCCCCGGTAAAGGTCATCCATCAGGCCGACCAAGGCTGACTCAACCCCATAGCCCGTTCTAAAGCCAGTTTGAAATGGGTCCAGATAATCAGATTCCTCCAAAACCGCCTGGAGCTGGTTAGCCACCACCCTCTCGATTACCTTGCCCAGCCAGGGGAGATTGGAGATTGGCCTATAACTATCCATCACTGAGGGATCCAGGGTAGGCTTCTTAAGAAGAGGTCTAACTATTGCCTCCTTCAAACAAGAAGGCACCCTCCCCTCCCCCAGAGATGCATTTATGATATTAACCAGGCCATCTCCAACAATCTCTCCGCTAGATCGAAGCAGCCAGGTTGGGCAAGGATCCAGAGAACAAGTGGTAGGCCGCACCGCTCCAAGCAGTCTGTCCACGTCATCAAGAGTCACAGATTGAAACTGATCCATCCTAACACTGCAAGAGGGATTGCTAGATACCTCCCTCCCGGACCCTGCAGAAATAGTGGAGTCCAAGTCGGCCCGAATACAGGATATTTTATTTGCAAAGAACCCACTAAAGGCGTCACAGCAGAGTGTCTCCGGGAACTGATTTGAGGCAGAAGGAGCAGAAATTATACTCCTCACCACCCGGGATAATTCTGCCGTATGTGAGCCCGCAGACGCAATTCGCGCCGACCAAAATTGTTTTTTTGCCACACGCACCGCCATTGCATAAGTCTTCAAATGGGTTCTATGCTGCATCCTGTCAGATTCGAGCCGAGTTCTCCTCCACCTGCGTTCCAGTCGCCTACCAAGCCGCTTCATCCCCCGCAACTCTTCTGTATACCAGGGGGCCATCTTAGAAGCAGGCCTGGAGGGACGCTTAGGAGCAATAATATCTACTGCCCTGGTGAGTTCTCTGTTCCATGTTCCCACCATGGCCTCGATAGAATCACCGGCCGCACCAACATCGAAACCCTCCAAGGCCTTTTGGAAACCTGCTGGGTCCAGCAGCCTTTTTGGACGGACCATCCTAATAGGTCCGTCACCCCTGCAGGGGTGGGTTGCGTCCGCGATACCAACCTTAACCAGGTGGTGATCCGTCCATGACAATGGGGTAACCAACGGATTCCCCACCCACGGAACACCCCCCTGATCCGAACAGAAGACCAAATCCAGTGTGTGGCCGGCAACATGAGTTGGTTCAAAGATTAATTGGGATAGGCCCATAGTTGTCATGGCCGCTATGAACTCCTGAGCAGCACCAGACAAGCCAGCCCCAAAGTGGATATTGAAGTCCCCCAGCACCAAAAGCCTGGGAGACTCCATCACCAACTCCGCGACCAGCTCCGACAGCTCAGTTAGGGAGTCAGTTGGGCAGCGGGGTGAACGGTACACCAACAGAATCCCCAATCTATCCCTAGTTCCCAGCCTCAAAAATACACACTCAATATAGGTCAACTGTCTCACAGGGGCCCTGGTAAGGGAGATAGTATTTTTATGGACCACAGCCACTCCACCCCCCCGCCCACTTCCTCTAACCTGCTCCACAACAGAGTAACCTGGAGGGAGAAGCTGAGCCCACACTGGGCCACTCGCTTCCCCCAACCAGGTCTCAGTTATACACACCAGATCAGCTCCCTCATCCATGATTAGATCATGAACAATTTCGGTCTTATTTTGAACTGACCTGGCATTACAAAGGAGCAAGGTCAGGTTCTGTGGGTAATTGGTGCTGTTCCCCAAGGCCTGAGAGTTGTCAGAACAGTTGGAAGTAGAGATAGTCACTAAATTACCAATTTCTCTTCCCCTGTAACGGCCAGCTGTTCTGCCAGCGCCAATTCTTCTATTCCCCACCACTACAGCAATAGCCGCCCCCAGGCTGTCAGGCGCAGCCCCCGCATCCGCCCCCTCAGGAGAACCCAAACACATCCCGTCAACTAGGCCTGGCACAACTCAGGACAATAATAAAAGCAGCATTCATACCCCCCCCCCAAAAGAAAGAGAAATCCACCCACAAACAACCCCCACCCCCCAACCCTCAGTCCCACCCCCGAAGGCCCGGCCCCAAAGGCCGGCCCCCTTTGGCGGCCGGCTTCGGCGGCCGCCTACAGGCAGGCCGCCGGCCACGCCGCCGGCATGTCTTCAGCAGTCTTTATAAGACTCTAGAGCTACCCAGCAGCCCCCTCTGCCACAAAGGGCTGCCGGCTGACACAGGTGTTAGTTGTCAGGCTTTCTGAAGACAGCGGCTGGTAGGCAGCTCCTCGTCAGGGTAAGATAGATAGAAACACAAACCCAGAGGGGCCAGATGTAAAGTCCGGGTGGTGAAGGGGGGGAGGAAGAGAGGGAGGGAGGAAAAGAGAGCCAAACCCTCAAGCCTTCTTCACCTCCTCTATATTAGTACACTGCAGAAGTGCGTAGTGATCTGGTGAATTGTTACTGTATTTTTTTTCTTTTGCCACTGTTTCCTTTGTGGTTTCATATGGAAGTTTGTGATTTTGACATGTTACAACTTAATTTAAATTTGTTATTTTTGTTCTCAACTTGTTTTTGTTAGCTGTTCTGGATCTCTTTTATGAGATGAAGGCAAGGGAGAAATCTTTGAATAAATGTTTCTTCACAAAGTCTCAGTAATGGGTGAATTCTTATGATCCTTTGGAACAGTAGAAAATATTTCAATTTTACTTCACTCAATGGCAGCTTGGCAATAAAAGTTACTAGACCACCTTTTTTAAAACTAGCTCGCAGTTCCTGAAAATTTTCTGTAGGTAAACTGTGGATGGACTTGATTATGACAGCAATGAATGCACCACTGAGAGACCTTAAAGGCCAAACTGAAGACTGATCATCCTGGAGAGAATCTATCTATGTGGTTGCTAAGAGTTGACACCGACATGATGGCACTCAATCAATCAATCAATCAATCAATCAATCTATGATACACTAACAGCTTGGAAGGGAGAGAAAAACTCCAAAACTCTTCCAGTATACACCAGTTTCTCTCCTTAGTTGGTTGGAGACAATTTTTACTTACAATGGGCAATTAGGCAAGTGGTTAATTACAAGCCAACTGTCATCCTTACCCCCCAAAATGAAGAGTGATTAAAAATGAGGGGAAACCAATGGTCTAAGTGATGGTGTAAAAAGAACCAAATGGTAGCCTGGTTCGCACAACTGTTCAAATCTAGGTTTAATGTGGGTTACCAACATTAGTGTGATTGTGTGAACCCTCACCAAAGTGGGGAATCATAATCACTTTGGTGTGGGTTCACACCACCTAGTCCATAAGCTACTTTGATGTGGGTTCACACAATCATGCAAATGTCAAATCCAGATTTTGATCATATTGAATCTAGATTTGAAAGATTGTATGAACCAGGTCAATATATGATTGAATCCTAAGGGTACCTTCCTCCAGATAAATGAAGACTTAGGATATGATGAGCAAGACAGTAAGGTTGTGCTTACGTCCATTCCAGGAAGGGCTGGGGAGGGTGGGGATGGGGAGATAGGACACAACCTACTTTCCCCCACAGCGCACAATCCACAGTGCTCTGTGATCGCTCACGCCGCGCGCCCACATGACCAGGGTATGAGTGATCACTGAGCAACGAGGAGTTGGGAGAAGGCAGGCGGTAGCCTCCCAAATCCCAGAAAGTGTGGTGCATTGGGGGATTTTCTTGCAAGCTGGGTGCTCTAGCCCCTCAGCTCTGTGGCTACTTGGGCTGCGTGAGCAGCCACACAACTGGGGACTGAGGTAGAAGGGTGCACTCACACCCTTCTACCTAAGTAAAAGCCTGGGGAGAAAATGCGTGCTACCTGGTGGGGCAGTGCCAGGACTGGTCCCAAATCCAGCACTCCACATGAATAGTCCTACCCAGGTAGGGCTCTGTAAGCCTGGAGAAGGCTGCCCGTGAGAACAGCCCCAGTGGCTGAAAACCAGAACAAACTGCTGGCAGAGTGAGCAAATTTGTGCTAGCACAAGATGTTACCTTGCGCTCTAGAATTGGAATTGCAGAATTGTGCGTATAGTGCTACTGCACAAATGTTCCCGTTAAAACAAATGAGGGGTGCCTCAGTGCAATTAGCTAGCACAGCATTTTTGCACTAGCACAACATCCTTCTATGAGTGGTTCGTTACTCTAGTTGTAGGCCGGTTATTACCAAGTATAAGCTTCTCTGAAGTCAATGTGATGATTCCAGAATGACTGGTTTGAGGGTTGCAGCTAGGTTATTTTCCTGGGGATATGTAGCACTCAAAAGACATTCCATTTTGAAATTCATTTCCCCTCTTTTAAGCAAGGCATATCCACAGAAAATCCTTCTAGGTTTTTTGGGTTCCACTGGTTTAGTTTTTCCAGGTATCCATTCAATAGTTTCAATAGTTTCTCTTTGCAGATGCATATTTTATTGTTAGTCATGCCATATAAATATTTCCTTGTTCTCGCACATCTGTGTTTCACTCATGGTCACACTGTAACATCATTTTTGTGAGATTACAAAGGATGGTTTTGTGTGAAAGTTGATATGATCGGATTTGGTTTCTATCAAGTAATTTGTTGAAAATGGAAGGCTGACATATAATATTAAAAATATCACACAAATGCAGATGGTTTGGTGCAAAAGGCTAAGCGATGTGGGAACACAGATGTCATGAAGTGACATAATGCTACTTAATGCTCTACATGATGACACATTTTTTTTTTAAAAATAGCAGCTTTTGGATTCACTGCAAGAATTTCCTACAGAGAATTACATAGAAGACAGCAGGTTCTGAAATGTTCATTTCTGAAGGAAGACAGTATTCACCAGGAGAGGTGAATTGAACAGTATTGAACAGGAAGATCACAACATTATGAAATATTTGTCTACCTAATGACATCACTGAAGGCAAATAAGGGCACTTCAGACTCAGGGCAAGAAATTTAGGACCGACAAAAGGAAGTACTTTTTCACACAACACATAGTTAGCCTATGGAATTCTCTGCCACAAGATGTGGTGACAGTCACCAGGCTTTGGCTTAGATAAATTTATGGAGCACAAGTCTATCAATGGATAGGAGTCTGAGGGCTATAGGCCACCTCCAGCCTAAAAGTAAAAAATGCCTCTAAATACCAGTTGCAGGGGTGCAACAGCAGGAGAAAGAAAATGCCCTCAGCTCTTGTCTGTGGGCCTCCCAGAGGCATCTGGTAGGCCACCATGTGAAACAGGATGCTGGACTAGATGGGCCTTGGGCCTGAACCAGCAAGGCTATTTTTATGGCAATTATTCCTGAGTTAGTTACATGGGTGATCCTAGCCAATAAATGTTGTGAAAGGAATGGCATCAAAATGCCACAAAGCCAATCAGATTTAGCTACATGATGGCATCACTGATGGCAAGTGAAGCCAAATAAGAATGAAAGCAAGAGAGGGCAAATACTTTCACAATAAATGGGAGATATTATTGGAAAGGGGAAGCACTGCAGTTATGACTGCTGTGAACCACCAGTCCTGGTGAGCACACACTTCTAATGTGACCACAGGTTTGGCTCATGTTGACAAAATTCAAACAAGATTTGAAGTTGGGCGATAGCAGAGGGAAGTGCTGCGCAGGAAGCCAACATTTCTGGGTTCACAGGTCACAAAATGAGCTGAATTTGTCGCTTGCCCTGGGAGCATGTGCTTGCCGGAATCTGTGGTTTGTGCCAGATGTACTTGCAGCAAGTCGTCTGAATACACCCAACATCTGCAGTGCTGCATTTAGGCACACGCTAAGTAAGCTGCAGCTTACGGCCCCACATTATGAGGGCTCTGAATACCAAAAATTTTATTAAATTTCAAGTTTGACATAATTGGTTGAAAAATAAAAGAGAAAGGAAAAAAGATTCTAAAACAGACATTATTGTTCTGATAAGGCAAAAATATACTCATAGAGCTACAAAATTGTATATCATATTGAGTGTATAAATCTGTGCAGAAATAACTGTAAGTTATTCCAAAATTATAATAGACCAGGGCCTGGTTAGGACAAGGCCCAGCCATAACGGTTACAGGCACAAGCTAGATCAAGGCTTGGTCTAGAACAAGACCCAGCCATCACAGTTACAGGTAGGGATGTGCACAAATACAATTTTTTTGGTTTGATTTGTATCCAAGTCAAATCACCCTCGATTTGTTTTGGGTCTGAATCTGCCCGCCCGAATCACCCCAGATTTGATTTGTACCCAAATTTCCTGAAAGCAAATCTGAATCGATTTGGATTTTGAAAAGGGTTACAGGGCTAAAAGAGTGGGGCGAGTGGTAGTGCCCAATGGGTGGAAGCTACCACCCAAATTTCAAAGAAATTGGACAAAGGGGTGATTTTTAAAGAATTTTTGAAGTTGGCATGTCTTTAAGCTTTTCCCCATAGGGAATAATTGAGATTTCAGCAAACTTATAACTCCACATGGGGGGCACCAGGATGGCCCAGAGTGGGTTGTGGTGGGTGGTAGTGTGCAATGGGTGCAAGGAAGCTATAACCCAGATTTCAAAGAAATTGGGCAAAGGGCTGGTTTTTAAATGATTTTTGAAGTTTACATGCCTTTTTCCCATAGAGAATAATGGGGATTTCAGCAGACTTAGTTATAACTCCAGTCACCTTAAGTGGCGCAGTGGGGAAATGCTTGACTAACATGCAGAAGGCTGCCAGTTTGAATCCCTGCTGGTACTATATTGGGCAGCAGCAATATAGGAAGATGCTGAAAGGCATCATCTCATAGTATGTGGGAGGAGGCAATGGTAAACCCCTCCTGGGGTTTGGGGGTGGTTGGCATCCTATGTTCACTACACCACCACTCACTCTGGGTCACCCTGGTGCCACCTAAGTGGAGTTACGGGGCTGCTGAAATCCCCATTATTCCCCATGGGGAAAAGCTTAAAGACGTGCCAACTTCAAAAATTCTTTAAATATCACCCCTTTGTCCAAATTCTTTGAAATTTGGGTAGTAGCTTCCACCCATTGGGCACTACCACCCAACCCATTTTGGACACAAAATGGAGGTGCAAATCTCCTGATTTTTTAGGTCTGAATATGGGGTGATTTATTTTGTGCCCGAATCTGGGCAATTGAGCACGGGGTGATTTGCTTTGTCTACAAATCACCCGAATCGGTCAGATTCGGGTACAAATCATTTTGTACTTGAATCTTTTTACACATCCCTAGTTACAGGCACAAGCTAGACCAGTGCCCAATCTAGAACAAGGCCCAGCCATCATGGCTACAGTCAGCCTCTTCAGACAAATGCTGCTGTAACTTCGAGCAGTGCAACGAAGGGGCGGGGGGGTGAGTGACACACTGGGGCAGGGCTTCTGACCCATTCCATAATGCTATGGGGCCTTTTAAGCCTGACATAGCTTAGGGCCTCAGCAGGTCATAATACGGCCCTGAATGTCTGCTATTCCATCCTTCTTTTCTCAGATGCTATTTCATCTTAGAGAAATATGTACACATTTTACCAACTGCATAGAGAAAGCAGATCTTGAAAACTATATGCTCATTTCTGATGGAAGGCAGTGCACACACCTATTACTGTGTCTGTAAACAAGCCAGAATAAGACACAGACGTCAGGGCATGGTTTGAAAAGATCACCTCTCCCTTTAATGATGTTTTCCTTTCTCTTTACAAAATCAAATCCTGGGGATTTCTGTCTCACTCCACTTAAATGCTAAAAAGTGCAAAGAGACTCAAAGAATGCAGCTGAGTAAAACAACTGTTTTGGATAAGATGATGGGCTGATTCCCCCCGAGCCATTATTTGGTTGATGCTGTTGGAATGTGGAAATGGAAAGCATGTAACATGTGTCGAGATTTCCCCAAGGATTTTTAAAAAGTGGCTGGGAGTTGCTTTATTTGATTTCCCCGTTAAGTGCCTGCCCATCAGATGCTCTTGCTGACTAGAAAGGTCAAAGACGCTTCATCAGTCTTGAACTTAATTGTCCCCATTATAGCTGGCATATAATATGTTTACTCAGCTTGCTCATAACTGAACTAGGATTAAAAATCGGTGTGTGGGGGGGTATCAACCTTGGGATAAAGACCTTCACAAGCCCTATGCAGAACTTTCAACACATTTAAAGCCTCTAATTTGAGAAGTAAGGGTGGTAGAGGTCTTTTACTACAGGAAAAAGCATAGTTAGTATATGTATAAATGTGTATGCTCCTCTCTGGCCTGTTAAAGCCTTTGAAGCAGCACATACAGCATTCGATACATGACAACTTGTGGGCACAAGGCAGCCCAAATCAAGCACTGTTGCTTCTCATCCTGCTTCTGCTGCTGCTTCTCCAAAAGGTCCAGCACAGAGGTCAGTTGAGGAGAAGAAATTGCTCTCATGGCACTGACTAGGCAGTGAAGCCTGTGTCAGGAAGGATCCTTAGGAGACCAGCTTCTCTTGAGGAGATGTTCCAGGAAAGTTGTTCTGTTTGTTCCGGGAAAATTGATGGAAAGCATACAATTGTAAAGCACACAGAAGAACAGGCCCTGCTGAGGGAGAACCAGCATGGCTTCTGCAAAGGTAAATCTTGCCTCAAAAACCTTTTGGAGTTCTTTGAGAGTGTCAACAAGTGTGGACCCAGCTGACATAGTATACCTGGACTTCCAAAAAGCTTTCGACAAAGTTCCTCCTCAAAGACTCTTGAGAAAACTTAGCAGTCAGGGGATAAGGGGACAGGTTCGTGTGTGATTGGTAACTAGTTGAAGGACAGGAAACAGAGGGTAGAAATAAATGGACCGCTCTCTAAATGGAGGGAAGTAAGAATTGGGGTCCCCCCAGGGATCTGTACTGGGACCAGTGCTTTTTAATTTATTCATAAATGATTTAGAAGTTGGGGTAAGCAGCGAAGTGGCCAAATTTGCAGATGATACCAAACTCTTTTGGGTAGTGAAATCCAAAACAGATTGTGAGGAGCTCCAGAAGGATCTCTCCAAACTGGGTGAGTGGGCGACAAAACTGCAAATGCGCTTCAGTGCTGGCACATTGGGACAAAAAAACCCAGCTTCAAGTATACACAGATGGGATCTGAGCTGCCAGTGACTGACCAGAAAAGTGATCTTGGGGTCGTGGTGGACAGTTCATTCGAAGTGTTGAATTAATGTGCAGCAGCTGTGAAAAAGGCCAATTCCATGCTAGGGATCATTAGGAAGGGGATTGAGAATAAAACTGCTGATATTATAATGCCCTTATACAAAACTATAGTGCAGCCACACTTGGAGTACTGCATAAAATTCTGGTCACCACATCTAAAAAAGGACATTGTAGAACTGGAAAAGGTGCAGAAGAGGGCAACCAAGATGGTCAGGGGCCTAGAGCACCTTCCTTATGAGGAAAGGCTGCAACATCTGGGGCTTTTTAGTTTAGAAAAAAGATGACTGTGGGGAGACATGATAGAGGTCTATAAAATCATGCATGGTGTGGAGAAAGTGGATAGAGAGAAATTCTTCTCTCTCACACATAACACTAGAACCAGGGGTCATCCCATGAAATTGATTGCCAGGAAATCTAGGATCAACAAACGGAAGTACTTTTTCACACAATGCATAATCCACTTGTGGAATTCTCTGCCACAAGATATGACAGCCAACAGCCTAGATGGCTTTAAGAGGGGTTTGGATAACTTCACGGAGGAGAGGTCTATCAACGGCTACTAGTTGGAGGGCTATAGGCCACCTCCAGCCTCAAAGGCAGGATGCCTCTGAGTACCAGTTGCAGGGGAGTAACAGCAGGAGAGAGGACATGCCCTCAACTCCTACTGTAGGCTTCCAGTGGCATCTGGTGGGCCACTGTGTGAAATGGGATGCTGGACTAGATGGGCCTTGGGCCTGATCCTGCAGGGCTGTTCTTATGTTCTTACATATGCTGACAAAACCCTCCATGGCTTTGAGCGGTTAGTCTTTGAACTAAAAGGACATAACACCATATCTTCCAACAACTAGGTATTACCCTCAAGTCTGACAAATCTGAATGATTTAGGTTAGCCCTGTTTCCTTCACCCTTCAGATCACTCAGAACGCCTAGAAAGCAGAGAGCACTAAGGGCAAAAACAGTGTTCAAGATGGTCTTCAACATCGGGAATTAGAAAATCACTCCCCTCCCCACCCAGTACAGATACAGAAGTATCTTATACCTGGACCTGGGCTATTATATTCCCAAAGGTTTCACAGTCAACATTTTCTATTTTAAAGAAACCTTAATCCTGTCAAGAAATGAGTGAACCACACCTATCTTCATTTGAATGTGTCCATTCTTTCCAAGCTTTTCCAGAGAATTGTGAGAAAAAGCTCTGGCATTTCCCAAAATCTCTGAACGCTTGTAAAGACCTGGCCTATTCCAAATGCTTCCCTGCCAGTTTTGTTCCGAGCCTTCCTTGCAGTTAGTTTCCCGCTTCCTCCACCCTTGGAAACACTTCCCTCTTCCCTCTCCCCAAACTTATTTTTTATGGCGTAAAGGGTACACATATGTAAGAGAATTGGGTGTTCCTCAGGCCTTCATTCGATCCAAAAACCATACCAACAGGGGCCAGCCTCCTAACTAACAAAGTGCTGGTGCTTCATGAGATGTGCTGGTGCTGCAAATGAGTTTCAGACTGATGGAGCACTGGCATTTGTGACAGGCGGTTGAATTCCAGTGTCCTCCCCTTCCACTGGAAGTTCTCTCATAACTGGAAATATGTCCCTGAGGGCTATGTAGGCCTTCAGGTACATAATTTCAGGTGACACAGAGAGCTTCCAGTGAAAGGAGAGGTTGTTGATATTTGCCCACCCCGACTCAAGTGCCAGTGCTGAGTTAGTCGATCCCATGTGCAGGACTGACGCACCACATGGAGCAATGGCACCTTGTTAGTTAGGATGTTGGCCAGGATCTTCCCCAGCACAAAGATCTCTGGGAATTGAAGTTTTCCAGGGCTTCTGGGCCCTGTCTAAGAACAAATAAAGGTGAGGGAAGGCAGAGGCAGTTGAGACTGAGCCATACTTATTCACAGACTTAGCTGAAATTCAAAGGATTTTTATGGATTGTAAAAAAACTTGTTATTTCTGAATTGGTTTGTTTCCAACCCCTGCCCCAGAGTTTTGAAACTCAGCACCATCACTCACTCTATCCACTATTGTTACCAAAAATAGCTGATATGAAGGCAGGTCACATGATTGTTAATTAAGTAGGACAAGAACCCTACTCAGCTTTGGGAGCTGCGTGCAATCCCAGTTATTGATCATGTGCTAGCAAAATCTAGTAGGAAGAGGGCGAAATGTTCGTCCATGAGAGAGGAGATGGGTAGGATGGCTTTTCTCCCTGCCTTGTTAAAATACTGTGTGCAAATGCTGCGTAGGATGGTGCTTCCCTACCCAACTCTTCTCTTGCAGATGATGACTCACCCCTCCTCCTACTTAGAAAATCAGAAGCATGCACAGTTCCCAGAGCTGGGCACATAGGAGCATAGGAAGCTGCCATATACTGAGAGACCACTGGTCCATCGAGCTCAGTATTGTCTACAGAGACCAGCAGCAGCTTTTCCAAGGTTGTGGGCAGGAGTCTCTCTCAGCTTGGAGAGAGAGAAGCCTTGGAGAAGCCAGGGAGGGAACTTTGGAACCTTCTGCATGCAAGCACGCAGGTGCTCATCTACTGAGCTAGGGCCCCATCCCCTAAGGCAGGGATGTCAAACTGTGGCCCTCCAGCTGTTTTTGGACTACAGCTCCCATAATCCCCAGCCACAGTGGCCAATAGCCAGGGATGATGTGAGTTGTAGGCCAACATCTGCAGAAGGGCCACAGTTTGACATCCCTGCCCTAAGGGGAATATCTTATAGTGCTCACACATGTAGAGGAGATTCTCACGATCGGGCGAAAGCGGGCTAAGGGAGCCTAGCCCGCTTTTGCCCAATCATATGCTGCCACGGGAGCCACTTGGCTCCTGGCAGCAAACCCTCCTAATTCCCCCTCCCCTTGGACAAGGTTAGAGGAGCGAGCGCTCTGCCAACCCCATCTATTTGATTATGTATTGCAGCGGTGTGGCTTCGCGCCATGGCAACACATGAGGAGACTGCTGCCGGGAGGCTGAAACAAGCCTCCCGGCCCTGGGGGTCTCTCCAGGATGCCCCATCCTGGAACTTTCGGAGCCACGCGACCCCCAATCCCTGCAGCCCCCGTCGGCTCTGTGATGGAGCCAGCAGTCATGTGGGCGGCCGATCTGGCCACCCAGGGCTGTCTGAGGATTGTCTGCGGGGAGAGCGGGCTAAGCCTGCTCTCCCTGCAAACCCTTTTAAGGCTGGTCTCACTGATTGTGAGACTCGCCTTGTGGTCTCCCATGCAAATGCAAACCAGGGTGGACCCTGTTTAGCAAAGTGGACAATTCTTGCTTGCTACCACAAGACCAGCTCTCCTTGAGAACATCTCCTATTTTTACAAAACCTTTAAGTATTATATATAGTGTCTGAAACATGCAAAATACATCAGTAACGGAATCCTCCCACTTTGCATCACGCTCTCTCCCAATTGAAGACCAGGTTCGCTTCCCATATGACCCACCAAACTGCCCACATAACCCACTGGCCATATACAGGAGCTCAATACAACTTTTGATTTTGGCTCTGCCACCTGCCTGGGACTGCAAAAGGTCAAGCACCTAGCAGGCCATAATAGCCCAGGTACTGTGGTCTACTAGGTACTTGACCTTCCACAGTCCCAGGCAAGCAGCAGAACCCAAAACAAAAGTTGTATTTGTTGAGGGCTGTGAGGAGAAACATTCAAATGGCAGGATATTTGTCCTACCTACCTAACAATTGAATGAACTGTTTTATGGAGTGGTATAGCAAAGCTTATTTAGGCACGGTCAAAGGTGGATTCAGAGAACCAGTTGTGGCCATGTGGAGACTATGGAGGCCCGAGTGTGCACCATAAAATTCTCTCCATTGAAATTAGTAGTGGAGTGTTCTGATGAGGTAAAGATAGCTTAGCAAAGCAATACTGATTTTGCCCCCCCCCCCAGGCCTGAAAACTCATATTGTATGATGTACAGCCATGCCTCCAACCTTTTAAACAGCAGTTGGTCCAAATCAAGTATCATCTCGTTTCCGCTTTGCTTCCGATGTTGCTATCTTTCTTCAGTTTCATTTTTGCACCTCTCTGTGTTCATAGAGAGAGAACACTAAACCTGCTGCTTTTAAAGCTCGTTCCTGGATTACCTGCAAATGCACAAGTGTTTGCTGATGCACATTATAAGCATTACCCGTTCCTGCATGCTCCAGTCCCCTTGAAACATGCACTCATACAGGGCCTTCAGGCCAAAGACTACTTTTCAATCAATGCTACAGATCTCAGTAGCCACTTGCATTAAGCACAGTGTATACCTTTGCTCTTTTTCCTGATGAAAGCGTGTGCTTCTGTATCCTACACCTAATTCAGACTGAGTGGTTGAGGAGCTTGATAACCGCAGGGACCCACCATGCCCCCAAGCCATACTGCAGTTTCTCATTACAAATAACATAAGTTGATCTCAGTGTATGTCTCCATGTGTTTAGCTTTTGATGAGCTGGCTCATAGACCAAACTATCCCTGTGACTCTTTCCACAAATTTCATGCTAGGAATCATTAGGAAGGGGGTTGCAAATAAAACTGCGAATATTATAATGCCCTTATAGAAATCTATGGTGCAGTCATATTTGGAGTACTGTATACAGTTCTGCTCACCGTATCTTAAGAAGGACATCACAGAACTGGAAAAGGTGGAGGAGAGGAGAGGAGATCTGGTCTTGTGATAGCTAGCATGACTTGTCCCCTTAAGCTAAGCAGGGTCCACCCAGGTTGCATATGAAAGGGAGAATAGAAGTATGAGCACTGTAAGATATTCCCCTCAGGGGATGGAGCCACTCTGGGAAGAGCAGAACGTTTCAAGTTCCCTCCCTGGCTCCTCCAAGATAGGGCTGAGAGAGATTCCTGCCTGCAACCTTGGAGAAGCCGCTGCCAGTCTGTGAAGATAATCCTGAGCTAGATAGACCAATGGTTTGACTCAGTATATGGCAGCTTCCTATATTCCTATGTTAAGAGGGCAACTAAGATGATCAGGGGACTAGAGCACCTTCCTTATGAGTCAAGGCTACAACTTATGGGACTAAGGGACTAAAAAGGCAACTAAGGGGAAACATACTGTGTATTTATTAGATACTCTGTGCCTGTAAGCTACCATGAGATCAGGATGACTGTTTGTCCCAACTAAAGTCAGTTGTAAAGCTTCTTCTGAATGCTGGATAGCTCAGCACCAAAAGTTAAGCCCTTAGGAGTCATCTGTAGGTTACATAGAAGACAGTATCATTTATGAAATAAGAATGTAACTTTGTACAAATTACACATTAGGAAAGAGGACAAGTTATTGATGCCTCAAGGCACCCTTAAGTCACACTTCAGCAAATTATAAAGTTATCTTTGGAGAGCCTTCAGACCGAGTTGTCTTCCACAACGGAATGAGTTTTATGACAAATGTGTCACTTGTCTTCTTTGCCACTTCATTGCTGTTTAGAGATTTCAACAAAAGACAATCTCTACTATTTGAATTCACATAAGTTTAACCTGTAAACTTATTGGTGAGGTTCAAGGGCTATTTCCACATTGCAGTGCTCAGTTTTGAAGTAAGCTGGTCTCTTTTTCAAAGATCAGGAATTGTTTCCCAGTCCTGAGTATCTAATCTGATACCTTCTTACCTTTTTAATTTTTAAAGTACAAGATTCAACAGCAAAACCTTTTGCCCACAAAATACACAACACTACCATGCATCTGATGTTGGCCACAAAGTTCAAAGTTTTCCAGGAATAATATGGAACAATCAGTTTTGATATAATATATATTTTATTGTAACAAAAAGCAAAAAACATATACAAGTGAAAACAAGGGAGATGGATAAATGTTATCACTGAATTTCATATTCTGATGGGCAATAAACAAAACCAATCTCTTAATAAATTTGTTTGCAACCTCATTTTCTTTTGCACATCTAAGACATGTCAATTTAGTAAGCAAAGCAATATCCCAAATGTGTTGAGACCAGTCTAATAACTGAGTGTATGAAAATTTCCAACAAGAGGCAATGCCTAATCTTGCTGCTGCTGCTAAGCCAGCCACCAGTTCCAGATCTTCTGTCATGATCTCTTCCTTCAAATATCCAAATAAAACCACTTTCTGACTGATATGCAAGGGCATATCCAGTCATTTCTTTTATACAGCCCCAAACCTTAAGCCAAAATCCTTTTATCAAATGGCATACCCCAAATAGATGAAAAACACCTGCCTTGGGTACATGGCACCTCCAACAATGATTTTGGACAGCATTATAAATACACTAGTATTTTTAAGCCCGTTATGATAACGGGCGCTAGCTTTCTATCCCGTCTTTTCTGTCTCTGTCTCTCTCTTTCTGTCTCTTTTTTTCTCCCTTGTCCCCTCTCTCTCTCTCTCTTTTTTTGTTGTCTCTGTTTTTGTTCTTCCTTATTTTGCTTTTACTTTTTTGGGTGTGTGTGTGTGTGGATGAATAACGGCCAAAATGGCCCATGAGAAGGTGGCTGCCCCCGCCTATCGCCCTCCCGCGCACCCAGCTGCCGGAGCCCACCTTACCCGCTCCAGCCCGAAGGAGAAGAGAGGAACTCGGGAACAGAGCTACTCTCTGTGTTAAGCTGCTGCCCATACTGTCGCAATGGATGCAATAGGCGTCCTTTGTGTCCATAGTGGCAGTTTGAGCAGTGACTTAGCACAGAGAGGAGCTCTGCTCGTGAGCTCCTCTCTTTTCCCTCGGGCTGGAGCAGGTAAGGTGGTCTTCGGCAGCTGGGTGGGCGGGAGGGCGATAGGCGGGGGCGGCGACCTTCTCATGGGCCATTTTGGCCCTTAATCTTTTTTGGGGGGGAGCAGGGAAGGTGATTTTGGGCAGCTGGGAGGGCGGGTGAGCAGGCGGGGGCGACGGCTGTGAGCGGGCGGGGGCCTCGTTGGCGGCTTCGCCGCCACCTCGCCCAGCTTCCCTGTCCCCCGTCTCGGTCTTCCCCCGCCGCCATTGCCCTTGCCTTTTTCAGGGCGGCCGCTTCTGGTTGCCTCGGCCTCCTCTCGCCGTGCCGCAGCTCATGGCCGAGGCGGCGGCTCTGCCGCCGCCTCGGCCACTTTCCCCCGCTGCCACACACCGGCTAATGGCTGCCCGTGGCTGTGGGACACTGGTGTCTGCGGTCCTGTGTCCCTTGGGCTCAATGGCTGCCCGTGGCTGTGGGACACTGGTGTCTGAGGTCCTGTGTCCCTTGGGCTCAATGGCCGCCCGTGGCTGTGGGACACTGGTGTCTGCGGTCCTGTGTCCCTTGGGCTCAATGGCCGCCCGTGGCTGTGGGACACTGGTGTCTGAGGTCCTGTGTCCCTTGGGCTCAATGGCCGCCCGTGGCTGTGGGACACTGGTGTCTGCGGTCCTGTGTCCCTTGGGCTCAATGGCCGCCCGTGGCTGTGGGACACTGGTGTCTGCGGTCCTGTGTCCCTTGGGCTCAATGGCCGCCCGTGGCTGTGGGACACTGGTGTCTGCGGTCCTGTGTCCCTTGGGCTCAATGGCCGCCCGTGGCTGTGGGACACTGGTGTCTGCGGTCCTGTGTCCCTTGGGCTCAATGGCCGCCCGTGGCTGTGGGACACTGGTGTCTGAGGTCCTGTGTCCCTTGGGCTCAATGGCCGCCCGTGGCTGTGGGACACTGGTGTCTGAGGTCCTGTGTCCCTTGGGCTCAATGGCCGCCCGTGGCTGTGGGACACTGGTGTCTGCGGTCCTGTGTCCCTTGGGCTCAATGGCCGCCCGTGGCTGTGGGACACTGGTGTCTGCGGTCCTGTGTCCCTTGGGCTCAATGGCCGCCCGTGGCTGTGGGACACTGGTGTCTGCGGTCCTGTGTCCCTTGGGCTCAATGGCCGCCCGTGGCTGTGGGACACTGGTGTCTGAGGTCCTGTGTCCCTTGGGCTCAATGGCCGCCCGTGGCTGTGGGACACTGGTGTCTGAGGTCCTGTGTCCCTTGGGCTCTTCTGGGCCTGCGCTTTGCGCAGGCCCAGAACAGCCCAGGGAGGCAGGGACGCAGATCCCCAACATTCCAAAGCCACGGCCACTCACTTAGCCTTTTATTATATAGGATGACCAGCCTAATAGAAGTCACGTACCAGCGATATTGCAATTTCAAATAACTTTAAGTGCAATGTTACTTAAATATTTGGCTGGATTCTCCCATTTGCATCTCCCATCATCTTGTGCTATAGTTTCTTCTACATCTTCAAAGTGAGAGAATAAATGTTGATATATATTTATATATTTATTGAATATATTGTGTAAAAAGAGGGCTAAGTATAGAGGATTGCACGACAAGCTGATGTTACAGCTGGACATGGGGAGTCACCATGTGGAAGCTGCTTGCCACAGAGATAAAGCAGCATGAAGACTGACTCTTCCTTGAAAACCCCGGGTTTCAAACCCATGCACAGAAGATGACCAGAATTCAGAGAGGAAATATGTTGGGAGGGGGCGAAAAACTCTTCAGGCTCCATTAAGATACAAGGGCTTTTCTGTGATGGCCAGACTTGATGTTCTGCACCTGAGGATTAACTTCAGAGTGAGTCTGTATTCTCTCAGGAGAATGAAGGACTCAAGGAATCAACATACCTGAGGGCATTCTTGACTGGTAGTGTTCCTTAATGTTCGGCCAATCTTCCACTCCAGCCTCTGTGGGTTGCAGAACTCATTGGTGAGTAAGAATTGGAGCTTCCCTTCTGAGACTCTGAGGCGAGTCTCACAATCAGTCTCACAATCAGTGAGACTCACCAGGAAGAGGTTTGCGGGGAGAGCAGGCTTAGTACACGCTCCCTGTAGATGAGCAGGCAGGAAGCCCTGGGAGGCCGGATCGGTTACGGAGCCGGTGGGGATTGCAGGGATAGGGGGCCGCGCGGTCCCCGGAAGTTCCAGGATGCCCTGAACAAGTGCACGGGGCATCCTGGAGAGACCCCTGAGCCTTGGAGGCTGCTTGCAGCCTCTCGGCTGGGGGTCTCCACATGTGCTGCTTCAGTGTGGCGCCGCGCTGTGACAACACACGGCCAAAAAACCCAGGTTAGCAGAGTGCTCGCTCTGCTAACCTGGGCTTAGGGGAGGGGGAATTAGCGGGGTTTGCTACCGGGAGCCACACAGCTCCCGTTGCAGCACATGGCCGCCAAAAAGCAGGCCAGGCTTCCTTAGCCCACTTTTTGCCGGTCGTGAGAATCGCCTCACTGTCATAGAGAAGACAATGGTAGCATTTATAGAACCCCAGAGATGGTTGGAAAGCAGAGTTACGAAAGTGCTTCCTAATCAGCCCCAGGACTCTATACATGTTACAATTGTTTTCACCATGACAGTGTCTCTCCACTTTCCCCCTCCAGTGTTGAGTTCTGAAAAAACTGGGAGTGGAAATCAGCTGTGGACAGCATTGGTTGATTGGAACCAGTGAGGAGCTCCCTCTCCCTCCCTTCCTCCCCCGCTCGCCATCACTGTTTTACATTAGGGATCACAGACTTAAAGGCATCACAGACTAAAGGGACATTTCCAGTTCCCAAATGATGGCCAACCCATCTTAGGGTGAAAGTAAGCATTGCAGGAAACACAGGACTGCCATGGGAAATGGCAGCTCTCCTCCTCCCTTTACTGTGTCTAGGGAAACTCACCATGTGACATGACACAACAAGCCATGGGTTTTCTTGGTCCTGTCAATGGCAGCCAGTGATGTGGGGAAAGGGCAGGGAAACTCACTATGGGTGCCTTTGGACAGCGTGAAAGCTCATAGACAAACCTGTGGTTAATCTGTGAAGCTGGGAATAATCCTACAGACGATTGTCCAGCTTTGATTTTGCAACCTCTGGCTTCTGGGCAGAGGGACCCTTCCCACTTCCTGGTCCACTGCAGCTGCATCCTAGTGAGCTCCATGCTGCCCACGTCAGAGGAGAGGAGAGCCTGTCTTGTGGTAGCAAGCATGACTTGTCTCCTTAGCTAAGCAAGATCTGCCCTGGTTGCATATGAATGGGAGACTTGATGTGTCAGCACTGTAAGATATTCCCCTCAAGGGATGGAGCCGCTCTCGGAAGAGCAGATGGTTCCAAATTCCTTCCCTGGCATCTTCAAGATAGGGCTGAGAGAGATTCCTGCCTGCAACCTCAGAGAAGCCACTGTCAGTCTGTGCAGACAATACTGAACTAGATAGACCAATGGTCTGATGCAGCATATGGCAGCTTCGTATGTTCCTATGTCATCAGACTGCAGGCAAGGTAACATGATGTCAGTAGAGCGGAAACCATTGGCCATGATCTTCCAGGGGATGTGACTTTTCGGCATCCATCACCCACCCTCAGCAAGGAAAAACCATTTAAACCCTTCCCTTGCACCACGGCTCTTGCAAGAGCTCTGCAAGAATCTTGCACAAGCATAATTACTGGTACCAGGGGATGGCGAGGGGCACTAGCTTTCTGTTACTCTAGACAGGGATCATGATGACCTCCTAGGAGGGAACATGCATATGAGGGCAGGCAAAAGGTCCTGGGGTTTGGTCCACTGTGACAAAGGATGCTGACTTGTAGACCTGGGCCAAGCAGTCCAGGAAGCCCCAACACACTCCTGCCCCTATGTCGGCTTGCCAGTCGGGGATTAGCCTTCTCAGGAGGGGACCAGTCCACTGGGGAGAACCAGAAGTACCATGAGCTTCGGGTCTCTGTTGGACTACACTCTCATGAGGTGGGCCATCCAACTATAGGGGCCCACCTTGATGTGGGGCTCCCTGTATCTGGTTAATAATAGAATACATACTCCATAGCTTCCTCTTTACACTCAGGCCTTCCAGACTTCCAAGGAGTCTGGTCCACTCCATGATGTGTCCAAGTGGTTTTGGGTTAGCAGAGTAGGGAAAGACTGGGGATAGATCCCATGTCCATAGCCAGACGGGCCAGACTGGGACCGGCGTTGTAGCATATGTAAATAGGTCACTGTGGGGCATTCTGGGGGCAGGGTACCCATGGATTTGAGTGATCCCTGGCAAGCCAGGTGGCCATGCAGGGCGAAAAAACACCCCATGGATATGTGTTGCGGGGAGACCAGACTTTCAGAGGGAAGACTAGGAGTCGTGGGAATCGTGGGGAGTGTTTGCTTCGCGGGAGTCACCAGGACCAAGCAAGGTGTTGCTAGGGTACCCTTCCGCGGTGCCTTCATGGATCTAGCAACCAGGCTGGGTGGCAACAGTTCTCTGGCTCGCTTGTGTTTCTCAATGGCCAGGCACTCTCATGAGAGAGAGGTCCTTGGGAAAAGGGAGATTGCATCTACTGCCCATGTTGTCGTCACACTAGGCTCTTGAGCCCATTCTTGTTTCCCTTTGGAAGGTTCCACTCATGGGTTATGGAGAAGAAGGCATACTTGCACCTGAGGGGAAGGGGCTGGGTCCCCTTCCCCTACAAAATTACAGGCTTGACTACTGTAATGTGCTATATGTGGGGCTGCCTCTGTATGTAGTCTGGATACTACAATTGGTACAGAATGTGGCAGCCAGATTGGTCTCTAGGACAACACAAAGGGACCACATAACACCAGTTTCAAAAGAACTGCACTGGCTGCTGATATGTTTCTAGGTGAAATCCAAAGTGCTGGTTCTTACCTATAAAGCCCATAAGGGCTTGGGTCCAGCCTATTTAAGAGAGTGCTTCCTTTGCCATAAACGCTGCCACCTGTTATGATCTTCTGGAGAAGTCCGGTTACGGTTGCCACTGGTTTGTTTGGTGACATCCCAGGACCGGGCTTTCTCTGTGGCTGCCCCAGGGCTCTGGAATATGCTCCCTGCTGCAATAAGAGCATCTCCTTCTCTGTTTGTTTTCAGGAAGACCCCCAAGACTCTCCTGTTTTCACAGGCTTTGAATTAGAATTAATTTTAATAATTTTTAAAACTTCTTTTAATAACTATTTTATTCTATGGTTTTTATTGTGTCATGTATTTTAATCTGTGACTTTTAAATATTTTAAATTTTGTACACTGCCTAGAAATGTACATATCAGGTGGTATTACAATATGATAAATAAAATAAATAATAAATAAACTGGTACAAAGAATAGAAACTAGGGGCTTTCCTTTAATCCAAGCTTTGGTTTATACCGGTCCGGTCATGGTATATTTTCCTTTGATTCCACACTAGGCTGGAGTAACTCCAAGCTGGGGGCCGAAAACTGAACATTTGGACACACACACACACAGTTGAAGGCACCCTTCTATGCAGCTGGAGGGAGCAGCACCATCCACAGGAACCTTAAAAATATAGACACTGTCTAGGCATCCAGGGAAATCAATGCCTTGCTGCACAACCAGACAGCACACGCAACAGCTTTGAAAGGATGCCTTGCTGGGCAGTTGCAGTAGATCAGGTGTGTTAGTAATGAAAGGGTTACATGCCTGTGTGCACTATGCTCCCTCCCCTGCTTCTAATTGAAGCTGTCAAAAAACTTTGTATGGTAATTCCAAGCAAAGGTCCTGCATGCCGGACAACTTGCCAAAGTGTGTGTTGCAGGTTGCTTAAGACATCCCACCAAATGGGAAGAGACAGACACCAGATTTGTGAGGCTACGTTTTGTCTCCTTCTTTATATGACTGGACGACACAGGAATTTTTCCATGGCTGGGGCTTCCACGGGGTTATGCACAGAGTTGGCACATTGGTATTTCTGCCAAGTGACATGGTGTCACTCCCCTGGCATGAGGAGAGGAGGGCTGGTCTTGTGGTAGCAAGCACGACTTGTCCCCTTCGCTAAGCACGGTCTGCCCTGGTTGTATCTGAATGGGAGACTAGAAGTGTGAGCACTATAAGATATTCTCCTTAGGGGATGGATCCGCTCTGGGATGAGCAGAAGGTTTCAAGTTCCCTTCCTGGATTCTCCAAGATAGAGCTGAGAGAGATTCCTGCCTGAAACCTTGGAGAAGCCGCTGCCAGTCTGTGAAGCCAATATTGAGCTAGGTATATGGCAGCTTCCTATGTTCCTATGTTCCTTTGCTGGGAAACAACAGAGTTGCCCTGTTTCAGGTGTCACCAGGGCTCCATGTCTTTGTGCACATATTTCTGCCATTCTGAATTGCTGCAGACCCCTCTTGCTGTGCCTGTCTTGTCATCCCTTCTTTTTGGTGTGGATTGACAAGGAGGGACCATACGACTCAGTGGAAAGTGGGTTTTCTCCTATGTGATTCTCCCCCATTAAATGCATTGAATCCTCCCTGTTGCCAGGCAACGGCAGGAGGAGTGCAGAGCTGGTGGAGGGCGGGATGGCATTTCTGGGTAGTTCTGAGCTAGCTTCTTGATGGTAGTGGGAGGAGCTTGCACATGAAACCCAGGTTATAGCAGCAGCAGAATTTGGACGACAGGATTCTGCCTTCAAACCTGAGGTTTCAGCAGCAAAAATCACTACAAACCAAAGGTTCAAATTCAGGTTAGGGGTCCCGTGGTTGGGTGACGAAACTGCGGTTTCATGCATTCGGACAACCACAAACTTGAACCTCCGGCACATTTGTTTCTGGTTTGGCATTATGTCCGAAGGCAGCCTCTGTAATGACATCACAGCACATGATGTTTCATGAGACACGGTGGAGATGAGGAGAACTAGATATGGGACTGCCATTTTTGACATCTGCTACAACATCTGGTTCAAAAACTTTCTTTCTTTCTTTCTTTCTTTCTTTCTTTCTTTCTTTCTTTCTTTCTTTCTTTCTCTCTCTCTCTTTCCCTTCCTTCCTTCCTTCCTTCCTTCCTTCCTTCCTTCCTTCCTTCCTTCCTTCCTTGTATTGACAGTGAAGCTAATCCAAGCCATGATTAAAGGACAACTCAATAGTCCCAGCATAACACAGGGGCAAAGCGGTGTGTGTGTGTGTGTGTGTGTGTTAGATGCAGGAGATTGGAAAGTAGCTAATAAAAAATAGAAATGCAAACTTGAATGACAAAAAATCCAAGGGCACGTTCAGCTTTGGAATGGAGTAATGTCTAGGAGTTGACTTGAGATTGACCCGAGGGCAAATGGAATCAAAATCTGGAAAGGGAAAATGATAAAGACAGAATTTTGTACAAATTGTTTGCCTCAGGTTAATGACATTACTGGCATTGTCTGTTGATTTAAAAATACCTCCATAGACAAGCTTACATTTCACAAAATCAAAGTAGGCATTGAACATGTCACCTGTGTAATCCAATTCCACTCTGTGGTGAGGTAACCATCTGCTCTGAACATGACCTGTCTGCCATCTGAGCTAAAGAAAAGGATGGGTGGATTAAAGCTGCAATTAATAAGGAACTTGGGTGCACCTGAGAGGTGGGGGTGGAGACCATCAGACCTTTCCTGGAGCCATTGCAAGTTTAACATTCACATTGCTTGTTCCCCTTTCTTTTAGCTATTTCCACTCAGGTGAGTGCTGTGATGCTTATGCCATAATGAAAACAGTCCTATTTAGCATTCCTAAAATGGCTGTCACCCAGTGAAAGAAATCTTAATGGATTAATCTTCTTTGTCAATTAATGTACTTGGGTCCCCAAAGCACAGCTAGGAATGATGGGAGTTGTAGTCCAACAATATCTGTGGGACCCAAGGCTGAGAACAGATGCTACCAGGTAATCTTCTGTATCAGAGATGTCACAGTCAGTTTGGAAAGACAAAGGAGCAATAATGCAATATACGTCAGCTCATATTGTCTCCCTGCATGAACTATCCACTTGTGATGCATTTTACATGCTTCCACAATAATAAAGAGTCTTCCGGTCTTTATAAAAAGTACCCCATATGTGGCCTAGAAGTGGCAGCTGGCATCTAGACTAACGCTGCACTACTGCAAACATGTTACACTAGTGCAAGGATCTTGCACTAGCTAGTTCTGCTAGGGTGAGAGCTGGGTTCCAGACTGGAGTTGCACTGGTGAGCTTGTGCAGTGGTATGCTGTGAAACCTCTTCATCAGTCCATATTCTGTATGTCACAACAAACAAACTATCCCACTCTTCCTCCTGGGAGCCCAGGATGGTGTTCATGGTTATGTTTATCCTCACAACAACTCTGTGGGGTAAGTTAGGCTGAGAGAGATGTCACTGGCCCAGAGCTATCTATCTATCTATCTATCTATCTATCTATCTATCTATCTATCTATCTGACATATTTGTATACCACCCAAAACGCAAGGCTCTGGGTGGTTTATAACAAAGTAATAAAAACAACAGATAAAAAGGTTAAAACATTACAACAATTTAAAATTTAAAATGTTATAACTATTAAAAACCACAATTAAAACAATATCTAATTGAACAAATGTGTCTTGACTGCCTTTTTAAAAGTTGTAAGAGAAGGGGAGGCTCATTTCAGCAGGAAGCGTGTTCCAAAACTTCAGGGCAGCGACAGAGAAGGCCCGTCCCTGAGTAGCCACCAGATGAGCCGGTGGCAACTGTATACGAACCTCTCCTGCTGATCTCAATGGGCAGTGAGTGTGGTTCATAGTGAAGAAGGCATTCTCTTAAATACCCAGGGCCCAAGCTGTTTAGGGCTTTATAGGTTAGAACCAAAACCTTATACTTTGCCCAGAAACTTACCGGCAGCCAGCGTAGATCTTTTAAGATAGGAGTGATATGGTCAAGATGACCCAGAGACCAATCCGGCTGCCGCATTCTGGACCAACTGCAGTTTCCGGACTACGTACAAAGACAGCCACACATAGAGTACACTGCAGTAATCAAGTCTGGAGGTGACCAGCAGATGTACTACTGTTCTGAGGTCATTTATCTCAAGAAATAGACGCAGCTGGCATAGCAGCCAAAGTTGATAAAAGGCACCTCTGGCCACTGCCTCAACCTGAGACACCAGGTTGTCATCCAGGGAGTTTTATGGCTGAAGTCCTAGTGAAAGAGAGCTACCACCATCTGTGCTGCACAATGCTTGCACAAGCGGAACAAGAACACATGAGAGTGAGCAATTTTGTGCATCCATTCAGCTTTGTAATTTCCTTGTGGGGGTGCATCTTTATTGGTTGCACTAATGCAGCTTCAGTCAGGATGTCAGCCAGTAATTTTCGGGAACTAATTTGCAAATGGAGAACTAGCACACTGGGCCAGTAGCTGTGTTCACTCTGGAAATATTTGGAGCCCATTTGGCTACTTGATCAACCCATACTGACCATACCATTGTTCTGTGCTTACTGTTTTTCATGATCATAATTGATTATTCCTAGTGTTCCACCTATCACCGAGTTTGCACCCTGCAAAAATTATTAAAAGAGACGTGGTCTTCCCTGCCAGTTTGTAACATAATAAAACATTATTCAAGAGGGAAAGGGAATTGGGAGAGAAAAGGGCTCATGTGCCAAACGTCAGTCAAGGAAAGACAAAAAAGATCATTAATGAAAAGCGAGAGTAAAAAGATGAGTTTTCAATACCTTCTTTAAAAAAGGAAGAGAAGAACTGGTTGGATCAATGACGGAAGAGTATTCCAGGCATCCAGAGCAGCAAGATGAAAGGACGAAGTCAAGAAATAGTGCATGGGAGGGGAGGTTGGGTTTTTTTTTTTTTTTTTTTTTTAAGATTAGTATCTGAAGAGTGAAGAGACCAAGCATGAAGAGAAAGCAGAGACGAGAAAAAGAAAGAAATAAGATCATGAAGACACTTAAAACAAATAACAGAAGCTTAAGCTTAATCCATAAAGGAAGAGGGAGCCAATGCAAAGAAGCATATAAAGGAAAGTGACAATCAAAAGGAGAGGAAAGAAAAATTAAGCGCACCGAATTCAAAACAGAAATGAAAACTTGAAGAGACAATACAGGGAGACCAAGTAAGAGATGATTATAACGATCAGTTTTTAGAAAGAACAATAACAGTTTAGCAGAATCAATGGTTACAAAAGGGATGCATCTTAGGAAAACTGTGAGGGAAACGCCAGCATGTTTTTGCAGGACTGAAGATTGGAGAGGCAAAAGGAAGCTACCAAAATAAGTCCAAGTGTAATAAGTCCAAGATAACTATTGCATAGAATGAATGAGAGAATCCAAGTTGCCCCATGACCTTCTCTGTTGGGCCAGTTTTATGACACCTAAAAATCAACTGAGATTCAATTTTTAAATTTTAATGTGTTTTTAATGTATTTTTATCTATGATTTGTATCTTGTTATGAATTTTGAATGTGTTATATTTTATGTTTTAATTCTGTACACTGCCTAGAGATTTTTATACTAGGTGGTATATAGATTCAATAAATAAATAACAATAATAATAATATACATTGCACAACGCTCTGTGTGTGTTTTAAATTAATGTGCATGCAGTTATGCAAGAGCGCTCTTTTGCAAACACACAAACATGCCTCTGGCATTTGATATAATGGCCATTACACAACTACATTTGCACAACTGCACGCATGTTGTGCAATTACAACATTGTGCATGTTGTACAGTGCATGTTGTACAGCATAGTGTAGTGGTTAGAGTGTTGGACTAGGACCGGGAATACCTGAGTTCAAATCCTCATTCAACCATGAAACTCACTGGGTGACTCTGGGCCAGTTATGTATCTCTCAGCCTAACCTACCTCACAGGGTTGTTGTGAGGATAAAAATAACCATATACAACACTCTGAGCTCCTCAGAGGAAGAACGAGCTATGTGTAAAAATAAAATAAACAAATAAATAGGTAGATAATTTTTTAATTAAGATATGCGCAATGTATCAACTACACATGCATAAAGTCAAGTGTGCTGTCCTATTCAAAGACTATCACAGTTTAAATGAGAAGGAATCATGCAAATGTTGATCAGCCCACCTTTATTCAACTCTGGGGTAGTTTCAGAGTCCCAGCAAAAAAAGTAGCATGCTACCTCACTGAAATAATCCTGATCATGCTGCTTTCTAACGGACCTGGAGTGGTGGAGGGGACCCTAACAGATTAGGCATGATTGGTAGGGGATTACAGAATGTAAGTCTGCAACATTAAATCAATCAGTTGATTAAATTAATCTGATTTAAAAAAAAAATTAATTGACTGAGCAAGTGCCCCCATTTGGAAATTATGTGGTTTGGAAATTATAGCTGGCACAGCAAACCTCTGCCTAGCCGTTGATAGGCTGCTGAGGGCACTTTGCATCTTGTCTGAACTATCTGCATTGTTTACTGGCTTGTTTACAGATTCAGTTCAGGTGCTGCTGTTGACCTTTAAAGCCCTATATGGTGCAGGCCCCAGTATCTTAGGGAATACAGTACCTTCTCTCTTGTGCACCTGCCATGACCTTAAGATCTACTTGCGAGGCTCCAGGTTCCTTCCTTTCAGGAAGTTCTCTACTAGAAGCAGGGCCTCTTCTGCAGTGGCTCCAGAATTGTGGAATTTGTTCTTCTGTGATTTCCTATCATAGACAGGTGACAATATTTAAGTTCCATCAGGCATTTGGGGATGCTTGGAGATTTTCAAGACTTCTGTGTACTTAGAAAAAAATTCTTTAGTTGCACTATTCCCCCCCCCCCGCGTTTCATAGTATAAATATAATATAGTTGCACTATTCCCGCCCTTTGCTCATTCTTACTGGCATGTTAAATTGTTGCAGACCACTTTGGGAACAGTTTTCGGTTCAAAAGTGGTCTATAAATATTACAAACAGGCTAGAAAAGATGTGGGCTCTGACTGATGACATGTCAAAAGCTAGGGGATTGTTGAGTAAGGTTCCCAAGCAGTCTGGAGGTAAACTTTGGTACCCAAGAGAACTTTATGTTTTTTCTCATGCTAGTAGAAACAAGTAAGTTCTGTACAAACAAACAAATATATGCATATGCATATGTCAAAGCTTAAGAGAATAAAAACATAAGGACAGACAGCCCTGCTGGATCAGACCTATGGTTCATCTTGTCTAGCACACTGCTTCCCACAATGATCAACTCGCTGCCTCTGGAAATCCTACAAACAGGGCATGAAGGGAATAGCCCTCCTCCAGCAACAGATATACTGCCCCTGAACATGGAGGTTCCCCAGCCATCATGACTAATACCCAGCGATGTACCCTTCAATGAATTTGTCTAATCCTCTTTTAAAGCTATCTAAGTGTGTTGGCCATCACATGTTGTGGCAACAAATTTATTTATTTATCCATCATTAGGTATTGTGTGAATAAAAGCTTTCTAAGAGAATTTTCTCTTAAAAGCTTTCTTCTTCACTTTTATAGTGAAGAAGGCATTCTCTTAAATACCCAGGGCCCAAGCTGTTTAGGGCTTTATAGGTTAGAAACAAAATGTTGTATTTTGCACGGAAACTTATTGGAAACTTCTGCACATTCTCCAGTTCTATAATGTCCTTTCTGAGGTATGGTGATCAGAACTGTACACAATACACCAACTGTGATCATGCCATAGACTGGTAACCTGTGTCACACCTCACGTGTTTTCAAGGGGACTGTTGCACAAAAGCACAGTTTCAAAAATCACCATGCCTTTGCAAAGCTATATGACTGATGGATTGATTTTGGCATGAGTGCAACTTTGCTCATTGCACAAACAAACACACCATTAGTTAAGATGTCAGCCAGCATTGGCTGACATGTGGCCACATCATACATTTGTATAACAGCAAGTCTATTATACAGGATTCTGGTTTGGGGTGCAGAATTTGGGCGTCGTACATGAGCCAGCTGGTATCATCTGAGGAAATCAGTGCTCATTGTAAATTTTGACAAGGTCACTCCATTCAAGAGGGAAAATAGGTGATAGCCAGAGGCGTAACTAGGGAAAACGGTGCCCGGGGCAAGCACTGAAATGGCGCCCCCCCCCAACATACTACATTATACTTAGGTTTTTCCTCACAAGCGCCCGCCGCCGCCGCCAAGCCAGGGGACTGACTGGCCGCCAGGCGCCAGCAAAGCAATGGGGGGGGGCGCGGGTGGCACGGAAGGGACCGCTCGTGGGGGAGGGGGCACTGATGCGCTCCCTTGACTGCTGCAGCGCTGCTGCACTGAGCAGGAAACATTTGTATTAAAAACAAAAAAAAATTTTGTCATGGCGGCATCCCCCACGTGACCAGAAAAGATGGCGCCCGGGGCACGTGCCCCCCGTGCCCCCCCCCATAGTTACGCCTCTGGTGATAGCATATCAATACTTGGGGTTTTCAGTCTTTCATCATGCTTTTATTGTCCTGACCGTTGTGCCTGCAGTGGCCAAATTTGCAATGGCATCTTAAAACCTTTTAAAAGTTTTAAAAACACAAAAACTACCCCCAAAATGCCATTGGTTTTGTCAGAGGAATGGAAATAAAAATTGGCACATATATCCTCCAAAGATTACTCCATGAAGAGAGTACACCAATTTGTTCATGGTTATCCTAACCCCTTTCTCTGTGCAAAAATGACTGCAATTTCACCCTAATCATTTGGGGGTAGGGGTAAACAAGGGGTGATAACACAGAGAATGCTGTAATTACAACAACACGGTTACTTATTTTCTATCTCTAGGGGCACGCACATTGCCAAAGATCACTCTGTGCAACCATCCCCTGAGAACGAACCATGGCCAAATTTTGTCGGCCTGGCTCTTGGACTCACCTATTTCCCAAGCTTACTGTATTTTAGCGAGCAACTCTCTCTGATATTGCAAAGAGCTCTGCCTAGATCAGCGGCATCATGATCTGCCCCGCTCTGGAGGTTGCTCTTGTTCACCTCATGAAGAATCAAGCACCAGAGGCCAGAGCCTATGAACTCAACAGTTCTTAACTTTGCCCTTATAAGCAGGTGGAGGGAGTCTGTGGCATTTGCAAGGAGTATGAAGCCATCAAGTTCCATTAGTTGTGGGAGTGATGGAGGCAATGGTTAGGGGGTGATCTTCACGTCCCTGACAACACGTCCAGCTGATGACATAGAACACTCTTGTCACTTTGGTGTGATCACGGGGAGTCATCCTATTAGCTAATAATTACGTATGAATTAATGACATCTGAAGCCGTACCCCATCTGAGGGGGAAATTAATCCTGGCATGTCAGACACTAAAGTGAAAAGGTGTTGATGATCCATGTAGGTTCAGTGCAGTGTCTTACTGTTGATACTTTATCATTTCAGCTTCATTGGACAAAGCTGTAATGAAGTGAACAAATTGGGATTGAAGTCTTGCATCAAAAGACCCTTTTGGAAGAGAGGGGAAGGGAACTTTTTTAAAGTAACAAAATGCCGGAACACCCAAAAATATTTTTGTGTGCCAGTTCAAAAGATTATAACTGGAATGCATTACATAGGAGTTGTTGGTTTTTTTTACTGTGGCAGTGAGGCTTACTCCTGAGTAAATGAGCATAGGATCAGGCTTTATGAATGAAATTCACCAAGTATTCTTCCTACCCAAGCTTCAATGGCATTATTTAGCACTGCCCATGATCTCACCCTAAAATTGTTAAGTGTCTCCCATGTAATCTGACAGGAATCTGAACATCTAAACTGTACCAACCAGGTCACCTTATTCACCAGCTTACTGACACCCTAAAAAATCCTTTGTAATTTGCAAACACATGATTTCCCATTTGCTGCAAAAGCTGTGTTGACTCTTCTCTAACACACAGTATTAATTGTCTAATTAATGTCTCTTTGGCTGAGAGAACTGAGGCATTCTTATAACCCCACTGTTTGCAATTCTATTTGTATGTTTGTAAGTTTGTTTGTAATGCCACAACTTTGCTGATCATTGAGGTATCAGAATGGAATTTGGTAGACACATTCAGGTCACAATTCTACATTTCAAGTTCAAATACCAGCTCAACCTCATTTTTAAAAGGGACAGGAAATATGTCAAAGGCAACATAATACAACATCTCTGTTGAACATTGAGCTATCAGAATGGAATCTGGTTTACTCATTCAGGTCACAATCTACATTTCAGGTTTGAATACTAGCATATATGTCACACTTATTTCCAAAAGGGGCCAGAAAAGATGCCACAGAAACATCATGTAATTTCTGCCTTGAAGACGAAGATATGGGAACTAAAGTTGATATGAATGTTCAGGATAACATTCCTGAACATACAAAGGATGAAAAATTGTAGTTCAGTTCCCACTCCAAGGGAGCAATGAATCTTATTTTATATTGCTTATTAATTATTTGCTGCCCTTCATGGCTTACAACACCCAAAAACAAAACATGCAACAGTTAAGAGGACAAAATACCAATTGGATAAAATGACATAGTAGAGCAGTAAACACAGGAGCAAAACCAATAACATCAGCACATAATAACAAGGTTGACACCATGCTGGGAGGCCTGGACCAGTAAAAAGAATCTTCTTAGCAGCTGCAGGATCATGCATGTTTTCTGGGCTGTGACCTGACAAGGAATAGGAATAGATAGGGAGGAGGGATGGTCTTATGGTATCTAGCATGAATTGTCCCCTTTGCTAAGCAGGGTCTGCCTTGGTTTGCATTTGAATGGGAGACTGCATGATGGGAGCTCTGTAAGACACTCTCCTTATGGGATGGGGCTGCTCTAAGAAGAGCATCTGCATGTTTGCATGCAGAAGGTTCCAAGTTCCCATCTTGGCATCTCCAGATAAGGCTGAGAGAGACTCCTGCCTGGACCTTGGAGAAGCCGCTGCCAGTCTGTATAGACAATATTGAGTTAGATGGACCAATGGTCAGACTCAGTATATGGCAGCTTCCTATGTTCCTATGTACCCATAATCCAAAAGAGAAAGCACGAACAATGAAAGAGCAATAAACATAACTCTGTTTCTTGGAATGCATTGTAAAATAATTGCACTCCTGGATCCCAATCCAAGTAACATTGGTCATGAGTCAATCAATTGGCTGACACCAATGATGTGCTTGTTAACTAGTCTTGTGCAAAATAGGATGTGTAAAATGTTTCAAACTCGAAATGTTCCAAGCTTGAAACAGGCCATTTCAGGTATTCTGAGCACGAAACAAAAATGCCCTGCAAATGAAGGGACTGTTTCAAGCTCAGAACAGAATGACCCCATTCCAAGTCAGAATGTTTCAAGTGCTCTGAGAGCCATCTGAGTTTTGAGTGTTCCAAGTGTTCCAAATGACATTTTGGAGGGCTGTTTTTATGGGGAGAGCTGGTCTACTGATTGGTGTCAGTAGAACAGACCAGGCCTCCACTCCGGCCTGCCTCAGAACAGAAGACTGTTGCCCTGCCTCAGAAGACTGGTCTACCCTGTTAGATTAGTCCTCCGAGGCAGGCCGAAGCGCTAAGTCACGCAGTGGGCAGACCAGCCTTCCGAGGTGGGCTGACATGCTAAGTCCAGAGCAGAGCCCTGGTCTACCTACCGACCGCAATCAGTAGAGCAGCTCTCCCTGGAAAAACAGCCCTCCAAAATGGCACCCGGAACACTTGGAACACTCAAAACATTCTGGGCTCATTCTGTCGGAACAACCGGCTCAACCAGTTCCGATAAAATGTTCTGGAGATTTGCATTTTGTTTTGAGCTCGAAATGAAACACAAAATCTATTTCATGCACATCCCCACTAGTTGCACTAAGTCTGGAACCTGCATGCCAGATGAGTGTTGTGTTAGCACAAGCACACGTTTGCACTAGAGCAACAAGGTGTTCAATCCGCAGCCCACTTCATATATTTTAAAGGGAACGTTTGCACAAAACTCACATTCTGAAAATACTCATGAGTGACTTGGTGCAGCTATGCAGTCTTCTTGCACTAGCACAACTTTGTTCATCATTCTGGATGTCAGCCCTTGAAATTAACTGAATGAGAATAGTTGCCACTAAACTAACTCCCTTTCCTTTTATTGAGACTTAGACCCTAACTTTAGTTGGCTCCATGTTATAGATCAAATCTATTTATCCATTTATTTATTTGCACCGCCCCATACACACAGCTCTGGGCAGTGCATAGCAACAAAAGTAAAACCTGTGAATCAGTCCTTTAAAAACAATCATTAAACAAAAAATTAAAAACAACATAAAACCATTAACAATTAAAACATTTAAAACAGTTTAAAAACCCTGGAAGGCCAGGCCAAACAGCTAGGTTTTAAGAGTTCTTCTGAAGGCCAACTATGAACTCAAGAAGAGCTGGTCTTGTGGTAGCAAGCATGATTTGTCCCCTTAGCTAAGCAAGGTCTGCCCTGATTGCATATGAATGGGAGACTAGATGTGTGAGCACTATAAGATATTCCCCTTAGGGGATGGTGTTGCTCTTGGCAGAGCATCTAGGTTCCAAGTTCCCTCCTTGGCATCTCCAAGATAGGGCTGAGAGAGATTCATGTCTTAAACCTTGGAGAAGCCGCTGCCAGTCTGGGTAGACAACAGGGGCGGAGCCACCATTGGGCAAACGGGTTCAAAGAACCCTGGCCGCGCCGAATCAGAGGCTGCACCTCATGGCCCTGACACCACCCGCTGCATCTGACTTCAGATGCAGGAGGTGTGGCCCCTTTGGGAGTTAAATGGCTGCAGCGCTGGCCTGCCTCCCAACTCCCGAACGGAGGTGCTGGGCTCCATGGGAGCCAGACCACGCCCCCCCATGTCTGACCTCAGAGGCGGGGTGAGCAGGGCTGCCACAGCAGCTGCACATGGGCCATTGGCAGTCAGGCTCCGTGCCTGGTAGACAGTACTGAGCTAGATGGACCAATGGTCTGATTCAGTATATGGCAGCTCCCTCTCTCTTCCTAAGCTACATATTTCTGCTGAGAGTGCATTCCATAGCCCAGGAGCAGCTGCAGAGAAGGCCCGCCCACCTCTGAGTTGCCACCAGACGTACCGGTGGTAACTGGAGACGGACCTCCTCTGATGACCTTAACGTGTGGTAGGGAACATACAGAAGAAGGCGCTCTCTAAGGTAACCCAGACCTATGCAGTTCAGGGCTTTAAAGGTAATATCCAGCACTTTGTATTTTGCCGGGAAACATAGCAGCAGCCAGTGCAACAGCTTTAAAACACTTAGGTCCTATTTACAGATTTGTCCTGGAAAAATAGGTTGATAACGTAACAAAATATCAAGAGATGGGACAGATTCCACGTTACTTGGTTTTAAAAACATGGTGTGTTCATTGAGAAGTTCTCCTGCAAAAGCAATGAACGAGAACAGCACAAAAGCACTACCATACTGCCTGATGGCTTATGCCCATGGATTATATAATTGTTTACTGGGATGTTTTGGATGTCTCAGTGGAAGGGAAAAAAGTTTTGGGTTGCTTTTTTAAACAAATCTTTAGTCCCACATTAGTTCTATGAATGTTTCAAACAAATGACATCTACGGAAAGAGTTTCAGGGAAACAGCACTCCGCTTCAAAAAGTTGTGTCCATTAACATTAAATGTGGAATAACCAGATCTTAAAGCATTTTAGGATTTTAAAACTGAAAATTGTACAGAAACAAAACCCTTATGGAATTGCTAAAATGTCCAATTCATTATTATTTCAAAAAAAGATTAAAAAATAATTTCTGAACATTAAAGGGCAATCAAGCCCCAAAGAAATTATTTAAACTTTCCATAGGAAAAAAAAGAAGCCACACTCTAAAAATGCTGCAAGGGTATTGATGTCTATTAAATATTTACTTTTCTCTCTAGCTCACACTAGAAAGAGTAATTTGTATTTGGCAGAAACTGGCTGCAATTACATTAGTCAATCCAAAAGCCCAACTTGCTCATGCAAAATGCAAACAAATTAGTTAAAATGGTCTAATTAGCAGACTGTAAAAATGCAAAGCAAGGTTGGCATAAAATGGTGCGCTATCCGAGTATACTTTTTACAAAATAAACAAAGGGGGAATATAAAATGGTCTAATCAATCCCATACCGCCAAAGAACCCTAATGGAAAACTGTGGGCTTAGTAGGGCTTATTTTCGAGAAAACTTCTGTGGCTCACTTTAAATAGCCACATGTGCGGTTTATATTCACTACAGAGCAACCAAAGGTCTGTTTCAGGCCTGTATAATTTGTGACCCACCAAGCCAAATGTGGTGACAGCAAAGCATACGTTCCAGCTGGGCTTATTTCTGGGAACAGGGCATGGATTGAAAACATACATTGGATGACCACCTCGGAATCCCATGTATTCTACCATACAGGGGTTCTCAAACTTGGACCCCAGATGCTGTTGGACTACAACTCCCATCATCCCTAATGGCAACTGAGGCGGGGGATGATGGAAATTGTAGTCCAACAACAGCTGAAGAGCCTTGAGTTAGCCAGCCCATACTATATATAGCTCCCCCACAAGCTACCGCCATGATGTTTAAATCAGTGCAGCATAGATTATTGCAAAATCTGTGAACAGAGTATAAGATTCTCCCCCCGCCCCAGTTTTATCCTCACAACCACCCTGTGAGGTAGGTTAGGCTGAAAGAGCCAGCATGGTGTAGTGGTTAGAGTGCTGGACTAGGACCGGGGAGACCCGAGTTCAAATCCCCATTCAGCCATGAAACTAGCTGGGTGACTCTGGGCCAGTCACTTCGCTCTCAGCCTAACCTACTTCACAGGGTTGTTGTGAAAGAGAAACTCAAGGATGTAGTACACTGCTCTGGGCTCCTTGGAGGAAGAGCGGGATATAAATGTAAAGAAAAGAAAAGAAAAGAAGAATAGAGACTGGTCCTGGGCCACCCAGTGAGTTTCATGACTGAGTGGAGATTTGGAACACAGGAACCTGCCTTATCCAACTGCAGCATGGCAGCCCTCCTGTGGCTGCTGGGGGTGTCAACCTTCTGTTTTTTAAAAGACCGTGAGCCCTTTGGGTACAGCGAACCATCTTAATTAGTTATTTTTCTATGTAAACCGCTTTGGGAAACTTTAGTTGAACAGTGGCATATAGTAGCAGCAGCAGCAGCAGGAATAGCAGCCTTATACGAAGTCAGACCCCTGGTCTGTCTCGTGCAGTATTGTTTGCACTAACAGCGGCTTCCCAAGTGTCCAGGTAGGAGTCTTTCCCAACCCTCCTACCTGGAGATGCCAGGGCTTGAACCTGGGGCCTTCTGCATGCAAAGCAGGTGCTCCACGAACCCATCCCCCTAAGGGGAATACCGTACAGCGGACAGTGCTTACGTGTGGTCACCCCTCCAGATGCAAACCAGGGCATGTCCTGCTTAGCAAAGCGGGCAATTCATGTTCTCTACTGCAAGACCAGTTCTCCTCTCCAGTTTGATCCTGGCTTTCCCTTTTCTGGTTATTTATTTATTGATTTGATTTGATTTATATACCGCCCTTCCAAAATGACTCAGGGCAGTTTACAACAGTAAACTTAGTCAGAAACTCCAGGCCGGCGTCGGGTTTCAAGCAAACAGCTCCTCATGGGTCTCCTTACCTGAGTGGGTTGCAACAGTTGGTCTGCTGCCACCACCACTTAAAAGCAATAGGCACAGAGGTGGTCTCAGGAATCAGCAGTGGGCCCTTCTAAAAGCCCTGGGCCCATGGTTCTAGACGTCAGCCCTGCTCACGCTGGATCCACTGCACCACATGAGCTCTAGGGTGCCACTTCCAGCCCTGTGTAAGATTGGGATGCAGTTGAGGCCGCGATTCTTGTCATAAAAACTGGGGTGTCCCTATTTCTTCCCACGAGATGTTGGCGAATTTATTTATTTATTTATTTATTTATTTATTAACTAACAATTCAAAAATCAGTCCCAGAATTAACAACCTATACATGCCACAGTCGTGCGATGAGGTGACGATGAGATTGCCTGACGAGTCCTTTGCAATACTGAGTTACTTGACAGGGTCCTTTGCAATCCTGGAGAGGCAGCAAGAAGAAGGAGTTTTCCCAGTCCCTGGAGGCAAGGGTGAAGCGAGGGGAGAGTGGGCCCAGAGTGAACATGGGTGGCCTCGCCACTCACGGCAGCACCCCCGAGGCAATGCACATGCTCATGCATGCGGGCACCCCTCCTCATTCCACACCCCAAGCCGGCACCACCAGCTCATTGCACCACTCGCCTGGCTCTGCCCATCCTCCTTCCATCAGCTGGGTGCTTCTTTGAACCCATCTGCCCTATCACAGCTCCTCCCCTGCTTGGAGAGCATTCAACTGGTAGGCTGGGTTTGGATTAGATAATTGCATGCTGAGCACAGCCCTGGTTTGTTCACATGACCATCTGGGAGCACAGTGGTCCTGGGGAAAATATGGGCCCTACTCCATGGAGTCTCTTTTGTTTGCTTCCATCATAGAGCTGCAACTTAGTGGCAGAGCACCTTCTCTGCATGCAGAAGGCCCCATGTTCCATCCCTAGCATTTCCAGGTAGGGCTGGGAAAGATCCCTGCCTGAAATCCTGGAGGGCCATTGCCAGTCGGTGTAGACCAGGGGTAGGCAACATGAGGCTCTCCAGATGTTGATGAACTACAACTCCCATGATCCCCAGCTGAAATAAATTATGGCGAGGGCGATGGAAATTGTAGTTCCGCAGCATCTGGAGAGCCACACTCACCAACCCCGTTGTAGACAATATTGAGCTAGATGGATCAATATATGGCAGCCTCCTGTTCCTATACAGTATGTAGAATTAGGCTTTTGGTATGTGTTCAGAACAGCTGGGAGGTCTTTAAGTGTTGGAGGTCATTACTTATATAGCTGAGTATTTCAGGAGCTAGCTCACTCCCATTACAGCAGAAGTTAACAGGGTCTCAGGGGCAACAGCTTGTAAATGATAAGCATGGAGATTCATGTAAGGTTAAACTAATCAACTTTATTCAGAAGTACATGATGATAGAAAATGCCTATAACTAACTTCTGGCTACATGGTGGTCAGAAAAAGACCTATAGAAACATGGCACTCAGAGAGAGAGAGCTAGAAGCATTCTGGGAATGGGTAGAAGAAGAAGAAGAAGAACTGATATTGTTTTGATTGTTTTAATGTTGTTTTTAGAATATTGTTTTTAAAATTTTAAATTGTGTTTTAAATTTCTTGTTGTTGTTTTTTAATTAATGTTTTACTTTTGTTTTTATCTTCTTGTAAACCGCCCAGAGACGTAGGTTTTGGGCGGTATAAAAATATGTTAAATAAATAAATAAGAAGGAGGAAGTCAGTCACTCCTAGGAAGTTCCTGAGTACACTCTATCCATTGATGGGTCATAGAGGCAGAGATAAACAGGAAAGAGAAGGAGACCTTAACTCCCTGTCTCTACTCCCAATGCCCCTAGTGGTCATTAGGGTTACTGATGCAAAAGGCCGATGCCACCTGGAGCTGGATCTCAACATTAAGGAGCCAACAGGATGAAGAGAGATTGGGCTGAGGAAGGCAAGTGCATAGGAACATAGGAAACTGCCATATACTGAGTCATACCATTGGTCCATCTAGCTTAGTATTGTCTTCACAGACTGGCAGTGGCTTCTCCAAGGTTGCAGGCAGGAATCTCTCTCAGCCCTATCTTGGGGAAGCCAGGGAGGGAACTTGAAACCTTCTGATGCTCTTCCCAGAGAAGCTCCACCCCCTGAGGGGAATATCTTGCAGTGCTCACATATCAAGTCTCCCATTCATACGCAACCAGGGCAGACCCTGCTTAGCTATGGGGACAAGTCATGCTTGCTACCACAAGACCAGCTCTCCTCTTGACAGCTTGACAATCTAATTTATACTTTTTCAAGTGAGGGGTTTTCCAAAAGGTAACCAACATGGTTACTCTCCCTGCCACCCACCCATATGTATGTTACAGCATGCTTAGCACAATATTTTATCCTGCTGGCATCATTCATGCTCACCCTTCTCCATTTTGAGGAGGGTTTTGTATTTGCATGAAGTGTGTATAGTGTATGGAAAATGGCAGTGTATATATCTGTGACGATATGACTGAGGATCTTTAAAAGGCTGCCCATGATTAGTCCTAGCCTCTTATTGGTCCATACAGGTCACTTGGTCCCTCACCAGCTTCAGTCTATGATCTGGGTATGGCAGATTCAGTATCATTCTCTTTCCAAGTGTGGCAGTGGCACAGAAGAGAAAACTTCTTCCTCCCTCCCCGCCCAGGATTTGAGATCCATGGTACCTAGCAGTAGCTAAAGAAATAAGCAAGCATATTTTCATTTCCTAAAGCTATTTTCAACGTTGGATGGGTCAGGCTCTAAAGACATTATAATGACGACATTATTATTGATAGATTAAACAGCAGCCTGCCGCCCCACAGCACAGCTGAACATTTCTGTGGATTTTTAACCCTTTAATGCACATAACATTCAAACAATAGGCCCTTTGTCATTGAGAAACTGTCACATTAAAGCGGCTATTGTGTAGCAGAAGAGATGAGACACTCCTCATATTATCCACACGGCATGTAGCTGATTATAAGGGAAATTCTCAAGTCCCCCTGGTAAACTCTTCATCCATATGCAACCCATTGTTCTTGAGAAAGGGAGCTGGGTAGTTCCCTCCAGTCTCCGCCTACGTGCATGGTGTAGCTCTCCGATATTGATGGAAATCTACTATCATGCATTCTTGAAAGTCATATATCCTGCCTTTCTTCTTAAAATGAAGACATCAAAGCAGGTTACAACCACTTCAAAAATCTGACTGGCATACTGCACAACGTTCTGTGTATGTTTTAAGAAAACGTGTGCTCGTTTTGCTGAAACACATATGAAACATTGTGCAGTATATCATCAGCCTCTGTAAATCAATAATATATCAGCACCACCACCATCAGTTCATTTGGTCCATAGACCTCCACAGCAAACAAAATAAATAAATAACTCAGGAATAAATATAAAAGTCTAAAGCTGCTTGGACCTCGCTCACTCACGGGCATGCAGAGGTGCTCTTACCCCTGGACTTCAGGGCCAAAGTCCAGGTCCTCCACACCCCCTGGGGCCCCCACATGGTCTTTAGTCTGTCCTGGGTGGTGTGGTTTGTGCCCTCAAGAACCTACATTTCAAAAAATGATGAAGCGGTGGGCGGGGGGGGGGGCTCCAAAGGGCTTTAGGTCCAGGCTCCGAAATTATCTAGGTGCACCTCTGCTGACATGAACCCCCAGTTCAAGCCACAAAAGACAGAAATATTCTGTTTTACTGGAAGGTTCCAGATCTCGCCGAGACTATGATTAAAACCAAAAATCATGCAGAACTTTAATAGAATAATAGAGATGCAACGGTGGGAATTTCAATGGAAGGTGAATATAAAATTTACAGTGAATAGTACTAAGGGAAAATTGGTATAAAATGTATCTGCATTGGTATATTACTCCAGCAATGATTTCAAAGATGGACAATAAGTACTGTGGAGATTGTTGGAAATGAATGGAGCAGACAGGTACTTTCTGTCATATGTGGTGGACATGTAAAAAAGCTCAAAATTTTTGGAAAACAATACATTCTAAGATGCAGCAAATTTTGCATACAGATTTCCCATTTCTTATGGAAATTTTCATGTTAAATTTTACTAAACCGCATATTCCTGCAAAACACACTGAACTTTCTTTATATATGATAACAGTGGCAAGAATGCTTTATGCTTCCTGTTGGAAAACAAATTTGATTCCAACTTTAGATGAATGGCATCTCAAACTTTGGGAACATGCATCAATGGCCAAAATAACTGCATGTATTAAAAATAAATCTGAGGATTTTTTCTTTCAAATATGGGAACCATTTATTCAATATATTATATCGCAGGGATTGGTACCTCATCTGAGATTCGGCTTTTCTCTGTAGAGGAAATTAAAATGCAGATAGTAAGAATATCATTTTTGTTATCTTTCAGTTATGCAGTCAATAATTCAGTAGGAGGGGGAGAGACATGTAGGTTGAAGGAATTCAGGTCGATGTATATAGACTGTACAGTGTTCTGGATACATAAAATCCTCTGGACACTGGCAACAAATGACAGGAGGAATCCCTGCAAACTCCAAGCCCATTTTACTAGTGTATACTAAAACTCTTAAACAGCATCAACAACAACCACATCTATACTAAAAATCCCTTTATCTTTAAAATAATCAAATCATTACAAGTCAGTAATAAACTGTTAGCTGTTAATTAATGGAGACCTTGTCTTAACATATATACGTGTGTGTGTGTGTGTGTGATGTGTGTGTTTCTATTAGGCTTGTGCACGAGAGCAAAAGCCGGGATCAGGTGCAACTTGAACTAATCCTACACAAAAAATGTCAGTTTTGGGTCCTTTGGACCCTTCTCAAAGTCGGGCTTGGGATCGGGATCCAGGTCAGACAGAACGTGTAAAACGTTTTAAAAGTAACTGTGGATACTTACTCTGAACCCAGATGAGAACTCACTTAACACCAGAGAGTCACAGGGAGAGTGAGGTAACAGAGAGTCTAAGGGGAAGTTACCTCACACCAGAGAAACCTGGCAATCGGCAGGCAGCTGCTTGTGAGGCTAAAAAGCTTGAAACAAAAATTTAAAAGATTTGCATGGGCAGGCAGGCAAATGGAGGGCAGAAGAAGCTTCCCCCGAGCTGCGATCACTAAAAAAGTCCCCAATTTTCACCACCATTTGGAGTTCTGGAAAGCTTTGAATTTTTGTGAAAAGGGTCTGAGAATTCTGCACAGGCCTAGTATGTCAAACATAGTCATAGTCATAATCTTTATTTTGGTCTTTGACCTGCACAGTATGTCAAACAAACAAACAAATTTGCTGGCTGTATTTCTGATCAGTGCTTTATACAGAGCAGTGAGCAAATAAAAGTGAGATGTAAAATTCTGTGTCATGTCAGGGAATGAGATCTATAATGGAGTTTTATTATATTGCTATGAAAACGTATCAATAGCACAATTAATAAAATCACAGCACATTGAAAATACACCCGCAGCAAGAATTACCACCTCTCCATTCTATAGGAATGGAATCACATCATTCGATTGACATTATTCTTGACCGGGGAAGTAGAAAGGAAAATCGGTTTCCCCACACTGTAATTTCTGACTACAAATGATTATTCCTCAGGAGCATATTTCTCTCTTTTAATTCATTTTTTATTTTAGAAACATAGGATACTGCCTTATACTGAGTCAGACCATTGGTTTATCTAGCTCAGTATTGTCTACACTGACTGGCAGTGGCTCTCCAAGATTTCAGTCAGGAGTCTTTGCCAGCCCTACCTGGAGATGCCAGGGAAGAAACCTGGGACCTTCTGCATGCAAAGCAGATGCTTTACCACCGAGCTAAAGGCCCATACCCTAATAAAAAAATTTCATTTATTTTCAGTACTTTACTGTATTATTTTTGTCTACAGAAACACTCACAGGTTTTACAGGGTTAAAAATCATGTAAAAACATCGCCTGACATCTGGAATGGATGCACCCCAGAAGGATATGCCTGCATTGTGGAAGGCTTCCAGTGTGGAAGGCTTCCACATTCCGAAGACTTCCAAAGTCTTCCAAAGGAGGGAGTGTAGAGGGTGGGAGGGCAATTTTCTTCAGTCCTTGCTTCCTCCAGAAATGCTCAGTGCCACCTAAGAGCATGTCCCTGAGGGTTGTGTGCCCCTTAGGGACATATTTTCAGGTGACACTGAACATTTCTGGAGGAAGCAGGGATTGGAGAAAATTGCCTCTCCACTCCCTGCACTCCTGCCTGCAGTACTTTGGAAGTCTTCAGCAGTGTGGGCACATTCTTCTGGGGTGCATCCGCTCCCTTAGTTAGTATGTCAGCCATCGTTCTTCCTTGTTTTTTAACCTTGTAAGCCTGTCTTGAGTGTTCCTGTAGACAAAACAAGTGTAGTAAAGTACTGAAAACAAATTTTAACAAAATTATTATGGGATATTTCCAGGCCCCATCTTCCAGACCATCTTTGTTGCCCTCCGTTGTACCCTTTCTAGTTTATCAATGTCTATCTTAAATATCTATATCCACCCTTTGAGGTTTTGCCTCACAGAAAGTCTTTTCACAAAAAGGATATAATCCAAGGAGGCAGTCAGAATGCTGAAGCCTGCTTGCATATGCAGGGTGAAGCAGTCAGTCTCAAGCAGTAGATCTGGGGCCACTGATGACACTTTCTTCCTTACGAACCTATAAGTGTTCTTGCTTGGCATCTGTACGTATGTGGAAAAAGGACCATACACATGTGCACTATCTATAACCACACACCTAGAAGTTCATATTTGCTCTCCTAAACAGGTATAAAAGATTGGGGCGGGGGGAGAGGGAATTTATCAGAAATGGGAAAGATCTCAAAGAAGGAAAGGGAGTGTGATTTTAATAGAGTGGTTTCAAACAGTCTGCCCAAAGTAAGCAAGCCAGGGAAATGCTGAGTGAATGCAAGGAACCAGCAGTGCACGGTCCCAGAGAGTGTGATATTTGAACTCACTCTGTGGCGTAGGGAACATAGGAAGCTGTCATATACTGAATCAGACCATTGGTCTATCTAGCTCAGTATTGTCTTCACAGATTGGCTGCGGCTTTTCCAAGGTTGCAGGCAGGAATCTCTCTCAGCCCTGTCTTGGAGATGCCAGGGAGAGAACTTGGAACCTCCAGCTCTGCTCTTCCCAGAGCAGCTCCATCCCCTGAGGGGAATATCTTGCAGTGCTCACACTTCTAGTCTCCCATTCATATGCAATCAGGGCAGACCCTGCTTAGCTAAGGGGACAAGTCATGCTTGCTACCACAAGATCTGCTCTCCTCAAGTCATAGGCAGCCCATATTCTCATGGGCGGCCTGCCTCTCCCTCCGGCGGCAGCGCACTCTGCTTCAGGTGGGGCTTGCACTCATTAAAGGATCAAGCAGAAGTATATAACAGAAGTATTTTATTAGAGGTCAGCTTCAACATCCATCTGAGTCCTTCTTACCCTTACTCCATGCTGTAATAACAACCACTTCCTAGTAGCTGTACCCTCTACCTATATCTTCCCCCTATGTTGTTGTGTGATTGTTCCTGGTTGCTGACCCACCTCTCCTACTTTGTTCCACATACATTGATACATCTTTCCTGTTTATAACATTAACAAAATAAACCTCTTAAAAAAAAAAACAAGAAAGAAGGAAGGAAAATTAACAATAAAATTTCACAAGACAACCCCATTCCTCCCTCTTGTTTAAACATAGTCTTTTTTGGGAGTGGGGTGGAGGTGTCTCTGAACCAGTCTACCTGCCTGAGTCCTGATCTGTTAAGATAGAGGAGAGGTCATTCCTTCCTGGCAATAGGTGGCATCTGAAGGAGATCAAGATGAGCCAGTCATCCTCTGGCTCACTTGAACAGGGAATCTGGATTGACTCAAGCTGGAGATTCAGATAGTGGAGAGGAATCCTTTCCCCTCTGGAGTTGCAGGCTGGCTGCTTCTCCACAGGTGTCTTCAATTTCTTCTCAAGACTTGGCCCAATGGTGTCATCACCTCAAATATTTGTGTGTTCATTTGTCTTTGGACCTCAGCTTTCTGCCACTCTTTATTCTGCTGGTCTGTTGGTTGAATCCAAACTTGCTCAGAGTTCGGGTAGATCCTTGGCTGACTTGTCATAATAATGGGCCTGTCTTAATTTCTGTCCTGTTAAAAGTTCAACTCGTCTGTTGTGGCCCTCTGGCTGCACTAAGTTGCCTCGCATAGTCAGTAAAGTTTTTGTCCATCGAGTTGACCCATCAGACCCTGTGCTGGGCTCCCATCCAAACCTTGTGAAAGGGTGTTTAGGTGGTCCAGGATGGCTAGATATGCATCAGTCCCAGCTTTTTTGGCTTTAGTCAGAATTCTCTTAGCCATTTTGACAACTGATTCAACTTCCCCATTACTCTGGGGATAAGCCGGTGAAGATGTCTGATGATCAAATTCCCACTGTGTCTGAAATGCTATGAATCCTGCCGACACAAATTGTGGTCCATTATCTGAGAACAGAGTATCTGCTATTCCATAGTGGGCAAAATGGCACTTTAACTTCCGTATTATTGTCTGAGATCTGGTAGAGAATCGATCTCCCAAAAATTGGAGTAATAGTCTACAGTTATGAGACTATTCTCATAACTGTAAGCTTCTCTTGCCATGAAAACAAATCTACTTCCACGTTTTCCCAGGGTTGGCTACCGCGGTACCTCATGTGGGTATAAAGTCTCCTTGTGTTGTTTTTCTCCAAGTGAGCAACAGATCTCACATTTTTGCATGAATGCTTTCAACTGGGCATTCAAGGCCAGTATACACACTCTCTTGATCTACGGAGACAACTCTCAATTCCCTTGTGTAAGGAGTGTATGCTTTTCATTGTGCCTGAAAGTAATGCTACGGGGATGACTGCTCTGTTACCCTGAAAAAGAATTCCATCTTGAACACGGAGCTCCTCCCTCATTGCAAAGTAGGGTGCTGCCTCAACTGGTAGCTTGTTCTTTGACTCCGGCCAGCCTCCAAGGGTAACACTATCTGTGGGCTTGACTATCTGTCGGCTCTTGTTCTGATTTGTACCTTCCTATACTGCCTGCAAATGGGGGCAAGAAATCGGTACGTATTGCAACATATTTATTGATTATATGTCCTTTGTGAGGTAAGTTCTGCTTCATATGCCTGCCAGTACAAGATCTTTGCCTGGGTAGTATTGCATATGCACATTGTAGTTCTGTAGCTGCATTTGAATTCTCTGAAGCTTCTTTGGGGCACTCAGTAATGGCTTCTGCATAGTGGTTTCCAGTGGCTTATGGCCTGATTGGACATGCACAAATGTGAGCTGCTAGAATCATTCAATTCCAAATAGTACATCCAAAAGCTCCCCCACCCCCAAATCTGGGCACAATAGCTTTCCATTTCCAACAGTACTCTGCTGGCAAATGCAATTGGGTTGCTGGTTCTATGGCAGCTCCTAGCTCTGACTCAGATGCACCTAGGTAATTTTGGAGCCTGGACCTAAAGGCCTTTTGCCTGCCCCCACTCCCCCACCGCTGCTGTTGCTACCGCAGGATAAGCTGCAATGCACTATTTATTTATTTTTACACAAGAGCGTACTTAGGGAAAGTAGGAAACTGGTTTTTGGTGTTTTTAGAAGAAATTATGAATAAGATACTTCCCACAGACCTGCACATACCACATTTTGCACGGACAGTCCTGCAACTTAAATTAGCTGAATGCACTCTTTTACACCAGAACTTACTCAGGGAAAGGGGAAAACCTTTTTTATTTCCTTTTCCTTTTTGCATTTTCAGAAACAATTCTGAATAGGTGCTTCCGACTGACCTGCACATTTTGCTTGGAGACAATCCTTCCTCTCTCCACTCATCCTCCGTTGCCTCCACTCATGTGCCAGCCCCAGCACAGTGTGGGGTGGGTGGATAAACACAGTGAAGAAAATATTTTGCAGGCATGGGCAGTGGGCAGGGGAGAGAAACATGCCAGTGATGGCAATGGGAATCAGCAAATCTTCTCCAATCTCTATGCCCCAGCCAGGCCCATCAGCTATGTGCAGGCTTCCTGTTCCTGCCACTGCCATTGTCATATTTCTTTCCCCCACCCGGCAGCAGTGGCATTCCTTCCCACTCACTGGAGATGGTTCCCACCAACCCTGACTCATTTCTTCCCCCCACCTAGCAGCAGTGGCATTCCTTCCCACTCACTGGGGATGGTTCCTGACTCATTTCTTTCCCCCATCCTACTGCCCATGCCTGCCCAAGTGGTGGCATTTTGTCCACTTGCTGGGGCTGGAAGGAATCAGCCCCACCAGTCTGCTCACCAACACTCAGCTCAGGCCCACTGCTATAGCTTCTGCAGAGACAGGCAACTGTGGGCCAGCCATAGTCTGGCCCGCTCGGTCCTCAGCCCCCCCAGCTGTGCACAAGAGGAGATCGTCAGGCAGATGGGCTGTAAGCAGGCTGCATTGCACACTTGGCTGCGTTGCACACTTGGCCGACAGTGCGGGCACCCCGGCCCTCAGTGGGACATTTTGGTTCCCCTACTGATGTGGAGGACTGGACTTCGACCCAGTGGTCTGGTCCAAAGGGCACCTCTGTTCAGATGCACCACACTGCAACACTAGCTGTTCTTCTACTTCAATACAGGGGCATGGCTTTGACTATTGTATCCTTAATCACCTCAAATGCTTGCTGATTATATTCTGACTAGGGATGTGCACGAATCAATTTTTGCAATTTGATTCAAATTTGAATTGAATCAGCCTGATTCGATTCGAGCTTGAATCTGCTGCCCTTGAATCTGGGTTGATTCAATTTGAATTTGATTTGATTCAAATTTGAATTGATTAAGCCAGGGCTAGGATTGAAGGGCCACTCCCACTGCCAGCCCCAAAGGAATCGGGCAAAGGGGTGAATTTTTAGGCATTTTTATGTGTTGTGGATTCTTGGTCAAGAAATGACTTCTTCACAGGGAATTCACCCACAGTGTGGATCCGTGGTTATGAAATAGCTTCTTTATAGGTATTCCCTATGAAGAAGTCATTTCACAACCGAGAATCCACACATCCTAAAAATTAAACTCCCACAGTGATGGCAGAAGCTTTGAGGAGACAAAATAGAGATCACTAAGGACAAAATGGATCTCACTAAGAGATACAAAATAGAGATCACTAAGGACAAAATGGATCACTAAGGACAAAATCACCAAATCAATTTGCTCACACTCAAATTGAGAATGATTAGATTCGACCTCAAATCTGGTAAGCATCCTCAAGGGTGATTTGATTCGAGGTCAAATCACTCAAATCACTGAGATTCGAGTTGAATTGATTCGGCCACAGATCTATTTGCATACAGGGGCGTACCTAGGATAGGACAGGCAGGGCACATGCCCTGGGCGCGACTTGAAGGGGGTGCAAAATCTTAAAATTAATTTTTTTAAAAAAAATGGCCACCAAAAACAAAATGGCCACTGCACATGCTCAAATGGCCTCTGTGAGGCCCTAGGCCATGCCAGGTCTCGCAGAGGCCATTTCAGCATGCGCTATTGCCATTTTGTTTTCAGCGGCCATTTAAAAAAAAAAAAACCAATTATTTTTAAAAATGGCCACTGCACATGCTCAAATGGTCTCTGCGAGGCCCTAGAGGCCAGAAGTGGGAGGGGTAACCTTTGCAGACGCCCCCCCCTCCCACAGCCTATAGGAAGCACCCCGAAGGGGCTACAGGTGAAAAATAATTTAATTTAATATAATATAAGTCACTGTACACATATTCAGTTTGGCACTATGTACAGAGAATCAGGGCTTATGAATACTGAGCTGAAGCTTATGAGGATTGTATTCATTTGCTCTTACTTTGCTTCTTGTGATAAGTGAGTTAAATGTGATGTCTTAATAATATGGCTATTTATGGTGAGTTTGTCTTTGAATCAGTGTGAAATCCTTAGTATTAAGGCCCACTGGGAGTTTCTTGCTCTCTTTCTCTCATTTTAACTGTCTTTCTGAAAGACTAGAATATATTCCAAGCAGTGACACAGTTTACTCTGCATATCCTTTAATTATTTTCAGAGTATCTGGGAAAAGTCAAATTCTCCATTTATTTTTAAAACTTATGTAATAATGATGCTACAATGCATAGTAGAGAATTAGACAGGCACTTCTGTTTAGTTTTCCAAGTACACCTCCACATAGTATTTGGGTATTTCATGAGCCCCAGCATATTGAAATTTGTAGTTTTCCAGCATTTTTTGGTCTGGTTATGTCCACTGCTAAATAGTTTTTGAAATTTTAAAAGATTAACGAGCAGGACTTATATTTTTCAGCTGATATTATAGTAAAGTTATCTGAAAGATGGGTGTCAGATGTTTGGACACGGGGCACAATTTCAGTGCTTGCCCTAGTCGCTATTTTCCCTAGATATGTTTCTGTTTGCATATCCCCAATTCTGACAATTCCTACTCCAACTCTTTGTGTGTCAGCTGCCAGAGTGGCTTACATTGATCAGCTAGCCCTTTGCAAAACTTTGCTAGGTAGTTTACCATTCATAAGAATTTTTGGACTCCTTTCACATCTACAGGTCTTGCCATCTTCTGAATTGCTTTAACTTTTCCTGGGTCAACTTTCAGACCCTCTGCTGTCAACAGATGCCCAATGTAAGGCACTTTCTTTAGTCTTAGTCTGACCTTGTCTGGGTTCAGTTTTATATTTCTTCCCTTGCATTGCTCCAAAAAAGCTCAGTTTTTTGTCATGATCCTTGCAGTATCTATTTTGGTATTTACTTCTCCCACAATTAGGATGTCATCCACAATGATTTTTAAGTCTGGGATATTTTTTAACTCCTGGTTCAGCCTGTGCTGGAACACTTCTGGAGCAGGGCTTATGCCCATTGGCATACAGAGCCAACCATATCTACCAAAAGGAGTTGCAAAAGTGGTCAGATAACTTGCATCTGTGTCCAGTTCTATATGTCAGAATCCACTTCTTGCAACAAATACTAAGAACACTTTCGCTCGGGATAGACCCTATACCACATCATCAATGGTTGCTAGTCTTGTGGTAGAGAGTTCGAATTGATTAAGCCAGGGCTGGTCTTGTGGCAGCAAGCATGACTTGTCCCATTAGCTAAGCAGGGTCTGCCCTAGTTGCATGTGAATGGGAGACCACGTGTGAGCACTGTAAGATATTCCTCTCAGGGAATGGAACCGCTCTGGAAAGAGCATCTGAATGAAGGTTCCAAGTTCCCTCTCTGGCATCTCCAAGATAGGGCTGAGAGAGATTCCTGCCTGCAAACTTGGAGAAGCTGCTGTCAGTCAGTGTAGACAATACTGAGCTAGATAGACCAATGGTCTGACTCAGTATATGGCAGCTTCCTATGTAATGGCTGGCAAGTTCATGTTCTAACCTGGCAGGTTCCTGCTTCAGTGATTGTGCCAGTGATTGTGCCAAAGCGGAACCCTCCGCTTTGGGCTCTTCACTGGTTCTACACTGGGATCCATCTCAAGTTTTAGCTTTCCTGCCAAACATTCTTCACCCTGAAACGCATTCCCAAACTTTTGCAGTATCTGCTCCATTTTCAATGGTTCTGCTCACTGGTTTGCACTGCATTCAAAATATTCTGATGTTCTACTTGAATCAGCTGCATGGCCTGCATTGCTTTACTCTCCTACAGTGGTCTGTAGTCCTCTTCCTTCACAATAACAAATTCTAAGCAATAGAGCTTATTATTCTCTGGGTTCCGAACCTTAATTCTTCACTCGCCCATTGGTTTCAGGGTACTCTTGTTGTATGCAATAAGCACTTGGCCACAGGCTCAACTTCAGTCTGTTCATCCACCAGTGAAAACAGCAGCACATTGCAGTGGCTCTACAATCCAGTTGAAAGTGAACTGCCTTTTTGTTTAACAGCACAATGGCAAACAGTGTAGTGGCATAGAAACATAGGAAACTGCCATATACTGAGTCAGACCATTGGTCTATCGAGCTCAGTATTGTCTTCACAGACTGGCAGCGGCTTCTCCAAGGTTGCAGGCAGGACTCTCTCTCAGCCCTATCTTGGAGAAGCCAGAGAGGGAAATTGAAACCTTCTGCTCTTCCCAGAGTTGTTCCATCCCCTGAGGGGAATATCTTATAACGCTCACACATCAAGTTTCCCATTCATATGCAACCAGGGCAGACCCTGCTTAGCTATGGGGCCAAGTCATGCTTGCTACCACAAGACCAGCTCTCCTCTCATTGAGAGGAGATTCATACTGTTTTCCCCAGTAACCCCCACAACACAGAGATCAAGATTTGGTGATCCTAAGGTCAGGCTTAGGACATCCTCACAGACTTCACTCTTAGCCTCTGAGGTTGCTTAATATGTCTGCATTGAGTTTGGAAGCAGTTTGGCCTGCCACACTCTTTGCACTGTTGTCCCCCCTATCAGTATCTCCCCCCTGTGTTGCTGTGTTATTGTTCCTGACTGCTGCCCCACTCTCCTACTTAGTTCCACATACATACAAGTGCAACCTTGACTTTATGAGAAAACATATCTCTGTCTGGCAAATTCTGGGGATGAACAACAGAGGGCAGATATCACTTTCATGCTCTGCTTCTGAACTTTCCCCGTAACATCCTGTCTGAGCACTGTCAACAGCATGCTCAGCTCTGTGGACCACAGGTTTAGCAACGTTTGTGTTCTTAACTGATCTCTCAGTGTTACGAACTATAAAAGCCTGATTTAGAGCTAGTTACATATAATTTATTCCAGTTCCTCCCAGGAATGTTTTTCTCTTCCAAAGCCTTCACAGTCAACCACTAGAGAGCTGCCTGTCTCTCGACATGCATTTTTGCACATATATCAGCAAAATCGGTGCTTGAAATGCAACACTGATTACTCACATAACATTGTGTGGATTTGTAGCACTCCCTGGAGGACTATAAACCAATAAACATTCCAGGGCATTCTCAGTACATGTGCTTTTTGTCATTTGTAACACATACAAGTATTGATCACTTTCTGTGCTCTGATTTCAATAGCATTCTCACTTAATAAGCCATCTCTGAAGAATGTTATGCATATTAATGATTAAAAGTGGGGAAAGAAAGGGAACCCTCTTCATCTACTTAGATTGTCACAAGATATCAATGGCAAAGAAATATCCAAAACCAGAAATAGCTTGCCTAAAATGGATGGGATTTAGATTGATAATAAATATATCACTGTACCTACAAATATGGACTATCAAAACAACTGAAATAGGGAAGTGTAGCAGGGAAAGGCTACACTGCCATTTCCTAAGTATTTGGAGTGTTTTCCAAATGGCAGTGTAGCAGGGAAAGGCTACACTGCCATTTCCTAAGTATTTGGAGAGTATTCCCTTTGGGACAGGGAGCCATCTCTTCATTTGTTTTCCTTTGAGAACTTTGTTGTTGTTGATGATGATAATGATGATGATGAAAATCTAGGGGGGGCGGGGCTTTAGCTCAGTAGCAGAGCATCTATTTTACATGCAGAAGGTCCCAGGTTCAATCCCTGGTATCTCAAGGAAATTTTCCACACCTGGCTTTTAGCCCGCATCTCCTCCAGAATGGAGCAGGTGTGTTCACATTTTGGCCAGATTTACCCCAAAGTCCCTGCAAGCTATTGGGGAGCACTTCACACATGATCTGGGTTTTTCTTTGCACTTTTAGAGTACAGCCTGATTTATATCCAGGGTAAAAAAATTCCACTTTTTGCTTCGGTTTTTTGAGGCAACTTCAGACTCCCAGTAAAGCCACACAGTAAACTAGTGGTAAAGTCTGCTTTGTGAAAAACGCCCTGGTAGAGCTAGGAAAGGCCCCTGCCTGAAACCAATGGTCATATATCGTGAAACGACATTTGTGAAATACCAGCATCTGTGAAAGAGCGCTCTTGCACAATGGTGTGAATGCTTATTTTAAGAGCATGTAGCAGCTCCTGCAGTGCTAGCAACTCCCAAGGGTCGCTGTGCAGAATGTCAGCCATTGTTTTGTCTGATTTCTGCTGGTTTTTAAACACACACCCCTCCTGAGCTGCTGCTGTTTCCTTCTTCCTAGATCAATCACATGGGTGATTCTTACATCAGAGATCACACAGCAAATGAATAGATAGAATTGTGCTATGTAACTGTGAGGCCAGGAGCATTCCCAGACGGGGCTTTTAGCTCTCTTCTCCACCAGAGTGGAGGGTGTGTGTTCACACATCAGCCAGATTTGCAACAAAGTTTGTGCAAGATACTGGGAACCACTTCACACATGATTCAGGTTTTTCATTGTGCATTAGAGACTAGCCTGATTTATGTCCAGAGTAAAAAATTCCACTTTTTGCGTCGGGTTTTTTTTTTTTTTTTTTGGCAAATTCGAACTCACAGTAAAGCCTCACAGTAAATCACACTAAAGCCTGCTGTCTGGGAAAGCTCCTGCCAATGAGACCACTGAGGTAAGTGAGAACAACTGAAAGTAAGAGTAAAGAAGGGCAATGTAAATGAACAAGCAAATAATGGCTGATACCCTAACAAAAGCTGCACCTCTCTTTTGGGCAATGGAATTATGTTCCTGAGGGTTGTGCAGCCCTCAGGGACATAATTTCACACTGCACAGCGTGCTTCTGGGGAAGCGGGGGGAGGGGTGGAGAAAACCACCCTCTTCTCATGTGTCCCTGCGCTACAGAAGCAGGGAAGATATCACATCACACATGCCCTTTTTGGTTGCATGTGCACAGCTATAGTTAAGATGTCAGCCATCTTCACAAGGAGTTTCAAAAATTGCCGAAAGGAGAAGTGTTTTATGAGTACTACTGACATTGTTCACAAAAGAATCGTCAATCGTTTTGGCTCAGCACTGAGCATCATACTTTTTCCTTCATGAGAATTATCTCTATGTACAGTAGGATAAAAATATATAAGAAAGCCCTCAGTTGATCTTAGATGTCATGGCAAGACATAGGGAAGCAGCCATTTAGGCATGCGAGAGTCAAAGTATTTAATGTAATATGACAATGAAATGTGACCTAGAAATAATCAATATACAGTCCCCAATATGTTGCCAGGTAGTCTGGTGAGACCTCATTTGTGCACATAGCTGTAAATGTTTGAGGACATACAGTATTTGTGGAGGAGTGCTGGTCTTGCAGTAACTGCCATGAATTGTCCCCTTTGCTAAGCAGGATCTGTGCTGGTTTGCATTTGGATGGGTGACTACATGTGAGCACTGTAAGATACTCCTGTTATGGGATGGGGGCATAGGACCATAGTGTAGTGGTAGATTATCGGCTTCCATATAAAAGGTCCCAGGTTCTGGCATCTCTAGTTAGGGATGGGAGAGAGTCCTGCCTGCAACCTTGGAGAAGCCACTGCCATCTGTGTAGACAATACTGAGCTAGATGCATCAATGGTCTGACTCTGTATAAGGCAGCTTCCTGTGTTCTTCAGGCTCATGGATGCTTCTGCCTTGCAAAGCACAGTAAAGAGGAGGTAAGGAAATAAGAGATACCTTAATTTCACATGCTAGCAAAATAATGCTCAGGATCATCCAATGCAGATTAGAGCCCTATGTGGAAAGGTGTCGTGCCCTTACCTTCGGATAGTGAAGAGGAGAAGGAAGTTGGCAACCCTCCAACAGAGCAACAGGAGGAGAGTTCATCTGTGGGGCCGCAGGAAGAAACTGAGGCAGGCCAAGTTGAGGCTGCAGCTCCCGGGGGGGCATTAGAAGCTGCACAGGAGAAGGAGAGTGCAGAGCCAAGCCCAGAGTCAGAGAGCATGCAAACAATAACACCCCAACAACGGAGAGATGACAATCGCCGGCGACAGCTGGAAAAACTCAGATGGAGCAAGCAGCTGCTTAATAAGCAAGATAAATGCTGAATTGTTGGCAGCTGATCAGAGGAGGAACCCAATTAGTCAAAGCACTATAAATCAAGGCCAGCAGGCAGTGAACGCTCCTGGAAGCAACAAGTCTCTTTGAGCCCTCTACGGCTGAGTCTCCAACTCAGAGGCTCAGAGGTGGAGGACTTCAAGGAGCTTTCTCCAACCTTGACACCGACCTTGATTTGGACATCAGACAGACAAGCTCCTGACAAAAGGGAAATGCCGGGTGTTCAAGCTGGTTTCAGAAAAGGCAGAGGAACAAGAAACATGATTGCTGATGCACACTGGATAATTGAGAAAGCCAAAGAATACCAAAAAGAAGTCAATATGTACTTTATTGACTACAGAAAAGCTTTCGATTGTGTCAGCCATGTTAAGTTGTAGAATATCCTTAGGAAAATTGGTGTCCCAGAACATCTCATTGTTATCATGAGAAACCTATACACAGGACAGGAAGCCACAGTCCAGACAGAACATGGTGAAGCACACTGGTTCCAGATCGGCAAAGGAGTAAGACAAGGCTGGGTAGTTTCTCCTTATTTATTCAACGTATATTCTGAACATATACTGAGAGAAGCTGGATTGGAAGAAGATGAGTGTGGTTTTAAAGTTGGAGGCAGAAACATCAATAACCTGCATTACGCTGATGACACCACTCTGATTGTTGAGAATGCGGGTTAAACTAAACTAATGACAACGGGCACAGCAACCAGCCTCAGATTTAATAATGAAGACATTGAAGTGGTGGATAACTTCTGCCTTTTAGGATTGACTATCAACAGTAAAGGATCCAGCAGTCAAGAAATACGTTGCAGACTAGCACTTGGTAGAGTTGCAATGAAGGCTCGGAAAGGGTATTTAGATGCCGTTACGTGTCTATACCTACAAAGATTAGAATTGTTCAGACAATGGTTTTTCCTGTGACACTCTATGGATGTGGAAGCTGGACACTGAAGAATCAAGATAGAAAAAATATTGACGCTTTTGAACTTTGGTGCTGGAGAAGGCTTTTGAGGGTACCATGGACAGCCAGGAAAACAAACAAATGGATCATAGAACAAATCAATCTAGAATTTTCACTCAAGGCACAAATGATCAGGCTCAAACTATCATACTTTGGACACATTATGCGAAAACCCAGCTCCCTTGAGAAGTCCATTATGCTGGGGAAAGTTGAAGGAAAGAGAAGAAGAGGACGACCAGCAGCAAGGTGGATGGACTCGATTACAACAGACGTGAATGCGCCACTGAGAGACCTTAAAGGCCACGTTGAAGACAGATCATCCTGGAGAGAATCTATCTATATGGTCTCTAAGAGTCGACACCGACTTGACGGCACTTAATCAGTCAGTCAATCAATCATTTAATCAAGGAAGGAAGGTAGGGATGCTTTTCTCTTTCCCTGGCAGTCTGAAATTCACCATCACCACCAAGGCATGACACAGTAAGACTGTGATTGTAAATAATATGGGGTGGGGGGACTCCAAGGCTTTTACTTGAAACCAGCTAGGTATGGCAAGCAGTAAACAAAACTGACCAAAATTATTTCCTTTTCAGATGTGTGCTAGGATTGAATAGGGAGAGTTGAATTGGGAGAGCTGCTAACCTTTTGCTAAATATCACTTGATTGAATAGGGAGAGCTACTATCCTCTTTTGTCCATTTAACAGTGGGAAGCTCAGTGGGGGACATTGTATTGGCATCTTATAATCAGTATTGTTTTAAACTATGCCTTACATTTTTTTACCACATCTTCACTGAACTTTGCTTGCCTACAAAAAAGGAAAGTGTCCCCCCCCCGCCCCGCAAAGTGACATTTTAAACATGACTATCTCCCACTGTGAGTAAAAATTTTAACCAAATTGCTAGGCACAAATAATAAACAATAGATCAATACACGTAGAGGCCACACAATTCACCAGGGAGCATGTAAATATCCTCTGACATAGGTATGTCGATCAGACTATATCACCTAGGCCTCATCACCTGGCAGAGGTCAAGGTTTACAAGAGGCTAATGCTTCTTTCACATTCTGTTTCCTGTCTTTATTGCTCATTTCACATTTGGAAACCTTATCTTCATCAGGAACATGCTTCAAAAGAACAGGGCATAGCAGGCATGTCAGTTCCATTTAGCCCTTACCTGAATGTATAATTCATCCCTTTTTTGCACTGCCTTAGTAGTTTGATCACTGATGATGGACGTGTCTTAATTTTATTATTTTAATTATTCTTCACCCTATTCCATAGGTGTATGGCAATAGTACTTAGCATTTATATTGCTCATTTTGAAGAAACTTACATACACCATCTTACATACAAAAGCCCCGTAAGGTTGGCTAGTATTATTAGTCCATCCTTTCTTCTCAATCCATGTGAACCTAGGCTTTTTCCTGTGAGGAAGTGTAGGGGAAAGTGGTGCCCAGGTTCAGGGTTTGTTCTAATGAGCACTTGGACACATTTTGTGCTGTGGGAAAATTGTGGGTGGGTGGGGCAACTATGCTTTTGTGCAGTTGGGAATATGGGCGGGAATTAATAAGGAACAGAGTTGTAGAAACAGGTGAAGGAAAAAATGTCTCCGTTCCCAACTATAGTTTGGGAAGGAAGATTAGTTCATCCATTCTTTGCAAGGGATCTTCTTTTTCTTTCCTTCTCTTATTTTCCTATTCTTCCTTCTCTCCTCCCTCTATGTCTCTCTTTTTCCAAGGTATGGGGAGGGCATCCATCACGTGATGGGTTGTCAAGCTCTGCATGCTCTGAGACAGGGCCAATCAAAATCAATCACGTTCTCCATCCCTTCTGCGTTGCCCTATCGAACCCAGTTCTGGTCCTGTCTCGCTCTGAAGACAGTACTCTGATTCCTTAGTGAAGAGATATCAGCCATACTATTCTTTTCTTCTGTGTGTGTGTGGGGGGAAAGGAGTTGCCACGTTTGTCGGATTGCATGTTGTTGTGAGTTTTTTGGTTCTATTACCTACCTGCTTGTACTGATCCTCCGTTCCTCTCCCCCTCCCCCTCCTCCCTTTCGCTTCCTACACGTCGTTCGCATCTGCCCTGCCGTTCCATTGGTCTTTTGGTTTATTTTTCACTCCTTTCCCTCCTGTTTTGGATTCCTTTCTGTGAAGAGGATATGGAATTGGCACATACCGGGGACATGCTCAGAGGTTCCCTTTCGGAGGGCCCTCTTTCAGATGCTCCAAAACACGCCCCGATAATTCATGAGGGAACTGGGGATGGAGCGGTTAATTGAGTCCCGCTGCCTTCCATTGCCCAGGAGGGAGAGAAAGTGTGCAGTGCTTCTCCAAGTGCTTCCTCGGCACAAGTTGGGCATTTTAAAGTCACTAAAAAGTCAAAACATCTGAAAGGAACAGATGGAATTAAATTAAAGAGGCGGAAGAAATCTAAGAAGGGCGCAGTTGGCGTGGCTCCGCTCAGCGAGCGGCTCCAGATCAGAGCTGTGAGAGAACAACAGCCAGTTTCGGCGCCGAGGGAGCTTCCCGCTCAAATTGCGGCCGCCATTTTGCAATCCCCCGGGTCAGTTACCGCGTCTCCGAGCACTTCAGCGGTAATGGAACAACGGGGCATAGCCGGGGTTGAGGCACCCCAGACGGAGAAGGTGCTGGGGGAGACCTTGGGAACGCAGCACGTGCTGGTGAGTGATGCGAAGGGTGCTGAATTCTCGGGCATGACTGGCCCAAGCGGGGAACAGCTTTCTGTGAAGGAGCTCTGCTGGCTAGGGGACTTTGTTAGAAAACAATGTATGTCTGTAGTGTCCCCTTTGTTGGGTCAGCCCACCCCTGCTGGGTCGGGTCCACAGGGGTCCCTAGACTCGAATGCGGCTCCACTAGTTCCCCCCCCGTAGAGGGCGGCGACCTTCCTTCTCGTCATCCCCGGACTCTAGCCCGGTCAGGCAGGCTATTCCCTTGGGGGAACGTATAATCATGAACAGGCAGTCCAAGAAACGGCGCCTTAAGAATAAAAATATAACTGGATTGTCCTCCTCAGAGAAGGAGATGGCAGGGAATATCAAGCGATCAGCTCTTATTGAGAGCGGCCATATTCGAGAGCAGCCTTCTCACCCGCTTCTAGAAGGGGTTAGGAATGTTCCCAAATCTAGTCAGGGCATGCAGCATGTACGCCATCAGCCATCTGGGGCTACAGTGGTCTCAACTAACACTAAATCTCGCCCCGTATCTCCAAGGGACCCGGGTTCAAGTTCCTCAGAGTCAGAAAAGGAGGAGTGGGAACTATCCGATGAGCAAGCAACTGCTGAAAAGCCCACTTCCTCTAGGCTCTTTTCAGCAACTGAATTCAAGATTTTGCTGGCTAAGGCAAAAAGAGCTATTAAAGATGTCTCCATTGAGACAGGCACTACACCAGTTATTGGATTAGATCAGGAGGTTTTCCCTTCTACATCAGTGTCATCTGCAACAGTTCCTTTCCCCGCTCTTTTTAAGGAGGTTATGCTGGCAGAATGGGGGGTTCCGGTGGCTTCTAAGCCTGCCTTGCATTTTCCAAAGAAATTATATGCCTTGCCTCCTGAGATCATGTCCATGTTAGCAATTCCAGTTGTAGATGCGCTGGTGGCCCAATTGGTGACTGGAGCCTTGGTAAATAAGGAAGGTGAGGAATTTCTGAAGTCTCCATAGGAGAAAAAGACGGATCACCTCTTGCGAAAAGGACATGAGGCAGCAGCGACAGTTATAAGAGCTGCTTCGACTAACTCCATCTTCGCGAGGGCCACGATTTTGTGGACTAAGGAGCTGGTGAAGTTGGTTCCCCCTGAAAACACGATACTGCGACAAGGTTTGAATAAAATTGCCAGGGCATCTGCCCTCATGGCGGATTCGAGTTTGGATTGTTTACAACACGCAGCCAGGTCTATGGCAGTGGGTGTAGCAGTGCGTAGAGGTTTGTGGTTGAAGCACTGGCGAGTAGACTCAAAATCAAAATCGGCCTTGCAAGCCACCCCTTTCAGGGGTGCAAAGCTATTTGGGGAGTCTCTTGAACCAGTATTAGTGGAGACTCGGGGTAAGAAAAAAGCCATGCTGGTAGGCAGAGGGGACACGAGGAGGCCCTTTCGAGGAACGGGAGGTTTTCAAGGTTCCTTTCGTCCCTACAGGTCATTCAACCGGGGCTACTCTTCAGCTTCCAGAGACGGGTTCAGAGATCGAGAGTTCCGAGGGAACCAGTTCAGACAGCCATGGCACCAGGCATGGAACAACAGGAATAGAGGTACAGGCAAGGGGAGAGCGGGAGCGTTCTCCTTCCCACAGGACCGCCGTAATAACAAACAATGACTCCCCTGCGGTCGGGGGCAGGTTGAGGGACGTTGCCAGAAAGTGGAGGGTCACAACCTCGGACCGTTGGGTGATTCAAATTGTTTCCCAGGGGTATTGTATAGAATTTTCCGCAACTCCGACCAGTTTTTTCTTCGAGACCCCAGTGTCAAACAACCACTCCAAGAGGGAGTTGATAAAAATAGCCATACAGCACCTGTTAGAAATACAGGCAATAGAAGCCATTCCTGTGACAGAGACACTGGACGGTGTCTTCTCCCTCCTTTTCTTGGTTCCAAAGAAAGATGATTCTTGGAGAGCGGTGCTGGATTTAAAACAGCTAAATCGGTTCGTGCGGAAGAGACCTTTCAGGATGGAGTCGTTCAGGACCATCAAATCAGCCGTTCTTCCCGGGGATTGGCTGGCCTCTCTAGACTTATCCGAGGCCTATCTGCACGTTCCGATACACCCAGCTTACCGACGCTATCTCAGATTTGCATACAACCGCAAGTTCTACCAGTACAGGGCACTCCCGTTTGGCCTGTCGTCAGCCCCAAGAGTTTTCACAAAATTGATCGTGGCAGTGATTGCCCATATCAGACGGGGCGGGGGGGTTCACACTTACCCGTATTTAGACGACATTTTAATTCGATCAAACTCGGCGGGTCAGGCCAGGCGGGACGTCGGGTACACAATTCGGATCCTACAAGTACATGGTTTCATCATCAACAAGACCAAGAGTCACCTGGTTCCCTCACAGGTTCTACAACATCTGGGGGTTCTGTTCAACACAGCGGCAGCGGCGGTGAGTCTACCAAACGAACGCAGGGAGAAGATATTACAGGCCATAAGTCCTTACCTGATCAGAAGAAGAGCTACGCTGATGCACTTGGCTCGGATCTTGGGTCTGATGATCGCCTGCCTGGGCTGCGTACCATGGGCAAGGTGGCATTCCAGGCCCCTCCAGTAGTTGCTTCTTCCTCACCAGGAGGCAATTATGGAAAAGAAAAAATTGTGGCTCAAGATTCCCATAAAGGTACGCCGTTCGTTCCTCTGGTGGGTGTCCTCTACCATGTCACGGGGTCTCCCACTGGAGACCACGGAGAAGATAATTCTCACAACAGATGCAAGTCTTCTCGGCTGGGGGGCACACTGTTCTGACATGCAAGCACAAGGCAAGTGGGCACAGGAGGATCTAATACACAACATCAACTGGCTGGAGCTGAAGGCGGTCTGCCTGGCTTTGCTGAGTTTCCAAAGCATTGTGAAGGGGCATCATGTGTTGGTCCGGACAGACAATATTACCACAAAGGCCCACATAAACCACCAGGGCGGGACGAGGTCACGGTCCCTGATGCAAGAATCAGATCTACTATTCCTATGGGCAGAGCAGCACTTGAAGTCAGTAACAGCAGAGCATCTGTCGGGTGTAGAAAATTTACAAGCAGACTGGCTAAGCCGACAGACCTTGGACCCGGCAGAGTGGGCACTACATGCGGAGGTATTCGAGATGATAGTGCAGAAGTGGGGTCGACCCAGGGTGGATTTGTTCGCTTCCTCTCTGAATTGCAAGCTCCCAAGATTCTTCTCCAGACATCAGTGCTACTGAGCAGAACAAGTGGATGCACTGGTCTCCAGGTGGCCTCGAGGGCTACTTTATGCATTTCCACCTCTATCAATTCTGGGATCGGTCCTCAGGAAGCTGATGTTTGAGAGGGCTGAAGTCATTGTAGTAGCCCCATATTGGCCACGGAGACCGTGGTTTTTGGACCTGATGGCACTTTCCGTTCAGACCCCCTGGCCCCTTCCGCTGAGAAGGGACCTGCTGAGTCAAGGTCCGGTGCTTCATCCAGATCCTGAATGGTTGCACCTTCACGCGTGGAGGTTGAGCGCTGAATATTAAAGAAGAGAGGCTATTCACGAAAAGTCCAGGAGACTATCATGGCAGCGAGACGCCCATCAAACACTTGCATTTACCAAGTCACTTGGGCTACTTTCTGTGCCTGGGCTAGAAAAAATGAAATTAGTCTGATAGAAGCCGGGGTTCCGGCTGTACTTGGATTTCTGCAGGTGGGAGTTGATAAAGGGTTACGTCCCAGTACACTGCGGTGGCAAACTTCGGCCCTAGCTTCGGTCCTCAACATTTCCGGCTGGGATGTTCCTGGACTACATCCAGATGTGCGACGCTTTCTAAAGGGTGCAGTCAACTTAGGCCACCCCGCCAGTTCATAGGTTCCCTTCGTGGGATTTGAACACAGTTTTGAATGCGCTTACCAAAACGCCTTTTGAGCCACTGCGTAAGGTTGCGTTAAGACTTCTTTCGTTTAAAGTGTTGTTTCTCGTTGCAGTTACATCGATGAGAAGAGTATCCGAGTTGGCAGCTCTATCTGTGCGGGATGAGCTATGTGTGTTCCAGAAGGAGGTGGTGGTGATGAAGTTAGATCCCACTTTCCTACGAAAGGTGAATTCCATTTTTCATAGGAGTCAGGACATTGTTTTGCTATCCTTCAGTCCGGCACCTCGTCATCCTAAGGAACGGGTTTGGATACCCTGGACGTACGGAGGGCACTCCACATTTACATCAAGCGTACCAGACCATGGCGCAGGTCGGACTCATTGTTCGTTTCCTATTTGCCTTCAAAAATGGGGACCAAGGTGTCAAAGGAGACCCTCGCCAGGCGGCTTCAGGCTACCATTGCCCTGGCGTATGACTCCTTGCATCTGCAGGTTCCACTTGGCATTACTGCCCATTCAACCAGGAGTGTTTCTGCATCGGCTGCCTTCTCGGCGAGGGCACCATTAGAAGAAATTTGTAAAGCGGCTACTTGGTTGTCTACGTCCCCATTTGTTAAACACTATAAGATCCCTTCTTTTTATGAAAATCAGGCGGCCGTGGGCCGTACAGTTTTACAAAAGGTAGACTAGACATCCGCTCCCCGCCCTATTTGATGGCTTGGGTATGTCCCATCATGTGATGGATGCCCTCCCCATACCTTGGAAAAAGAAACATTGGTAGACTTACCGTGAAGGGTTCTTTTTCTGGTATGGGGAGGGCATCTGGCCCTCCCGCGGATGTGGAGGCCGGGTCAGATTGTGGGTGGCGGGGGCAACTCCTAGGGCGCATAGTTTGTGCTTTCCCTTTCTACTTTCTGTTGCTAACATCTATCTACTTACAGACAGGCATCTTTGATGGTGTTCTCTACACTTCTACCTTCTCTATCTTTTCAATCCTTTTTTGGCTGAGCAGTGGGAATCCTCCGGTTCTTAAGTTTTCTGTTACGCTCTACAAGACCAGAACTGGGTTCGATAGGGCAACGCAGAAGGGATGGAGGACGTGATTGATTTTGATTGGCCCTATCTCAGAGCATGCAGCGCTTGAGAACCCATCACGTGGTGGATGCCCTCCCCATACCAGAAAAAGAACCCTTCACGGTAAGTCTACCAATGTTTCTTTCTCATGAGTTTTCCATACATTCTCATTTTTGCTTCCCTGTGTTATGTTTCCCTTTTGGTTTTCCTTTTTTGATTATAAATGCTTGGAAGGTGTGCACAAATTGGGGATGGTGGGGACTGGACCAGCTTCTTGTGCAGATTTTTTTTTTTTTTTTGCAGGGGGGGGGAGCCCAGAAGGTTTATTAAGCCTAGGTTTAAATACAATGCACGACTTCACACATCTCAGCAAATAAGATCTCACCAACTGCCAGTTCCTGGTGACCACACACATCATCGTTATTATTATTATTACATTTATATCCCACTCTTCCTCCAAGGAGCCCAGAGCGGTGTACTACATACTTAAGTTTCTCTTCACAACAACCCTGTGAAGTAGGTTAGGCACGAGCCACGCATTCAGCTCCTGGCATGTTACCCAAACCTATCCACGTTGGATTCCCTAGCTACACTTCTGTCTGGGAACTCAGCTTCTGTAACCAACTTCAAATCTAGGTTAGAGATGTCAGATTCCCAAAGGGAAGTGCGACTGGGGAATCTGACATTGGCAGGTTCGGTTAGAGATGTCAGGTTTCCAGGAGGAAGAGGTGGCTGCAGAAGGAAGATTGAATACGGTCGGGGACATAGTTTCAGAAGTACAGGTGGCTGCAGAGGGAAGGGAAGACAGTTGAAAATCACCCTAACCCCTCCTTGGGCAGTGGCAGATATTGGCATCTTGGTGCATCTTAGTTTAGCTGTCAGCCAGTAAAAGGAAGAAAGGAATAAAACAAACGAACAAGAAAGTCACACATACATACATAGGAAGCTGCCATATACGGAATCAGACCATTGGTCCACCTAGCTCAGTATTGTCTACTCTACACAGACTGGCAGTGGCTTCTCTGAGGTTTCAGGCAGCAGTCTCTCTGAACCCTGCCAGGGAAGAAACCCTGGAACCTTCTGCATGCAAGAGGGCAACTGCCCTTCCCAGAGCCGCTCCATCCCCTAAGGGGAATATCTTGGCTGTGCTGACACATGTCATCTCCCATTCAAATGCAAACCAAGGTGGAACCTGCTTAGAAAAGGGGCCAATACATGTGTAATGGCAGTTTAGAACATGAAGGACTGAAAAACAGGGAAGTTATTTCATCATTAAAAAGAAAATAATTTAAAAGCCCAGTCTTGCTTTTACAATCTTAATATCACTTTGACCATGCTGTTTGGAGCTACACTTTACTTTATTGATACAAAATAATAAGCTCATATTTTATTACAAAAAAGAACAACACAAATGTCTGGAAAAACATAGGAGGGGAAGTAGAAAACACTGCAAGGCAGCAGTTTGGAATTAGTGCCATGTGGATGTTCTGTCTAACATTCATAGGAACGTGGGAAGCTGCCTTATACCTAGTAAGACCATTGGTCCCTCTAGCTTGGTACTGTCTGCACAGACGGGCAGCGGCTTCTCCAAGGCTGCAGGCAGGAGTATCTCTCAGCCCTATCTTGGAGATGCCAGGGAAGGAACTTGGAACCTAGACGCTCTTCCCAGAGCAGCCCCAATAACTTACAGTGTTCATACATGTCTCCCATTCAAATGCAAACTATGGTGGACCCTGCTTAGCAAAGGGGACAATTCATGCTTGCTTCTATTCCTGCTTGCTAAGGTGCTTCTATAGTATGGAAGCACCTTAAGAAGCATGCCTGTGGCTATACAGAAAGATGATGCATTTTTGGTTGCAAATTATTTAATGACTAGTGACATGTCCACCAGCAGTGGGAATGTTCAACATCTGCAGCATAGCCCAACATGACATTCAGAGCTCAGAATTTGCTAGATGCTAACAGGGGAATGGGCAAAAGGAGAGGAAGGGCATACTGGCTGCTGAAGTCACAATAGCCCTTAGCTTTGTGACAGAGGTGTAGCAAGCTTCCTGGGTGGGCCGGGGGCCAAAGTGCAGGAAAGAGGCCCGCATTGCACGTGCAAAGCGCATGCGCCTCAGCACCCCAAGTCACCTCCCTGCATCTGACGTCAGACGCAAGTGAGTGGGGCAACCTACCTAACTTCCCCAAGCTCCACATTGCCCCACATTTCCCCATCAGCAGCAGCACCGATTGCCCGGAGGTTCCCCCTGCTGCTGCAAGGCCCCCCTAGTTCTTTTTAAAGATACCTCACTGCGCTGCTGCTCCTGCCTCCTTGGGGGCCATTATTTGGGGGGGGCGACCCACTGCTGCTGCTGTGCCCCCACTGCCACTGCTACCTGCTGCCCCACCAATATTTCTCATCTTCACCACCGGGGAGTGGGGGGGGGGTGAGCTGAGAGGAGCAGGCCACCCCCATGGCAGTGGCAGTGGGTGCTGTGGCTGATGGGCCATGATGTCCATCCTCAAACTGTGAAGGTGTGCAGTGGAGGCCCACCAGTAGCAGCACCTGCCACTGCCGCCAAGATGGTGGTGGTGGTGGTGGGTGACCTGCTCCACTGGGCTCACCCCCCACCCCGCCGGCAGTGAAGAAGAGAAATATCGACAGGCAGTGGCGATAAGCAGCGGCAGGAGTGGTGGGGCGGCCCCGCAGATTACTGGGAGGCCTGTTGTGGGGCCCCTAACCCTCCTGGCCCAGGGACATTGTCCATCCTTTGTCCAATGGATGTAATGCCTATGGCTCTGCATTGAAGGAGCCTTTTCCATACTGCTATTTTCAGAGCTGGTGCATTTAGAGAGCTGTGCTCCAGCTGAAAGATCACAGCTTTCCCAAACCCAGTCTGTTTCTTTCCCATCGCTCTTCGTTTTCTAATGCTACCTTTTTTGTCCACAGTTTGGCTACAATTAAAAAAAGAAGGTTCATAGGAGAAAAAACTCTCACTGGCAGATACACCACGAGCCAGCGTGGTGTAGTGGTTAGAGTGCTGGACTAGGACCGGGGAGACCTGAGTTCAAATCCCCATTCAGCCATGATACTAGCTGGGTGACTCTGGGCCAGTCCCTTCTCTCTCAGCCTAGCCTACTTCACAGGGTTGTTGTGAAAGAGAAACTCAAGTATGTAGTACACTGCTCTGGGCTCCTTGGAGGAAGAACGGGATATAAAATGTAAAAAATAAAAATAAAATAAAATAAAATATGAAATATTACTAGAGTAGCATGGATACAACATTCTGTTAGTTTGCTACAAGTTTATTCTCTGCACTTTCAGCTAAGTATTCATGTATTAGACATTCTACTCTTTGATTTCTGTGTAAGAATAACTGCTGTTGTGTCAAGAGAAGCCAGTCCTAACAAATATTTTGTTCACTCTGTTTTGGTTCACATGAAGAAAATGTCTCTGTACTGAAGTGGTCAATGAAATCCATACTTTTGCTCTCTCACACATAAAAACAGACATGAAAATAAAATTTCCATTATCTGTCTAGCTAATATCACTATGAGGCTATTCTGATGATCAGGCGAAATCGGGATAGGAGAGCCTAGTCCGATTTCGCCTGACCGCGTGAGCCACTGGGCTCACAGGTGAGCCCGGTGGCTTCCAGGCGGTTAACTCACCTAACTACCCCTCCCCATAAACCGGGTTTGCGGAGTGAGTGCTCCGCAAACCCGGTTTTTAAAATCGTGAGTAGCCACAGCGCAGCTCCACACTGTAGCTACTCATAGGTAGACCCCCAGACGGGAAGCTTAAAAGCAGCCTCCTGGCTGGCCACCCTGAGCTCCCGCCCTGCTCGTCTGTGGGGCTCGTCTTAGCCCGCTTTCCTCGCTTACCCTTACAAAGCGAGTCTCATTGATCATGAGACCTGGCTCTATGTTTCAGCTAAAAGGTTTGCTTTATCACCTCGCTTAGCTTGTTGACACATAGGCCCCGTTCGGACATACTGTGAAACCTCGGGCAGACAAAGCTGTGGCTAATCTGGGAAGCTGAGAATCATCACACACACAATCGACTAGCTGCGGTTTGGCAGCCTCCAGTTTCTGGGAAGAGGAACCCCTCCCTCTTCCTAGTCTGCCAGGGCTGCATCCCAGCAGGCTCTGTTCCACCCATGTCACCAGACTGTTCACAAAGCACCAGCACACTAGTGAAGCTGCAACCATTGGCCACAATGTTAGAGGGGGCATGCTCAACACAGATCGTGCCTTTTCAGCACAGTTTGCCCACCCTTGGCAGTGCAAAGACATTTTAACCCTTTCCTCACATTGCTTGCACCACTGTCCTCTGCAGTTGGGGAGGAAGGGTCTTGTGGCCCTGCTTTTCCCTCCCCTGAGAAGAGATGATTGGGCCCCTCTCTTTCCACTTGTACTGGTAAAGATAGACTGTAAGCGATCCTCCTCTACTTTTTCTCATATGTTTGTTACTGGCAATGGCCATTTGTGACACACCCACAGCAGCCCATTCTCAGCAGATATGCCATGAGATGCATGCCCCCATCCCCATTTCTCTGGGGACTTCTATTTTTTTCCTCCCCCTAGACCCCCATACCTATCCCGTGCATGAGTGCTTGTGGATGGATGGATAGGCTGAGACTGCTAGGAAGAGGACGAGATGACTTAGGACTTGTCTCTGAAGGATAAGGGGAGTCCAGCCCCTTCCCCTGGGTGAAAGCGTGCTTGGTATCAGCCAAACCTCACGAGAAAAACCAACCATCTAGTGCAGGATTAAATCACACACAAGATTATTCTTGTGTAATAGAGACAGATCCTGCACTGAAGCGGACCACTCGCTCATGAGAGTGCCTGTCCATAGAGCCTTGCAGGCAGCCTGAAGGGCTTTTACCGCCTGGCCCTGTTGACAGTTCCACCAAAGCCCCAGGAAGGGTCCCTCGGCAGCATCCCTCCCGGTCCTAGTGACTGCCAGGAACTGATAATATAAGCACCCTTTAAAAGAGTCTGGTCTCCCCACAACATATCTCCATGCTTGGATGCGCTGCTCACAGTCACCTGGCTAGCCAGGTACCATTCTGATCTATGGGTGCCCCATCCCAGAGTGCCCCACAGCGGCTGGTTTGCATTTGCCCCTGATTAGTCTGGGGCGTAGGATTCATCCCTGGTCTCTCCTTGTCTGCCCACCCAACCCAGAACTGCTTGAATACCTGAAGCAGGCCGGGCTACTTTTAAGTCTGGAAGGGTTGGGTGGAAGGTGCGGAGTATGAGCTCAATTGTTTACCAGTGGTGCCAGGAGGCCCACAGCAGTGGGCCCCCCTATAGTTGGGAGAATTATCTCACGAGAGTGAAGTCAAACAGAGAGATGAAACACATTGATGTTTCTGTTTTCTCCGGTGGACTGGCCCTCTCATGAGAAGGCTAACCCCTTAGCTGGCAACTGGCACAAGGATGAGAGTGTGTTGGGTCTTCCTCACTGCTTTGCCCATGTCTACAAACCTGGTGGTACCCTTGGTTGCAGTGAACCAATCCCCAGGCTCCTTTGCCTGCCTTAATATACATATCCCCTCCAAGGTAGTCAATAGGATCTGCTCCTGGTCTGGTTCCCTCTGCCCCCTTCCATACTTTTGTGTACATTAAGGCCATAGAAACCAAATTCTGTTGATAGGATCTGAGAGCCCCAGGAATGGGGCTAGATAGGTCAATGAAAGGGCCCCTTGTACATGTGTCTATTCTTTTATGTAAGGTGTGCTTTGCCCAATGCTGTTCCGTCCCTTTAAATCAGGAGCTGCAGGGATGCAGGATCCCTGTTGCCTAGCAGCACCAGGAGGAGCAAGGGGGCGGCAGAGAGCGGAGCATCAGCTCTGAGAGGTAGCCAGCAAGAAATGCAGCCACCCTAGATTGGATACATTTATGGACTGCTCTGAGCTGGCCTCTCTATGGTGGTGGGAAGAGCTTGTGCACAAAACCTTGGTTATGGCAGCTGGCAAAATTCAGATGACACAATGCTGCCTTCTAACCTTGTTTCAACAGAGGAACTCACTACGAACCAAGGGTTGAAAACCAGGTTTGGGAGTGAAAACGGAGTGGTGGTTGAGACATGAAACCATGGCTCCATGCTTTCGGACAATCACAAACTCAAACCTCTGGCACGTTTACCTCTGGTTTGACATTATGTCCGAACAGGGCCATAATATGCCTTGTTGAGCCATATATCGTGTTAATGGTTTTATTTTACATATTGATATTAGAATTTGAAGAGGTAACCTTTCATCTCCTGAATCCGCTTACAATTTAGAAACCTTCCGAATGGGGATGGGGATCAGGCTGCCAGTGGGGAACCAATCCTAGAAATTAAACAAGAAGTTCTGAGAATGTATATCCTCCCTGCATTCACATCCAAATACTAATATATCTCATGTACTTTGTTCCTGTTCCCTTGAGTTATCTGTGTCAAACAGACCGGTCTTGCATGTCAGGTTAACTATCTAGTGGGAAAATAGCTAGAAGTATGCTTGTAACAGTGCCCTGAGCTAGCATAGAAGCTAGGTAAAAGGATATAAAAAATTCATTGCTATTCCATTTCAAGTTGCTGGGATATTTTAATTCCAATAGGAAAGAATGCATGTCAGCTAAAGATGGAGCTATAATTAAACTGATATGGCATTCTTGGTTTCCATCAAAAACCCACAGTATTCGTCATATATTTCTTTCCCCTACCTCCCATCTTTAAACTATATGGAAATCAATTATCTCAACAAACCAGCTGCAAGGACTGTATGCCAACCACTTACTCCTGAAGTGAATAAATTATTTGAAATTCATTATTGATGTGAACAACTCTCCAAGATTTAAAGTACCAGTCCATGTTCTTTTCTTTTCTCTCCCCCCCCACCCCCTGCCTCTTCTAGGCAGAGTTTTGCATGGAAATTTGAACAACTTGGGCAGTAGCCCCATGGCCAATGCACACAGCCAAACTGTTATGCAAATAGCAAGAAATTGGAGTTGTGGGAAGAGTGGTGCACCCAGGAAAATAATGCTTTGGCTGACGAAGTGGTGGGGAGTTAATGGTCCCTTACATTTAGTGACAAATGTGCTCCTGATTTAGCCCATCATGACAGATACAGAGTAAAAGGGGGACATTCGAGACTGAAAATACCATTTGTGTGTCAAGGATGTTAGCAACCTCGAGTGGTGATAGGCACTGGTGTCTACAGGTTCTGAAATGGAGTTGATGTGATGTCATTTTGGTTCTACTGTAACCTGGTTATCTCTTGCCAAGACTTCATGTATGATTAGTCAGCTCGGAGAGGACAGCAAGCCTTATCAGGCACACTTCCCGGCATCCCTGTCAACTTAAGAAATGTGGTTAAGGAATTTAAGATGAGGTGTCACATCTTCATATCAAATCCCAATGCACCAGCACCTATGAGTTGGAGGACTCTTTCTAAAAACATTAATGAAAAGGAAAGATGAAGCCAAGGCTGGATTTGACCTTGTAATGTGTTTTGCATGTAACATCTCCCTAAGTTAGCATCTTTTATTTTTACACAATTTCTGAGTACTGAAGGAAAAAAAAAGCCCTTGTAGGCAGGGTTATGTAAAGATAATCTTCATTAATACTAATAGGGGAAAACATTTAGAGAGATCTGACATCCAGTCTGTCAAATATACTAATGATTTCTGGGCCCGGGGGATGTGGATAGGAACGGTTTCTGAGGAAGGTTCATCATACCAAATATTTGAAAGAAGGCTTGCATTTAGTGTGGCTTTAAATATCACACGAACACAGAAAGCATAATAACATTTTTAAAATGTTTCATCCGAGAAGATAAATTGTACAAAGGACAATTTGCCACTGCATCCGTATTCTTAAAAAAAATCTTTTTCAAAAGCAAATAAGCAGCATGCCAGTGTTAGGTTATTAACTTTATCCAATAGTGTGGTTCCAGTTAATAAAAGCAGTCAGACAGAGAGCTCGCCTGTTCCCCCTGCTTCTCAAACTTAAAATTCACAGCTCGGCTAAAAAAGGTTTGTTACATGCTGTAAATCAACATATTGCATAAACAACACACACACACACACACACACACACACACACACACACGTAGAATATTATACTGTACAGAAGAGCTGATCTGTATTTATAGTTTAGTTAAATGTTATTATGCTATGTAGTTATGTTATTTTGATAAGGATATTTCAGCTCCATGTTCATCGGTTTTCCTGGAACTGAATATCACTGTTTTGCCTCTCTTGAAGAAGGAGGAAGGTTGTTGGTGTACCTCGTCCGAGGAAAGCTCCCCTTTATGGTACCTTAAAGGCATTTTGACCACGACAGAACTGGCACTCTCAATGCAATCCTGAGCTGCTATCCATCACTGCAGATGTATTATTTACAGCAAAATGTACATCTATATTGTAGTCTCTCTCTCCTGGCTGTGCGTCCTAGAGCTTCCTCAGACAGGCGGCTTTACAGAGGCAGGAAGGGCCTTAAGTTGACCCATTTGAGCACTGCGCCCAAGTGCTACTTCTTTAGGATGCATATAATGCACAGTAACTGCGAATCATAAGGAACAAAGCTGAATAATGCCATTGGCAATATGAACAGCATCTTCTGTTGCCGTGACTGTCCTGACACCGCTGTAAATGTTTCCCTCATATGAACTCCCCCTGCCCCCAGTCTAAGTGTAGGGAAGCTGCATTAAATCTCCATTTGGAAATGCTCCAGGTTCTGCATCAATCCTATATCCTTTTTGGCCTCAGGGTGGGAAAGGGGAAGGGAGAAGATTTCCACTGCCACCTGTGTCACTCCTATACCCCTGTTGGCCTCAGAATGGGAGAGGGGAAGCGAGAAGGTTTCCACTGCTGCCTGAGTCCTCCTCTGCCCTCCCTTGGATGGTTTCACTCAGCCGATTCCTAGCAAAGTGGCAGATGCATCTGTCAGCCCCACACAGGTACCTCTGGCGGGCTGGCTGGCCTTAAGTATAAGGCAAGCCAGCCATAATAATAATAATAATAATTCGATTTCTATACCGCCCTTCCAAAAATGGCTCAGGGCGGTTTACAAAGAGAAATAACACCAGCAGTGCCAGCACAGGAGCACATGAAGCTGCCTTAAACCAAGTCAGACCATTGGCCCATCTAGCTCAATAGTGTCTACACCAAGGCCGCTCTGCTTTGGCCCTCTTGCAGATGTTGGCCTACAGTACTCATAACCCCTGGCTATTGGCCACTGTGGCTGGAGATTATGGGAGTTGTAGTTCAAAAACAGCTGGGTGGGGCCTAAGTTGAACAGGCCTGGTCTACACTGGCTGACTAGAGTCTTTCCCAGCCCTACCTGGAGATGCCAGGGATTGAACCTGGAACCTTCTGCATGCAAACAGATGCTCTCCCACTGAGTTGCAGCCCTGTCCCAGCATTTGCATACCCAAGTCTCTTGAGACCTCACTGAACAGCATGGCCTGTGCCGTTGTGCCGGCAGGATCATTGGCCCACCTCATGCCACAGACAGTGTGGCAGTTTCCCCTGTCTCTGCCCTGTCATCTGAAACCTGACCCCATGGACCCTCCCTGGTAGTTCTGCTCCCATTGATATCACCTAGTAAGTTGGGGGCCTCCCGAAATATACTGAAGCTATTCACACGTGCACCAAAAACTGGGCTAAGGAAGCCTAGCCCAGTCTTTGATGCCCGTGTGTACTGCCAGGATCTGGCCCGATCCCAGCAGCGCCTCGGTCAAAAAACTGGCCTAGGCAGCCACCCTCCAAAACGAGCGCTCTCCTAATCCCGTTTCTGTGATTGTCTGCCAGCCATGGCTGCTTGCAGACTGAGGAGATCCCAAGCAGCTTTGGGGAGGGGAGGGGGGAATCCCCATAATGCACCATGCACTCATGTGGTGCATTATAGGAACTCGGGGGGGGCGACATGGGGCGATGTGTCCCTGCACCTGGTCCCTGGCCCTCTGAGCTACTGCTACTGGCAGCAGCCGGTAGTTGTCTGGGCAGGCGATCCACCCATCAAAGAGGATGCCATCGATGGTCTGTAGGGAGGTAAGCTCTTTAGGGTTTCCTCCCCGCTAACCCTTTTGCCCTCTCTCACTGCTCGTGAAAATGCAGGGCTCACTGTATAGACCTCATCTTTTCTTCTATGGAAATCATACGTAGGGTTCCCCATTGGAATTTCTGCCCAGGCACTAACAAGGCTTAAAAGTGTTTAGTTTTGTCAGAGTCACTGCATCATATGACTTTAGACAGCGGTCCGGGTGCAGCCTTTCCGGATGTGCGTTCCACCTTTCATCCCAGCACTGAACCCACTTCTTTTCTCCCTTTTCAGTCTTCTCTCCATCCATCTCTTTCTGTCCTTCACTCTCTCTTAAAAGAGAGGGCTGGTCTTGTGGTGGCAAGCATGAATGGTCTCCTTTGCTAAGCAGGGTCTGCCCTGATTTGCATTTGAATGGGAGACTACAGGTGTTAGCACTGTAAGATATTCCTTTTAGGGGATGGGGCTGCTCTGGGAAGGCTCCCTGGCGTCTCCAAAATAGGGCTGAGAACTGGTCTGACTTGATATAAAGCAGCTTCCTATGTTCCTAGGTATCCAGCAAAGGAAAATGGAAGTGGAAGGACCAATTCAACCTGTAAAAGCCAGATGAAGTAGTTGAAGCTTAATTATCTATATTTATTTTATTTTTTACATTTTTATACTGCCAAAACCGTGAGTCTATATGATAGAGATGAAAGTGACAAGCAGTTTGGACAATGCCCTTTTGTGGATGATGGCAGCAGAACAAAATCAACCAATTGTTCCAAGCACAGTATCAACAAAGACAGAGAAACAAACAGCCGAAAAGACGAGTTGGCTCTCTGTTATGCTCACCCTGGGACAGATCACAGTTTACCACTGGTGTCAGCAAACATAGATTCAGAGACTGGAAATACCTGTCAGACTTAACCTGAAATATATACATCCTTCCAAGATCCAGTGATTGTAACTGATTTATTCTCTAGAAGCCCTCCTACCATCTGTGAGTTCTCTGCACAGGTTCAGCTAATGTAAGCGACAGACCAACTTTCTATGAACAAGTATGAAGAGCATGAGGAAGAGGTTTCACAGCTGGAGGCACACCACAAGTGGATCAAGCACACCCTGTTGCATAAGTGCAACACTAGTCTGGAACGCAAACTCCTGACTTAGCGGAAATGGATGGCACAAAATCCTCATAAGAACAGCCCTGCTGGATCAGGCCCAAGGCCCATCTAGTCCAGCATCCTGTTTCACACAGTGGCCCACCAGATGCCGCTGGAAGCCACAGGCAGAAGTTGAGGGCATGCCCTCTCACCTGCTGTTGCTCCCCTGCAACTGGTACTCAGAGGCATCTTGCCTTTGAGGCTGGAGGTGGCCTATAGCCCTCCAACTAGTAGCCGATGATAGAGCTCTCCTCCATGAAGTTAACCAAACCCTTCTTAAAGGCTTCCAGTTTGTTGGCTGTCACCACATCTTGTGGCAGAAAATTCCACAAGTGGATTATGCGTTGTGTGAAAAAGTACTTCCGTTTGTTGGTCCTAAATTTCCTGGTAATAAATTTCAGGGGATGACCCTTGGTTCTAACGTTATGTGAGAGGGAGAAGAATTTCTCTCTTTCCATTTCTCCACACCATGCATGGTTTTATAGACCTCTATCATGTCTCCCCGCAGTTGTCTTTTTCCTAAACTAAGAAGCCCCAGGTGTTGTAGCCTTGTCTCATAAGGAAGGTGCTCTAGGCCCCTGATCATCTTGGTTGCCCTCTTCTGCGTCCTCACATTAATGCAACCTGTTTGCATTGGTGAAGCATTAGCCCAGATGCCAGTGTTGGTGTAGTGGTTTCAGCTTTGGTGTAGTGGTTAGAGTACTGGAGTAAAAGAGAGGAGGAGACCCATGTTCAAATCCCCACCCGACCATGACATTCACAAGGTGACCCTGGACCAGTCAATAAGGTTGTTCTCACAACCAGGGATTCCTGGGTAGGAGACGGTTAACCCAGGCATCTCTGGGGCAGCATTGGGAGTCCTCCCAACCCAGCAGCCCTTTGCCCAGGTAGCCCAGATCTGCTACCCAGGCTAAAAGAGAGGTAGGGGAAAAAACGGAGCCCATTCTTCTTCCTATTCTGGTCATCCAACTGCTACCGGGCAGCTGGCAACCATGTTTGCATAAAGTTCTGAGGCTTGCGAGGTCAGAGAGAGGAGCACCATTGCTGTTCTGAAGGCTGCTTCTCCACTTCTCATGCGGTGCATTGTGGGATAATGGAGGACCCAGTTTGGTGTTCCCAGCTCCCCATCTCATCTATGGAGATTGCTCATGCCATTTGTGTGTGTGCACAAGTGGCAGAGCCATGAACGAGCTCTGGTCATCTGGGAGCAGGAAAGTAGGATCCGGCTTGATCTCCAGCTCCACCCCATTTGGTCAAGTGAACAAGCCCACTTACTGTCAGCCTAACCTGCCCCCACAGGGTTGTTGTGAGAATAAAATGAGAGGTGGGGAGAACTTTGTACGTTGCCCTGAGGTTGCTGGAGGAAAGATACAATAGAACACTGAGTGCTTCTTCTGGCTATGCTAGCCACTGGTCTTCCACGCTGTAGAAAGCATCAGGAATCTTCTGTGAAGTCTAATCCTTCTCAGAAGGGCTTCAATGGGAATGTGATTATTGACATCAAGAAGAACAGCCTTTGAATCTTAGAATTGTTTCCCCTGAGATAAAACGCATTAGGCCCACTTAAATAATTTTAAAATAATTTACCTTAGAATTGAACACATTGCTCCAGCTTTTATTCCACGGAAACATTATTCTGAAATTATTGCTTCTCCCATTATCAGGGGTATTGATTTTTCTCTTTCTTTAAGCGTTCAGTTTATGTTGTTTGTGGTGTCTTCAGACAGATCTTGCTGGCCATGATTTTTATCTCAGTCAAACAAAAAAAACCCCAAACAGCGCACAACTTGCATGTTTCAAGCATAAGGGTGCAAGTAGGGACATTTTTTAAAATGAAACCAAAATTCGCATTCTCAGACCACAATCCAGAATCCAAGATCCTCACATTCACCTTTTCTCTCAGAGACAAGCTTGGCATAACATGGTAGCCATCCACATATTTGCCCTATTAATAATTATATTACTATAAAGCTGTGAGAATAAGCAAGAGAGGAGGGGGAGCAACATTGTTGGGTTGTTGTTTTTTACATTTTATATCCCGCTCTTCCTCCAAGGAGCCCAGAGCGGCATACTACATACTTGTGTTTCTGCTCACAACAACCCTGTGAAGTAGGTTAGGCTGAGAGAGAAGTGACTGGCCCAGCGTCACCCAGCAAGTCTCATGGCTGAATGGGGATTTGATCTCGGGTCTCCCCAGTCCTAGTCTAGCACTCTAACCACTACACCACGCTGGCTCTGATTTGATTCGATTGATCGAACATGCTGATTTTATCCTTGTGTTTGACCCATTCGCATATAGAGTAGAGGTGAGGCGGGGTTACTCTTGAAGACATCATCCTATCATTATACTTGGTTTGGGAGTTAATGCTTTCAGCAGGGATGTGCATGAAATACTTCATGCATATCTGAGGGGGTGGGGAGGAGTACCTTTAAAAGGAGGCAGGCAGGTCCTACCTGCTCCTCCATTGATTCACTGCCGCTCTACACTGCCTCATTGCGGCGCTGTCATTCTTTAAATCTAACTTCTTCTTCTTCTTATCATTATTATTATTTTGATTTCCTTACCGCCCTTCCAAAAATGGCTCAGGGCAGTTTACACAGAGAAATAACAAATAAATAAGATGGATCCCTGTCCCCAAAGGGCTCACAATCTAAAATGGAACACAAGAGAGACACCAGCAACAGTCACTGGAAGTACTGTGCTGGGGGTGGAGAGGGCCAGTTACTCTGCCCCTGCTCAATAAAGAGAATCAACACGTTAAAAGGTGCCTTTTTGCCAAGTTAGTAGCAGGGGTACTTGAAAGCAGCAGCCGCGGTGCTGCCCCCTTTAAACTGCCACGCCGATGGGATGTTGCTCCCTGCAGCCCTCGCATGGTCAACACATACTCCAACGCCATTTGCGTGGTCAGCAACAGCATGTTGACCACACAAATGTTTCAGCTGCAGGAGGCCAAATCATTTCAGCGCCTCTCCAAAGAGGCACCGAAAGGATACAAGCACAACTCTACTTTCAGCTGTATCCCTCCTTCTCTGAAAGGTTAGAAATACAACTATAACTAACCAATGTGTAAATATATCTGGTTTATGGGATAATGATTACTACTACTAGTACTACTAGTCCTACTACTGGAAGTCCACAAACATATGATATAACTAGTTCCTGAAAACTGTATCTTATGTCAAAATGTCTTAACTTGGAATCAACTTCTTATGGAAACAATATTATAAGTGGGGTGTGTGGTTCCTGAACCAAGGCCAGATACCCTATTCCCGCCCCGACCCTCCGTTGCTGTCAGAGTTGGTGGTGGGCCAGTCACAGACATGCAGACATGCAGCAGAGAAGTTGATAGCAGAGAACCAAAAGTTGGTGAGGTAGCATTTGTTCATTTGTGGTGAGATGGCATTTATAATGGGAGATTCAGGACAGACAAAAGGAAGTACTTTCCTTACACAGCATGCAGTTAAACTATGAAATTCGCTGCCACTGGATTTGGCGATGGCCATCAATCTAGAATTCTAGATGGTTTTTAAAAAGGATTGGACAGTTTCATGGAGAATAGTGGCTATTAGCCAAGATAGCCATATATTTCCATCAGTGTCAGAGGGTGCATGCTCCTGAACACCAGGTGCTAGGAAGCGGTTGCCCTCTTTCCCCCACTTGCAGGTTTCCCTTATGTGCCTGTTTGGCCACTGCATGGAGTAGGATGCTGGACTAGATGGGTCTTTGGCCGGATCCCGCAGGGCTTTTCATATATTCTTATAACATGCTGCAGAGAAGTTGATGGTAGAGAATCAGAAGTTACTCATCCCTGCCAACCACTCCCCTCCCCTCCCAGTCATTTTCTGGCTTTTTCTCACTTTTCTGTGGAAAGAAGGGAAGCAGCCGGGTAGCTCACTCCATGCCAGTCTTGATGGCAATGTGAGCCTAGCTGCCATGGTCACTTCCTCTTCCTCTAGCAGCCCATACACCAGCAGCCGTCAAGCAGAGCTTCCCTTCTCATGGGTGCTTTCCAGCTTAGCTGCTCAACAGCAGCAAAATGCTTCCCGTCAGGCAAATCGCCTTTGAAACGTAAACAGCAGTGGGAGCAGTCTCACGGAAACTTAACAACCCCCCAAAACAGCAAATTTTTACGCCAGATACATGACACCATAGCACTATATCGCAGCGATTAAATTTGAAACAAGGCATTGGAAATGTGAATGCTCCCCTGCTGTCTGCGTGGGGACTGCAATATATTAATTGTGTACTGTTTTTATATTGGTTTACTTGTTTTCCTAATTTTGTGAGCTGCCCCGAGCAGTATTTCACAGGTGGAGCACACGTGTTTTAAATAAATAAATAACTCTCAGGTGCCATTCTTAACTTGAAATAGTGAAATACCTTAAGTCGAGGACTGCCTGTAAGTTTATCTTCGGATGATATGTCATTCACTTCTGGAACTCACCACAAGACACGGTGATGACGACCACTTGCTGAGGGTTAAAATGGACAAGCAGAAGCCTTTTGTGAGGTAGCTGTCGCTGGGCTGTACCATTTCATATTGCAGTTGAGAGCCTGAATGTGTGGATTCTCTTCCACATAAAATGCTCCAGGGGCATAGCTAGGGGAGAGGGGGCCCGTGTTCATCCCCCTCTCTGGTGCCCCCCCCGAATGAGGGAGATATTGAAGAAAATAGGAAGGGGTGGAGCTGGAGGGCCCTTAGGAGCTGGGGGCCCGTGTTCTTTGAACCCCTTTGCTCAGTTATAGCTACGCCCCTGAAATGCTCCCTGCATGAACAAAACTAGCAAATCAGAGAAAATGGTCTAGCCTAGACTTTTCCCTGGTATGCTAGTTTCATAAGTTTACTTACTACTTCTATTTCTATACTGTTTAAGTTCTCAAAGCAGTTTACATAGAAAAATAATAACAACTAAAGATGGCTCCCTGTCCCCAAAGGGCTCACAATCGAAAAAGAAACATAGTAGATACCGGCAACAACGGCAGTGTGTGTGGCCACCGCCGTGGCCCCCTGGCCTCACCCCCACATCTGACGTCAGACACTAGCCAGGCCCCCACGTCTGACATCAGATGCGGGGGGTGGTCTCCCTTCCAAATGGGGCTGCACAGCCCCATTTGGAAAGGAGATCAGTCTGCGCTGCGTTGGGCAGTGTGGGCCGGAGCGACTCTCCCAAAGGCAGGGAGAGCTGTTCCGGCCATGCTGCCAATGCAGTGCAGACAGAGCTCTTTCCTAAACAGGGCTGCATGGCTCCGTTTGGGAGGGAGATCGATCGGCCCCGCTGCGCTGGCAGCAAGACCAGGAGCGGCTCTCCCAGCATTTCAGGCAGGGAACGTCACTCCAGCTGTGCTGCCAATGCAGCGCGGGTCGATTTAGGCTCCAAACGGGGCCAAACAGCCCCGCTTGGGACCAAAATAATGCCCCCATGTCTGATGTCAGGGGTCGTGCTTGTGTCCCCTGATTGGTGGCGGCCCGGGTTCTTTGAACCCGTTCGCCCAATGGTGGCTCCACCCCTGGTTGCGCTGGTGCTCTCCCCCTTCTAAATATAAGAGAATCACCACTTTAAAGATGCCTCTTTGCTCAGTTAGCAGGGACTAGTTCTAGTTAGCTTGGAACTGGGCTTTCTCTATGGCTGCTGTAGAACTTTGGAATGTGCTCCCTGTCAGAATAATTGCTTCTCCATCTCTGGCTGCCTTCAGGTAGGTTCTTAAGACACACCTGTTGCTTCAGGCTTGCAGTAAATATATATGTAGATAGAACATAAGAACATAAGAACAGCCCTGCTGGATCAGGCCCACGGCCCATCTAGTCCAGCATCCTGTTTCACACAGTGGCCCACCAGATGCTGCTGGAAGCCACAGACAGGAGTTGAGGGTGTGCCCTCTCTCCTGCCTTTACTCCCCTGCAACTGGTACTCAGAGGCACCCCGCCCTTGAGGCTGGAGGTGGCCCACAGCCCTCTGACTAGAAGCCATTGATAGACCTCTCCTCCATGAAGTCATCCAAACCCCTCTTAAAGTCACCCAGGTTGTTGGCTGTCACCACATCCTGTGGCAGAGAGTTCCACAAGTGGATCACGCGTTGTGTGAAAAAGTACTTCCGTTTGTTGGTCCTAGACCTCCTGGCAATCAATTTCATGGAGTGACCCCTGGTTCTAGTGTTGTGTGAGAGGGAAAAGAATCTCTCTCTCTCCACTTTCTCCACACCATGCATGATTTTATAGACCTCTATAATGTCTTCCCTCAGTCATCTTTTTTCTAAACTAAAAAGCCCCAGCTGTTGTAGTCTTGCCTCATAAGAAAGGTGCTCTAGGCCCCTGATCTAGATAGATAGATAGATGAGAGAAAGAGAGCGAGGCTATTCTCACGCCCAGGCAAAACGGGGCTAACGAAGCCCAGCCTGGACTGCTGAGAGCCACTCGGCTCCTGGAGGCGGTGCGGCGGCAAACCCACCTCTGGAGCCCGCCTTCAAAACCAGGCGGGCTCTTCTCCGGAGCCCACCTTCAAAATGGCTTGCAGCCAGGGCTGGGAGACTGTAGGGTTGCTGGTCAGCGTTGTGTGTGTCCGTGTGTCCCCATAATGCACGGTGTACTTGTGTGGTGCATTATGGGAGTTCCGAGGGCTTCCCAGACTCCCCCAAACTCCTCGCTGCCAGCAGAAGCCGGATCTTGTCTGGGTGGGTGATCCACCTGCCCAGCAAGATACTGAAGATCATCTGCAGGGAGTTAAGCATTATAAGGCTCTCCTTCAAGCCCTTTCTCTGCAATCGTGAGAAAGGGCTTGTTGTTTTAATTGTTTTTAACTGTTTTAATTGCTTTTAATTGTTGGCTGTTTAAAATTTTCTGAATTTTATGTAAAGTGCCTGGAGAGGTTTCATATCAGGTGGTTTATAAATCAAGTGTATGTATGTATGTATGTATGTATGTATGTATGTATGTATGTATGTATGTATGTAATAAGGGCAGTACAACTTCTTTTTTTAGCTCCAGTGTATTTAGTTCACATCAGTTTAACCCAGAAGCCAATCAGAATAGGACCATCTGGTGCTTTAATATCTTGCCTTGAAAGAAAATATGGGGCATGAATCTTTTGCACACAGGCGTAAGCAAGATCCTGGAGCAAGACAGAATCTTGTTTCTACACACACACACACACTCACACACCCCCCCCTACCTCTTCACAAACATGCAGCAGGCAGCACAGTAAGCTGTTGTGGAGAATGGGAACTCTGTGCATGCACAGACAGCGACAGCTAGATGCACAGAAGGAAACAGATCTCCTGTTCCTTGGACGGCCTTGGTAGACACACTTCCCTGTGAACACACTCATGCTCATATGCCGAGGGAGAGGCAGATAAACTAGGTTCCTTTGAGTTCTATAGGGATTTGTTTGCCTGTGGATGCTAGGCTCGCACAGAGAAAGATCACATTTATAGAATTCAACCTTTCTAATGATTACAAAAGGAAGTTCTGAAAAAAGAATGGGTTATCATTAAAATAGGAGACATGTTATAATTTTACAATTTAATGATAAGCATATCAAAAGAAATATTCAGTGGAAGTAGAAGAGGGGATTGATCAATACAATACAAGTTGCAGAAGTGGCATGTCCAACCTTATGTCATGTGTGTGTTCCAAAGATAGTTTTCAGGATCATATAGCAATCGTGGAAAGCTACCCCAAATCAGCATTTAAAATTTGTTGGAGGAAATCTGACCCTAAATATTCAGTTAGGAATATTGGTGTAATGTACTCTGGCAGGTGCCAAGGTATATTTTGGAAGCTGCATTTGTTCCAGGGCTAGTAACCTGCTAGAAGAGGTTCACCACACAATAATATGCTAGAGTGTTGACAGGATGCCATGCCTAATGTCAATAATTCTCTTTCTACTAGTCAAATGCACATCTTTCCAAGGTGGTATCAATCCATACTGGCATTCCCCCCCCCCCACCGCACGCCCCCAGGCCAACGTAAGGTTAAAGCAGAGACTTTTCCAATATGAAGTACTGTCAAGGGGCAGAGAGACATTTCACCAGCAAGGCAAAGGCACATATTAAAGTTTTGCTTTATGATATGGCATACATGTTATTTATTTATTTATTTATTTATTTATTAGATTTCGTTTTATGTGTATTATGTTTTATGAGTATTTATCTGAGTCTTGATTGAAAAATTATTTCTGAACATTACAACAAAAATATACATAAACACATAAAAGACAGCATATACACATACATATAAACAAAAAGAAAGGCCTAGCATATACTGACTGACATGATTAGGAAAATTACTTAAAGTACTCCCATTGAAATTGAAATTACTTTGAGTAATTTTCCTAATCAACAGTTCTTCACATCCCATCTACTTTCAGTTGACTCATATTAACATAGGAACAGTGGAAGCTGCCATGTACTGAGTCAGACCGTTGGTCTATCTAGCTCAGTATTGTCTTCACAGACTGGCAGCAGCTTCTTCAAGATTGCAGGCAGGCAGAAATCTCTCTCAGCCCTATCTTGGAGAAGCCAGGGAGGGAACTTGGAACCTTCTGCTCTTCCCAGAGCAGCTCCATCCCCTGAGGGGAATATCTTACAGTGCTCACACATCATCCTATATTGTATAGAAAGAGGCCATAGTAAGCAAAATCATAGGGAGTCCCCAACTTACAAACAGGTTATGTCCCAAAAGTTAGTTAGCTGGATGTTCATAACTTGGAATGCATATAGTTCCTATGAGGGACAATGACAGCATGGCGTTTGTATGTGTGGGTTGGCATTTGTAAGTTGGGAACTTCATTAATTTACTATGTGATGGAGCTTTGTTTGTAAGTATGGGTCGCTTGTAATTTGGGTGTTTGTAAGTTGGGGAGTGCCTGCATATTTTATACTATTCTAATTCTTATTATAATACATGATGCCACAGTTTCGAATTCAGCTACACATTCTATTTTGTTTGACCATTCTGAAACACTAAGAATATTAGCTGGTTTCTATTCAGAAGGATTCAGGATTCTCCAGAGCCTGAGCCACGCCATGTTTGTGATGTCATGCGCAAAGGGGGCGTGACCTGGGCTTGGGATAGCCCGAGTGAGCTCTCCCCTTGTCATTTCAGGCTGCGCATGCTCCCTGACAGCAGGTTTCCTTTTCTCTCCCTCCAGCAAGGGAAAGAAAGAGAAATACATGCTGTCAGGCAGCAAGCACTGCCTGAAAAAGACAGGGGAGAGCTCATTCAGGGGTCTCCGGAGCCTGGGAGTGAGCGGGGGGAGTTCACTCAGGGAGTTGACTCAGGGTTCTTCTGGAGCCTGAGCCACGCCCCACTGTTGGCTTTGGCAGCCCTTTTCATTGGCAGCTTGGGTTCTTTGCACCCGTTCGCACAATGGTGGCTCTGCCCCTGGTATGAATAACTGTACCTGCATATGGATCTATTTTGTATGAGTGCTGACCATAATGTATGAATAGGGCTTTGGACTGTGCTGGGATTCAGATTAAGCCATCATACATACACTGAGGCTATTCTCTCAATTAGCTATGGGGGCTCTTTATGCAGGGTAGCCCAGCTTGGATTAGGGTGAACATGAGAACTGCCAGGAGCAGGCCTGATCCTGGCGGGGCAGAGCCGTATAGCCTCGCTTTGAAACCCGGCTCTCAACCAGGGTTAAGAGATCAAGCAAACCCTTAACCATGCCTCCAAGATAATGTGTTCACAGGGGCTATGTTTAGCCCCAGCGGACACAAAGAAAGGCTCCTAGAGTGCCCATCTCCTGGGGGAATCTCCCAATGCATTGTGCTGGTCATGTGGTACATTGTGGGATATCTGGAGGCTGAGATACATCATCCCAGCCTCCAGAGCTCTGCATTGCAGCACACAGTGTGCATTGTCTGGGAGCACGGTCTGCACTCCCAGCAGGAATCCAGTGCTCGTCTGGGGGAAGATGAATACAATCAGCCTTCCTGCCACCCGCCTGCCCACTGCCCCACCCGCCTGGTCATGTGAACAACCTCACTATCTCTCTCTGGGCTCACTCTGTGTATTTGCCTGACTGTAAACATGTGCCACTGTGTTTTCTGTCGATCAGAGCTGTGAAGTCCCAGATTATGTTGCAGCCTCTGGCCATTGGTATGGTTTTTATCCAGCCCTATAAAGTCCTTAGAAGGGGCACACATGCTGCTGTGTGGCATCAGTCATCTTCTGCACTTGTGCCCTGTTCAAATAGCAGGAAGGCAGGTACTTCAGGTAACGGGCAGGCCACTGCAAGGAAGAATGCTGAGAACTGACAGCTTAACACTGCGACATGGTGTTAAGGATTTGAAGCAATCTGTCACGCCCAACCCAGAAAAGCAACATCAGCACCTGGGAGTTTTTCAGCACTGGTGGCAAAATACACTCTCTCAGATGATTAAGGACTGATATCTCTGAAGCACAGGAGAAGATATCATCTGATGAAGCGCTAATGACAAGAAGCCTGGTGATTATCTGACAAGGTCTCTGGATATCAGAGAAGATTCTCTGGAAATAGAGTGCTGGGGGGTGGGGAAGGCTTAGCCATGGAAAAAGAAAAAGTCAGTGATTCCAAGCAGGGAAATATGAGGCACCCATTATGATTTTCTTTCCATAACCCCTTTCCCTCCCTCCCTCCCTCCCTCCTTTCTCTTTTCTTTTCCTTTTCCTTTCTCTCGCTCTCTCATGCTCTCCCTACCTTTCCTATTTGTTCTTTATTTGTTTTTGTCTTTATTTATTTTTCAGCTCGAGTATTTTTATTACATCCACAGAGGTATACCATGGTATTGAGGATACAAACACAAATAACAGAAAGCATGTCCCTTACGAGCCCATTTTGTAATGGTTACGAAGTGGAGTCTCTCATCCAAAAGAAGCCACCCGTCTGAATCGCAGCCCTGCCATGAACTCACTAGATGGCTAGCCAGGTCTCTCCCTTTCTCAGCCTCAGTCTTCCCCATCTGTGAGGTGACATAAGAATACTAACCTAAGTGACAGGGTTGTTGTATGCATGGCCACATAGTAAGTACTATTACTATGTACTACATACATACAAGAATGCATAAGGCTGATTCTCACAATCCCCACGATGCTGGGGAAGTGGGAAATTCACAAGCCGTGAGCGCTCCCGTTTTCCGATCATAAGAATCCAGAGGTTTTCAGAGCTGTCAGGTTGGCACCACACCAATCCAAAATGTAACCAGGATTGGTAATCTAGGATTTGATCTATGGTTGCTGTTCCTGGTTAAATCTCGGGTTGGTGTGGTGTCAACTTGACATTGCCAGATGGGGGTGCTCTTACACATCTGCAGTCCGAAGGAGGAGGGGGCCATCCCCCTGCGAGCGTCATCTGTTGTCCCCCCCCCCAGACCTATTTTCCTGGAGACGGTTTATTTCAAGCCTCCCATAGTAGCAGCTGCCAAACATCTGGGCTGGGGTGGAGACAGTTGCCTTCTGGTCCTCCCAGCCTTTGTTGCCACTTAGACCTGTGTGGAGAAGAAGAGATGAGAGTCAGGGGCTGCATTTATGTCTGCAGTCCACAGAAGAAGAAGCCTCACCCCCGGCAACTGTCACCTGCGGCCAGCTTCATCCTGGCAGCCATTTTCTACAATTATTTGCATCGGGTCTGACACAGATGTTATAAACACCAGCAGCCACAGCCAGGAACCGGATTATTTTTGTGTTTTAATTATGTGTAAACTGCTTTTGAGAAGCAATAGCTTGAAAGACAGTGTACAAATACATCAAATAAAAATATATATAAATAAACAATGGCTCTGTCATAACACTTTCAACTCTGTGAAAGAACTATCTTCTCAGCCTTTCTTATGTTGGCATTTATATCCCCATAATATTCCTTCTCATTTTCAACTGTAATTTCATTTCATTGTTTCTTTTCCACTTCCATCTCCTTTTACCTGAAAATCATTGCTTTGGATAAGCCCTCCAGTACAACACAGCTATGAAAGTAATCCACATGTTATTATTTAATCCTATTTGCCTATTAGTCAATTAACCTTTTTTAAAATCTTTCAAATGAGTTATTTGCCCTCATGTCTCCTTTGTTGAGAAATTAATTTTTTCGCCAGAATATCTACTGGTGTCTTAGACATTCTGCCCTTTAGCACAACCAGCAATTTTCTTCTTCATTTGCCACTTGCCTGAGTTGGGTATTCACTGCCTTGCACACCTTGTTTCAGGAAATTATTTGGTACAGAAAATGTACAGGAAAACGGTTATAGAGTTCCACTCAGTTTTTGCCCATAGTTGTGCAAATGGCCATGATTTAGCCAAAGCAGAGTTAAGTCCCATTGATTTGGATGGGAGAGTGCATAAGTCTCTCCTCATGAGATCAAATGGACTTAAAAATGCTTACAGTTGGCTGGATCTTGCCCAGTATATGTAACTGTGAGGGGTGGAGGCCACTCCACCTCCTGGGAATCATTCATCACTCACGGGTGGTTTCAGAAGAGGGGCAAAGGGAGGGCAATTGCCCCCCTCAGAAGTTCCTCCCACCTGCCCCCCATTTCTGTTTCAGAAATCTAACTTGTGGGACACAGCTTGCCCACCCAGAAATGCACTTTGCCCCTTCTGTGCCCACCCCCTCATCCCCCCCACCCCAGTGCTTGCACTGTAGGCAGGGCAGAGTCACCATTGCAAGGGAGGATTCAAAGAACCCGGGCCGTTATGCCCAGGGTCCACACCTGGCACCTCAGCCACACACTCTCTGTCTGATGTCAGATGTGCAAGGGGTGTGGCTGGATTTGCAAACGGGGCCATGTGCCCCGTTTGCGAGTAAATAACACCCAGCACCGCGTTTGCAAGGCGGCTGGGAGTGCCTTTCCCTGCTTGTAAAGGCAGGGAGACGCATTTCCAGCCAGGCTGGGAACCCAGCGCTGGATGAAGCTTTTCAAAAATGGAACCTGATGAAAGAGCAGGGGGTGTGGCGTGGGCGGTGTGGGCCACCAAAGGTGAACGGGATGGGGTCGCTGGCATTCCTCCTATGCCACTAGCTGTAGGGCCTTAGGCTTGAGATAGCAGGAAGTTGCCTCACCCCTGTTCTTTCTCCTCTTCCCTCAGGCTCTCCTCCTTTTGTGCACTCTGTGTGGTCACAAGGAGTAAAGTTGTGCCAATGAGTCAGTGTCGATTCCTGGCGACCACAGAGCCATGTGGCTTTCTTTGGTAGAATACAGGAGGGGTTTTCCATTCCCTCCTCCTGCACAGTATGAGAGGATGCTTTTCAGCATCTTCCTATATTACTGCTGCCCGATATAGGTGTTTCCCAGAGTCTGGGAGACATACAGGGAGGGATTCAAACCAGCAACCTCTTGCTCCCTAGGCAAGTTACTTCCCCACTGCACCATTAGCTGGCTGGTCACAGGACTACAGGTAGTCAGATCAGCATCATTTTGCTTCAGATGGTAACTCAGTGATTCAGAGGACTCCCTGATCCATTGTGATGTTGGCTACTAGTTAGGGTGTTGACTACTAGTTTGGATGGCTTTAAGAGAGGTTTGGATAACTTCATGGAGGAGAGGTCTATCATCGGCTACTAGTTGGAGGCCTAGAGGCCACCTCCAGCCTCAAAGGCAGGATGCCTCTGAGTACCAGCTGCAGGGGAGTCACAGCAGGAGGGAGGGCATGCCCCTTTCAACTCCTGCCTGTCGGCTTCCAGCGGCATCTGGTGGGCCACTGTGTGAAACAGGATGCTGGACCGGATGGGCCTTGCATCTGATCCAGCAGGGCTGTTCTTATGTTCTTATTTATTGTTGAATTTTATTTGTTTATTGTTAAATTTATATAACGCCTTTCATTAAAAACAATCCCAAGGCGGTTTACAAAACACACACACACACACACACACACACACACACACACACACACACAAAAACATAATAAAAATGACAGTTAAAGTATTAAGCTAAAAATATAATTATGAAATTTATTATGATGCTTCAGCAGCTTGATTTGCTTTGGCCCCATTCAAGCTGAAGCTTTAGGCTGTCCCCCTTTTATAAATCCAAAAATGAAATGAAATGAAATAAATTCTGAATTCTTATTGTTTGGGAACTGAAAACACTCAAACATAAAAATTGACTAGATATGTATGAAGCAAATTCACTAAAATTACTGAGGATTTCAATAATGCAGACTAAATGGTTGGAACATGTTTCTGAAAGGACAGAACCACAGAAGTCAACCTGAATTCCATTATTGACAAATTTAAATAGCAACTCTACTTGGAATGGTGAAAGGGTTACCTAAGGGCAAAGAAAACAATGTTAAAATGTAATTGACTTAAAATTAAAATGTCAAAAAGGCTCAAATAGTGTCTAATCAATCTTTCATATGTAAACCTCCAGCTCTGCCTATGGGATATGCATGAAAAATACCAACCCAAAGCTTAATATATTTTTTAAATTGGACAACATTTGAAACCGGAGATTTCCAGTGAAAAGGCATTCTCAATAGAGTACGTTTTCCAAAAATAATCCACCCTCCAAAGTGAATGACCTCATTATTATTGTCATTTAATTATTGTATAAATCCTTCATAATTTAACATCTTGCATATGCTAGGATAGGAAGACAAGCTGGGACATTACATATGCTTATGACAGACAAACTGTTTTAAAAAACATTGGGAATCTAAAAGCATGATTAATGCACATACTTAGTGGGTACCAGAGGATGAATCACTAGTTCTTATTAACACCAAGGGCAATTATCATATTGGTGCTGGCAATACTTCGGTCTAACTGTTGCCCAAGGTCAGAGGTATGATATAATCTGCAGTGTGCAAGGAACAGAATCTATCTATCTATCTATTTATTTGATTTCTATACCGCCCTTCCAAAAATGGCTCAGGGCGCACCAGAGAAATAACAAATAAATAAAATGGATCCCTGTCCCCAAAGGACTCACAATCTAAAAGGAAACATAAGATAGACACCAGCAACAGTCACTGGCGGTACTGTGCTGGTGGTGGAGAGGGCCAGTTACTCTCCCCCTACTAAATAAAGAGAATCACCACATTAAAAGGTGCCTCTTTCCCAAGTTAGCAGGGGTTATATATGAACCTGCTTTACCCTGAGTGGCTTTTAGTCCATCCAGCTCAGTACTGTCTACACTGAGTGATAGTGGCTTTCCAGTGTTTCAAATATGGACCTTTCTTAGCCCTGTTTGGAGGTGTCAGGAACTGAACCGGAGACATATCAGTCCTACGTGAACATGATGCTACTGTAGCATCCTAGTCAATCCACATTACTGGAGACAAATTTATAAAGTGTGCTGTAGCACCAAACATAATGAGGTCATTCACATGACCTGGCAGGCAGGTGGGTTGGGGAGAAGGCTGCTTGATCTCACCCTCCCCCCAGATGAACACTTTTCATATATAACCCCTGCTCACTTGGGAAAGAGGCACCTTTTAATGTGGTGATTCTCTTTATTTAGCAGGGGGAGAGTAACTGGCCCTATGAACACTCTGGATCCTTTTGGCATGCAAGCCACGTGCCCACATGACCTGCTCTTCTGGGAGCAGCGCAGATGACTGCGGAGCAACAGAGGCAGGACTCATTTTCCTGGCCTCTGCATATCCCACAAGGCACTGCGCTATGAATGCAGTGCCTTGGGTGATTTCCCCATCAGACAGGCTCTCTAGGTGCCTGTCTCTGTGTCTCCTCAGCTCCATGAAGCCAAGGAGACACACAGGCCTGGCAGCCGGGTTAAGGGAGCGCTTGCTCCCTTAATCTTGGCTAAGAGCTGAGAAGACTTGGGAGCAGGGTTAGGCTGGGCTGGGCATGGCCTGGGTCATGACCCAGCCACACAGAGACCCTTTGGGCATGTGCAGCGGCCTCCAAAATGTCCGCCAACACAGTAGTGAAGCCCAGGATGGACCAAAGACCAGGGGGGAGCCTCTGGGGACACACACACACACACACACACACACACACACACACACACACACGTGGCCTTGGAGAACCCCCCCCCCCGGAGTGGGCAAGTACATTTTTAAAAAATTTAAATTGTGGACCCCTACTGAACTGAACTGGGGTTGCAGGTTTTGGGCCAAAACTGAACATGCCTGGTCTGGTTGGAATCCGGTCTGGACTTGAATTGAACGAAGCCACCTGATTTGTGCACACCCCTAGTAGCAATATCCAACCTGAGTGGAACACAGGTTGCAGAATTATGCAGAATTATTTAATGTACTAGTATTTTTAAGCCCGTTATAATAACGGGCGCTAGCTTTCCCTTGACTTTGTGTGTGTGTGTGTGTGTGTGTGTGTGTGTGTGTGTTTCTGTGTGTTCCTTCCCCCCCCCTTTTCTCTTTCTCTCTTTTTCTTTCTGGTTTTTTTTTACAGCCGTTGCTGTATTTTTATTTCTTTATTGTTGTGTTTGGGCTGTATGTTGTGCTTTGTGTAACTGTGTGTTGGTGTAGTGCTTAATGCAACTTTTGTGTTGGTTGTTTGTGAGGGGGATTCTTTAGAAGAGAGGAGCTTGCGAAAGGAGCTCCTCTCTATGCTAGGCTGCTTCCCAGACTGCTGTAATGGACGCAAGTGACGCAATAGGCGTTCCTCACGTCCATGCTGGCAGTCTGAGCAGAGGCTTTCCACTGGGAGGAGCTGTTTTGCTGAGCTCCGTTTTTTTGTTTTGTTTTGTTTTGTTTTGTTTTTGTTTTGGATGATTGCCGTGGGCTGCAGTGGGTAAGTTGGGTTTGGTCAGCTGGTTGGGTGGGAGTGTGATAGGTGGGGGCGGCGCAATGTGGTAGGGTGTTTTAGGTGGCTTTTTGGGGGGGGGGATGCGGGGAAGTTGGCATGTGGCTTTTTGGCGGGTTTCGGGTGGCGCGGCAGTCCTCGTTGGCGGCTTCGCCGCCGCCTCGTTCTGCCGCCCCGTTCTCTGTTGTGTGTGCTGGCCGCTGTACTATTTCGGGGTGGGCGCTTCTGGCTGGATTGTCCTGCCGCCGCTAATGCTCTCCTCCTTCCCCGCATTCCCGGCTTCCTGGGGCGGCCCTTTCTGGCCACTCTCGATGTATGGTGGCTCCTGCCACTCGGTCCTTTGCCGCCAGTAATGCCGTCAGTCTCCCCCTCCCCCGCTTTCCCGGCTTCGTTGGGGCGGCTGCTTCTGGCCGCCCAAGATGGTCGCCGGGTCCTGCCGGGTGCTTTTGTGCGTTTGTCCCTTGCTCTGTTCTGCGCGTGCGCTCCGCGCACGCGCAGAACTGTCGAGGCACGAACCCACGCTTGGTGTCCGTCCACGGATGGACACCAAGCGTTTTATTAGAGAGGATGCCCATAAACAATAGCAAAGTTACGGAATTTTCAACCGTAACACCAAACCGTGGTTGGATGCTATGGTTGAAGAAACCCAGTGTGTTTCAGACAGGCAAATAAGGTGGTCTTGAGCAAATAAAGTGGCTCATGAAGCAGTTTGCTGGAGATAAAACTGCTGAGTGACCAGCAACATAAGTACAAGCCATGATGTCAGCAACCCTTGCTGGGCACTGCTAGACACTGAAGCTGTCCTCACAAGCAGCCTAGCCCAGGATAGGGCAGACTAGCCTGGGTTAGGCTGCTTGTGTGGAGCACTGGTATCTGCATGGATCCAGGCACCCCTGCCCAGCCTAACCCCACTTCCTAACCCAGCTTTTAGCCAAGTTTATGGGAGCGAGGGCTCCCTTAACCCAGCTGCCGGGATCGTATGTCTCCTCGGACTGCTCGCAGCCCAAGGAGACACAGAGGTTGGTGCCTGGAACACCTGTCTGATGGGGGGATTCCCCAAGACACTGCACTCATTGCACAGTGCCTTGTGGGATATGCGGAGGCTGGGGAAATGAGTCCTGAGCTCTGTTGATTCACGCTGCTGAGAGTAGTGTGGATAGCGATCTGCATTGCTCCCAGCAGCGTGGATCGTGTGGGTGTGCAGCTTGCACGCCGAAGAAACAAACATTGATCATATGGGGGAAGTCAATGGCTCAGGGCGACTTACACAGGGGAATGAATGAATGAATGAATGAATGAATAAATAAATAAATAAGATGGCTCCCTCACCAGCAACAGTCACGGGAGGTACTGTGCTGGGGGTGGATAGGGCCAGTTACTCTCCCCCTGCTAAGTAAAGAGAATCAGCACATTAAAAGGTGCCTCTTTGCCAAGTTAGCAGGGGTTGAACCCTGCCTTCCTCCCCGCCTTCCCAACGACTTCACTCGGTAGCTCCACACCTGCATGGTTTTGAGCTATCAACTCCTATGCCACTTGCACATTATAGCCTCCAGAAAGGGCACCAGGTCCCACTCTCCCTTGATCATTGTTTAGCGGTGGAAGTCTTATTACCTCCAGCAAATCACCTCATTAGCCTTCCCTGATGGGGAATGAACAAATAAGGAGGTATCAACTGCTATAAAAAAACCCCCTGAGAAAACAAGGCTTTTTGTTATTAATATATTTCAAAGGAAGTCTTCTAACAGACCTTTGCCTATGGTCCTTCATGAACATAGATAGCTTTGCATGAAAGGAGGATGTGGAAATTCTCTCTCATTCATAGGTGAAAGCTAAGGATGGAATGGAAGAAACTGCAAAAAGTAATACTGAAATGGCCAATATCCACAACGTATTTAGAAAGTGTATGTGAATTTGAATGTATATGTGGATTTTAAAAAATACTGGCCATCTAAGAGCATGATTAATGCACATACTTAGTAGGTACCCATGTAAAAAAAAATGAATCACTAGTTCTTACAAAGACCATGGGCAATTACTTCAGTCTAACTTTTGCCCAAGACCAGAGGTACAATATAATCCACACTATGTAAGGAACAGAATATATGAAGCTGCTTTATCCTGAGTGACCATTATTCCATCCAGCTCAGTACTATCTGAACAGAGTGGCTTTCCACTACCAAACGTCGTCAAAGCTCATGGAATCTCCAGTGAACGCACTTATGGCATCACCCCTTCCAGACAATCAGCGCCATAAGCATGTTTGTTGAGGGGGTGATTGACCATGGGGCGGTGGGACTTCCTCCCCGCTTTTGCCCTCATCAGCACCCAGAGCACTCATAATGTTAGAAGAGGACGTTAGACATCTATCTATCTATCTATCTATCTATCTATCTATCTATCTATCTATGATTGATATACCGTCTGCCCCCAAAGGCTTAGGCGGTTTAATTCAATAAAAACAGAATAAAGCCAACTATCAAACAATTAGAAATTAAAACACTCAAAGATTACCACAATTAAAAAATTTAAACAGCAATGAAAAATTTAAAACATTCAGAGGTTATTCAAAACCTGGCTTAAAAAGTGTGTCTTAAGGGTTCTTTTAAAGGCTGGTAAAGATGTTAAGCCATGAATGTCTATAAGGAGCTTATTCCACAGCCCTGGAGCTCTACAGAGGAAGCCTGCTCCCGAGTCACTACCAGATGAGTTGGCAGTATACGGAGACAGACCTCTCTTGATGATCTTAATGGGTGGTGGTGGGGATCATGCTGAAGATGAGGGACCCCTACCCCAACTCACTTTTTAAATGAATCAAGATAAAGGGACTTTAGAAACTGCACTATTGTGCTATTGCACAAAAGTTCCCTTTAAAACATATGGGGCACATCACAGTATGCACACCTGTTGCACAAGCACAAACATGTTTATGCTGGCGCAATAGGACGCTGGAATGTGAGCCCCAGACTTAGCACAAGTAGCTAGTGCAGCTGTCTTGTGTAAGGGCAAGTGTGTCATTAGTCAGGATGTTGATCAGTAAAATCACAGCAGGATGTTGGCTGGAGGGTCCCACTGCCAATTTCAAAAAATCATCTCATATAGATTACAATAGTCACAACACACCTGGAGATGTTATGGCCATTTTTCATATTAGCAAAGTGAAGGTAGGTGACCCTTCATTCTTTGTTTCCCTCTGAGGGGCAACTGTAAATTTTGTATATATTGCTCCAGTAGAAAGTCACTCTGACCTCTGGAGTGCAAACATTTAGTATGTATACAAAAAGCAAGCGAAAAAGCAAGTTTCAAAAAAAGAATACACCTCACAGCATAAAACATATTTGCTACTGTTGATTGTTCACTCAAGCTTCTGCTGCGGCTAGCAATCAGTGTGGTTTCTTATCTCAAAGAGGAAGTCCTTTACCCAGCAATATTTATTTATTTAGCATTTCTATACTGCTTCTCTGCTTCCAGAGTGGTACCTGAAGCAGTGTACAAACAACAAAATGCAAGCATCAGTCTGCCACTCTTTAACACTGTCATGAAGCTGACAGCTGTGCTCTGTCCCTTTAATATATGCAGCTATTAACATATTTTCTGTGCGGAGGAGTTTTGGGGACTGTCTTCAGTCACTCAGAATGCAGGAAGCAGGAAGTCACAGAGCATCTTCCATAAGCTGCTTCCATATTAGGAAAACAAAAACAAAACAGTGCCATAGCCATATCTGGATGAGGGAGAGGGAGACAAATGTCCCTGGGCCTATGAGGGAGGGGGCCCCATTTGGATGGGTGACAGCTTGCTCTTTTCTTTCCCCTTCATGCCCCTCTGAAAAAGAAGGTGAGGGTTGGGTGGACAGGAGCCCATCTTAACTTCTTGTCCCAGGGCCCACTCCAACCTTCCTATGCCACCAGAAAAAGGATAATTATGGGTGGGGGTGGGTAGGGTGTCAAATTGGTGTGGAGAAAGCAGAAAGAGAACCTTTTCTTCTCCTCTCACAATACTATAAGGAAGGATCACCCAATGAAACTGATTGTGCACAGAACACCTGAACACTTATTATTTAAAGGGAAGTAATTTCAGAATGCTGGAACTTCTCAAAATGACAAACAGGAAGACCAGAGATGATATTTCATCACTGGAATCCCAATGTAAATGTAATCATTTCAGCAGGAATTCTTTCCAGGCAAACACACTCAGGATCAAAGCCTTCAGAGTCACCATCTTAGATTATTTCTGTACTACCACGACAATGTCGATGACAACAAGGATATTTATAACCGCTTTTGAACCAAAGGTCACAAAGCAGTTTACACAGAAACTAAATAAAATAAATAAATCAGTTGGTCCCCTATCCCCAAAGGGCACTCAATCTAAAAGAAACATGGTAGCTACAGCTATTGGAGAGATGCTGTGCTGGGGCTGGATAGGGCCAGTTGCTCTCCCCTTGCTAAATATAAGAGAATCGTCACTTATGTGCCTCTTTGCTTGGTTAGCTGGGTTCTATAGCACAGGAAATCAATGGATCAGCTTTGATTTAAGTGTCCATCCATGCACACTTTTGAGATTTGCCCTTCCATCATACGTATTTCTGAAGTATCTAAGAATGATTCCCTTGCCAGCTACCACCATAGCACATGAGGGAGTAGCATCCATCGCTGGTGTCCATGAGTGATTTGTGAGCATGCCACTCATTTTTGGAACTAATTAATTATGTCATGGAAAGAGGATTTACCCCCCACTTTCCCCTCAATCCTTGCTAATCTTGCATTCTGGATTGCAAGGGGGGAAACGAGGAAAGCATTTAGTAGGCTCAATTGTCTGCAGTTCCACTGCCAAAACAAAGCTAAACTGCAAAACAAGTACAGATCAGGCAAATGTCGACTTTCACTGTATGAGCTTTCTCTACAAGAATCATTTTCAAATATTGGGTTTATTATTTTTTCTTCTACTGCAATTAACTAAGAATTTTTTTTCAAAGCCATATAATTAAAGCACAAATTTTTCTTAGGGTTTTAAAATAGCCTTTATGAAATCTACTCCTGCCACTGGTAATTACAATGTACATCTTAATATACCTCTGCTAGGCTGAGCTAGAGATAACAGTCCTGTGTGGATTGCATTTGGCTTGCGCATAGAAGGTAAAATCCTTTATCTTATCTCAATCTCCACACAACAACCAGCCTCTCTTCCAATTCAGGCCTAATCTTCTTAGTAAATAATACTGATATTTTTCACCATAACAAAAATGGAGCTGCCAGATTCGGCTCGATAACACCTCTCATTTACACACCATTCTCTGTCAAAATCTGCCTGATTTTTCTTAATCTCTTTAACTCATCGAAATATACTTTTTTACATTCAGCCACAGTACGTTCCTTGCCACCAAATAATATTATTATAAATAAATCCAGTTGGCGACAGCTGTCTCTCTCTTTGAATAGAAAGGGAACCATCTTCTCACTGGCCTTTTTTTCTATAAGCAATGACAAATTATTTGTTACATTATTGAATTTTGCTGTGAAGTTTGGGATTCCCAACCAACTGGCCTAAAACGAGTGTTTAATTGATAGTATGCCCAGAAGACATCCTATCCCCCCACCCCCCGGATGTCACCTTAGTTCAGTACTCTTGAGGATGTGGTATTTTTTGCAACTATTTTCCTTTCTTAGAAAATGCTTATCTATGAAACAAAAAAGGACACTGTAAAACTCAGTTCTCTGACTCTTCTTTAGAGATGAACATGAAATGAATGAAATCTGTATGTGAAATACATAATAGAGCTCAGCTGTGACCAAGACCCCACTTGGAAATGCAGGGGAAATATATCTCACCAATCTACTTAGAATTCCAAAAGCCAATTTAAGAAGGGTCAACCCAAATGCACACACACACACACACACACACACACACACACACACACACACACACACACACTCTCTTCAGCCGGATATACTCAAGTCCTAAATCAATTCTGCCGCCAATCCTGCACATCTAGTTGATAGTCAGATACTAATAGGAAAGTTCATCTCTTGACTCTTCAGAGAGCTTCAGACAACCCCCTGCAAATAAGCTGGAAGGAAGAGGCAGTTCCCGGTGAGCGCACATTCCTGCCACTTGCCTGTACAGTACTTCCATCTATTTCCGTGTCACGCAGACTCACCATTATGGGGTGGAGAATGTCGGGACTGCTCCACTACTCGACATGATCAAGCCAACGTCAAATGTGGGTTATGGATGTCAGCTTGACAAAGTGGTCCTGACGTTTTCCACCTGACATAAGCAGGTTTGCACAACACAGAAGTGGGCGGGAATACCCCTTTCTACAACCACGCACACAAACATATGAACAAGTATATGTGTCCCTACCAGTGAGCAGGAGCAGCAGTTGCTGAGGACCATCACTTCCTTCCAACTAACTTGCAGAGGGTCATCTGAACCTGGCCCAAGGTTCTGCAGTGCCTGAGAGGTGCCAAATGCTGCCTCGCCCTACAACCCTGTGGCTACCAGTCCCCTTTCAAAACCAACCCTCCACTTTGAAAGTGGCATTAGGAGGAAGGAAGGTTGTCGTCAGCCTCCTCTTCTCCCCTCGTGCTTCTTGCAAACTTTGCAAGGAGTGTGAGAAGGGGTGCTCCTTGCAAAGCTTGCCAGAGTCAGATCAGTCCCAAAAAGCTGATCTGATGGCAGTGGTCAAGGACATTTTGTTGCCCTGCTGACAGTTCAATAATCTACTGCCTGAGTTGACCACCTCACATGAAAGAACCTCCTCCAATCCCGAGTCAGACCTTTGGCTCATCTAGCTGAATATTGTTTAGTGACTGGCACCTACTGGAAACTTGCTCAATTTTACGTAGAAAGGCCAAGAAAAGAACCTGGATCTTCAGCATACAAACCATGTGGTCTACTACTGCACTGTGGCCACTCAGAGCTGACCCTGCCACCTTTGGTCTGATCCCACAAGGCAGTTATTACATTGTTATGCTCTTTTGTCAACTTGAGGAGCTAGGGTGGTCCAGTAAAAAGCAACTTCAGCCTGTGAGATCTGCATTGCAGTCTCTGCTCCCTGCCTTTCACCATTGGATCCCGCTCTGTAAAATGGAAATAATAGTAACCAGCGGTGTTCCCTGTAACAGGGATTCCCAGATGTTGTTAACTTCAGCTCCCAGCATCCCCAGCCAAATGCCATTGCAGCAGGAGATGCTGGGACTTGTCGACAACAACATCTGGGAACCCCTGTTACAGGGAACACTGATAACCAGCCTAACATTTCCTCTTTGTTCAATGCTGTTGAAGAGGGACAATCACTCAAGGCTGCCTTACATCAGCCCTTGTTCTATCATGAGGACAAACATTGTACATCCATCCACATGACTCTAGAGCCCAATTCTGACATTATGCTGTAAAAGTGTACAGATGTCTGTACACTCCTACATGCGTTTGTGTGAATGATTGTACCTGTGATCATTTTAAAAGTGAGCCTGGATACAGGCCCTCCAAAAGCATGGTACAGATAGGAAATGTAGTTCTGTATCTGCATTCCGCATTACATCTGAATGGCTGTACCTGTGTACACTGTACACTTGTTGAAGGAGTATTGGTCTTGTGGTAGAGCTGGTCTTGTGGTAGCAAGCATGACTTGTCCCCTTAGCTAAGCAGGATCTGCCCTGGTTGCATATGAATGGGAGATGAAGTGTGAGCACTGTAAGATATTCCCCTCAGGGGATGGAGCCGCTCTGGGAAGAGCAGAAGGTTTCAAGTTCCCTCCCTGGCTTCTCCAAGATAGGGCTGAGAGAGATTCCTGCCTGCAACCTTGGAGAAGCCTCTGCCAATCTGTGAAGACAATATTGAGCTAGATGGACCAATGGTCTGACTCAGAATATGGCAGCTTCCTAAGTTCCTATGAACATAATGTGAATGAGCCTTGGGAAGCATATGTATTCTCAACATTGGAGTTAGAAACTCAAAACTTGAGAACTGAAACAAGTTTCTCACTAGGATTTGCACTGAGGGGATTTTCGGAGAACCACATGTAGCATTGAAAGAAGAATTTCAGTTTCTTTAAAATGGGGTATATTCCCTCAAAAATCTCAGAAGGAGGGAAGCAAGATCACAAATAAAAAACATCACAAAGGGACAGGATGGGGGTCCAGGTTTCAGGCAGTCATGGGTGATCTGCCCTCCCTTCCTCCCTGAGTGGGTCTCAAGAGAGTCACTCTGTCATCACCACACAAAGGCTTTGGGCACAGAGGTGGGTTCAGGGATCAGCAGTGGGTCCTTCTGGAGGCCTGGGGCCAATGGCGGTTGCCCCAGCTATGTCACACCCCCAGGTATGTTGAGGTAAGGCAGCCTGGGACAGGCATCCTTACCGATGAGACTCTCTCTATACGGGTTCTCTTACCCATTGAGATTTGGGAAGGGCAGCCTGCTCCAAGACACACCATTCTTGTGCAGAATTGGGAGTACTGCTAGACCTCACTCTGCTTTTGGATGCTCAGGTGGAGAGTGGCCAGAGGTGCTTTTGCACGTCTAGTGCGCCAGCTGTGTCAAGAAGGCAGATCTGGCCACAGTTATCCATGCCTTAGTCACGTCACAGCTGGACTGCTGTAATGCACTCTACATGGGGTTGCCGTTGAAGAATATTCGAGAACTGCAGCTAGTACAAAATGGGGCAGCTAGGATTGTATCCGGGGCTGCCTGTTGGGGTCACATTTCACCTATCCTGAAAGAGCTGCACTGGCTACCAATTTGTTTCCTGATCCAATTCAAGATGCTGGTTTTCACCATTAAAGCCCTTAATGGTTTGGGCCCTGGATATCTAAAGGAGCACCTGCTTGTAAGGGTTTCTGCCCGTTTGACAAGATCATTGGAGGGGCACCTGGTCCATGTGCTGATCGTGAGAGAGGCTCGGCTGTCAAGCACATGGGACAGGGTCTTCTCAGTCATTGCCCCCAGGCTTTCGAATGCTCTCCTGGCTGGCACCTGCTTCTCAGCCTCCCCATCACAGTTTTTAGAGAACAAATGAAGACCTGTCTCTTCACCCAGTCTTTTATATGAGAGTAGGGGTTTTTTTTACTGCTGCTGCTTTGTGTTTTTTGTGTTACGGTTTTATATAGGTTTCTAAACTTTTAAATATAGATATATTGTATTTATATTTAATAGCTGTACTTTTTGCATTTTAATTGTGCTTTGTTTTAACTATATTGTAAACCACTTTGGGATTATTTTAATGAAAAATGGTATAGAAATCAAACAATAAATAAATAGGCTGATATACTGGCGATGCGGTACGCATGATGGATCTACACCAAATTCTTCTCTCCAGACCTTTTTATTGTGTAATTTAAAAGAAAAATATAAAAGCTGCATTTAAAAAACAAACGTTTCACATACGGACGTCCACTTCAGTGTTCCATGTTTAAAATCCACACTCTTCTATCCCAAACACTCTCCCTAAATCTAATCAGGCACCTGGTTTTTTTCTCACTAAGACTGGAGCTGATATTCCTTCTTTGACAAATACTGATTTAGGGAGAGTGGAATATAAGAGTGTGGATTTTAAACATGGAACACTGAAGTTGAAGTCTGTACATCAAAACGTTTGTTCTTTGCTTGCAGGTTTTATATTTTTCTTGTAATATATGCAATAAAAAGATCTGGAGAGAAGAATAAATAAATATTTATCCCCCAGCTCTGAATACCAGGTGCAGGGGAGTATCAGCAGGAGAGAGGGCATGCCCTCAGCTTTTGCCTGTGAGCTCCCCAGAGGCACCTCATGGGCCACTGTGTGAAACAGGACGCTGGAATAGATGGGCCTTGGGCCTGATGCAGCAGGGCTGTTCTTATGTTAATAAATAAAATAAATTCTGGCATATTGAATCTTCCTCCCATGGAGGAGGACCGTGTCCATTATGGCTCCAGATCTGGAGAATTCAGCAGCTACAGACATCTCTTGCAGCTAACCACCTATGGCAACTGCCAACAGTATGGATAATTGACCCAGCTGCCTAGTTTTTCCATGAGAGGAGGTAGAAGGAGAGGAAGTGAGAGAGAAAATGGGGAGAGGAGGAGGGATTTCCACCCACAGAGTTACCGAGTGGTGCTGCCCATAGAGTTGGTTTGGCTAGAGTCATGTTGCTGCCAGCTCTATGGTGCAGAGGTGAGCGAGGAAGGGAATGGCTCAAAATCTGACATTCCACTGGGGACGATGGGAGTTGTAGTTCAACAACAGCTGGAGAGCCAAGGTTGCCTACCCTGGGTTAAAGTCTGCCACCCTTCAAGTCTACAGTCCTCAAGCAAAGACAACAAACCACCAGCTGGTTTTACTGCAATTACCTTGCCGTCTCCTTGAAAGAAAGGTGGGACTCAAATTTTAGAATAGTTTATGTCTATATGTATGTATTGATTTATTTTAAGTAGTTGCTGCCCATTAAAAGCACTGCACTCCAATGTTCCTCAGGGAATGGTTTGGGATTGCCCTTTGAAGGCATATCTTGTGCAGTGGAAGGTAGAAATTTCAAAGTTCCAGGCACACATCTGATATTACATACAAAGCTTCGTTATGAGAAACTAATTAAATTCCTCCTGACCCCATGCAGCTCAAGCGGAACAATTACACTCCTGGCTGGCCCACATCATGCCACCTTCTGTTACGCTGTGTCATAGAAAGCAACATGACATTGCGTAACCTGCCATGATTTCTGGCAAACAATGTGCAAAAGATGCAATGCGGCAGCAACTGGCGTTGGCAACGTCAAAAAATAAAAACCAGGAAAGCGGCAACGGTGGAGCTAAATGTTGTTGTCATGAGGCCAGAAGGAGAAGTCAATAAGAGTAAACATTAGGATGGAAGAACACTGATTACCTGTTCCTAATGCTTCTCCATAGCACACCTTTCATGTCGTAATGAGGAGAGCTGTGTGAGAAGTGCTTATAGAGGACAAGCTCCTGCAAAATCCAGTGACATGAATAGGGGTCCCATAGAAGATTTCATGACTGATTAGGCCCATGCACTGCTACCCTTTACATGGGAATTCTCGGGTATATTGGCAACATATTTTAAGTTTTGCTGTCACCATTTTGAATTGAATCCTAGTTCAGACATTGCATTGCATTTATTCAGACTAGGGATATGCATGGAATGGCATTTGCGTTCCGCTCTGAGTTTGGAATGGAACACAAATGCCCGGATCATTCCATCAAAACAACCAGTTGAGCCAGTTGTTCTGATAGAACGACCTCATTCAGAATCCAAATGTTCAGAGTGCCATTTTCAGTTTCAAAATGGCACTCTTTTGGACTCTGCACATGCGCGCCAGCCATATGTGTGGTGGTGCTGACCTCGCAAATGGCTGTCGTGCATGTGCAGAGGCCAGAAGAGTGCCATTTTGGAATCTAAAATGGTGCTCAGAACATTTCTACTGTTCTGAGTTGGAACAGGGGCATTCCAAAGGGTGTTCCGTTCCGAGTTCAGAACACTTGAAGACCCATTTTGTGGTCAAAACGTTCCTACCGTGAACCATTCTGCGCATCTGAACAGAATGCACATCATTCATACCCTTCTAACTGGGAAAGGGGCACCTTTTAAAGTGGTGATCCTCTTTATTTTGATTAGGGGGAGAACAACTAGCCCTGTCCAACCCCAGCACAGCATCCTTCCAGTGGCTGTTGCTGGTGTCTGTCATGTGTTTCTTTTTAGACTGTGAGCCCTTTGCAGACAGGAAACAATCTTCTCATTATTCTAATGCTTTTTCTATGTAAAACCACTTTGAGAAATTTTTTTTGGTAGAAAAGCGGCATATAAATACAAAAATGAATGAATGAATGAATGAATGAATATATGTGCATACAGGTGTCTGCACACACGTACATGTTTTTGTGTGAATGACTGTACATGTGTTCATTTTAAAAGTGAGCCTGGCTATCGGCTCCCTCAAATGCAGGGTCCAGATAGGAAGAGTATTATTATTCTTATTTCTTGTTTACACAGACAGGTGTTATTGACTGGTTTGTTTTATCCAGACATCAAGTCCTTCCCAAGGACCTGGGATGGCTGAATTTTATTATCAATATTGTTGTTGTTATTATTATAGATATCGTCGCAGAATATAGGCTGTTCCCAGTAAA